>NC_080067.1:86550882-86862216 GCF_949987535.1 Balaenoptera acutorostrata | reverse complement strand
TGGAAGTTCCTTAAAAAACTAAAAATAGAACTACCATACGACCCAGCAATCCCACTACTGGGCATATACCCTGAGAAAACCATAATTCAAAAAGAGTCATGTACCAAAATGTTCATTGCAGCTCTATTTACAATAGCCAGGACATGGAAGCAACCTAAGTGTCCATCATCGGATGAATGGATAAAGAAGGTGGGGCACATATATACAATGGAATATTACTCAGCCATAAAAAGAAATGAAATGGAGGTATTTGTAGTGAGGTGGATGGAGTTAGAGTCTGTCATACAGAGTGAAGTAAGTCAGAAAGAGAAAAACAAATACAGTATGCTAACACATATATATGGAATCTAAGGGGGGAAAAAAAGGTCATGAAGAACCTAGTGGCAAGATGGGAATAAAGACACAGACCTACTAGAGAATGGACTTGAGGATATGGGGAGGGGGATGGGTGAGATGTAACAGGGTGAGAGAGTGGCATGGACATATATACACTACCAAATGTAAAATAGATAGCTAGTGGGAAGCAGCCACATAGCACAGGGAGATCAGCTCAGTGCTTTGTGACCACCTAGAGGGGTGGGATAGGGAGGGTGGGAGGGAGGGAGGGAGTTGCAAGAGGGAAGAGACATGGGAACATATGTATATGTATAACTGATTCACTTTGTTATAAAGCAGAAACTAACACACCATTGTAAAGCAATTATACTACAATAAAGATGTTTAAAAACATAAAAAAGATATGTTAGTGTAATTTCCTAAGGTAATAAATGCTAAAAAGATGCACATGCTTTTTCAAAAAGGAATATAATATTAGCAAACATTTGTTAAACACTTAGGTGGTCACTTTTTCGTATGCATTCATCTCATTTATTCCTCAAAATAACCCTATTTTCACCATTTAACAAATGAGTAAACAGGCTTAAATTGTAAGTAACTTGATCAAACTCGCATTTCACAAGTGACAGAGCCAAGAGTCAAACCCAGCTATTTTGGGACCTATATTCATCTTCCACTTTTTAGGGAATATTTAACCCCAAATTCAAGCCTCTGCATGATACCACACTGCAATATTATGCTGTTCCCTTACTACTCCAAGGACATGAGCGAAATGTATACCTACATTACCTGGAAGATACCCTCCTGTCTGCCAAGAATGAGAGAAGTATACCAGCTTCAATGCTCCATGGTATAAGGAGAGAAAAAACGTGATTTAAAATTGCATATCTCCAGGTGGGTAAATCATATCTGCAATGGTTACTCTTTATCCGTGGACTTGATTCACTTACAAACACTTCTGCCAGTCAACTCACAGGCTGGAAAGATATTAATGACACAAACCCAAGTATTTGAGCCAACCCAACTAGAAAACACCGTCTTAATACTTTATGCCTCTGTACTCCTAAGACCGAAATTGTTAATTGTTAATTGTACCATTTTAAAATGGTACTGTCTAAAGGAAATATTAGTTTCTAAAGTTTATGAAATGCAAGTAACACATAGTAATACTAAACAAATCTAATTCAAAGCCATTTCATTTCTTTATATTATTAAAAAGTAAATATTAGATTAAAATTATTCATGAATAGCAAGAAAACTATAAATTCCCATGACTGAAACTCTGTAATAAAAAAGAGAGTAACCATGCTATCATGTAAAAGTAAAGGTCAAATTTCCCACCAACTATTTAACTCCTTCCTACTGTCACCATTCTGATGCGGTTCACTCACTCTCACTTGGATTAAATTGCTGCCTCACATACAGAAAATCTAAATGTTACAAGCATGAAAATCTATGACATTGGAAAGTGTAGCTCTCTTTGAAAAAATTTTAGAGAAACACTGATATCACATTCCAGGTGCAAAAAAAAAAAAAAAAAAAGGTAACTTACCAAGAAGCCCAAGAAAAGGAAATGCTGTCGATGCCTGTTTGATAATTTCAGGGTCAATGTGGTAATTTGACTTTTTTAAAACCTTACCTGTTTTATTCAAATTCTGTTACCAACTAGCAGCATGTCTGTGTTGTATAGTTTTCCTTGAGAACAAAGCTTCTCTTCAGAAATTGCACACATATTGAAGTATATATGGTCATGGATTGCCATTACCTTTAAGGTTCAAACATAGCTTCCTCTCTAAAAATAATAAAAATTGAGTGACGTTTAACAAACCTTAAAACAGACAAAACTTTCAGAGAGATATTTTACAGCAAACCAATAAATGAGAAGTTGCTGTTCAATGTGTATATAGTTTCAGTTATGCACGCCGAATAAGTTCTAAAGATCTACTGCACAACAGTGTGCCAACAATATAGCTAATAATATAGTTAGTAATACTGCAGTGTGCACTTAAAAATTTGTCAAGAAGGCAGATCGCACGTTAAGTGTTCTTACCACAATAAAAACAAAAAAATATTTAAAGAAATAATATATCATATGTGTTTTTCTAAATTTTTTCCTTCCTATTGACTTATAACTCATTCTTCCTCTTTAAGGAAGTCATATATTTACCTTCAAGTGGGAATACAAGGACCTATTTACTTACCTATTTGACTTTGTATCTAAAGCACCTTCAGCAATTTGCTTTAAACCGTCCCTGTTTCAGTATAGCTCAGAGTAAATGCTCCTCTAGTTTTCCTCCTGGTGGAAAACATTTTCTTTATGCTTCATCCTCTTTCAGTCAATTGGTAGAACCTTCAGTGTTCTTACTGATATTTAGTAGATTTTCTTGAAAAAGTATTTCTTCATTTGTTAGGATGATTTCCAGAGACTTTAAATTGTTTGGTTTAAAAAAAACACACAATTTTGCCAGTTATGTTTTCACCATAATTTTTCCCCAGTTTCACCACGGGGAGTGTCTGTGGAGATTAAAATGCTGCAACTCCAGGAGTTTGGGGGTTGTCTTTCTATAACTGTGGTTGTAATTTCATTTCCATGATGACTAATGATACTGTATACTTTTTTCTAATCCAGGGATATTGTTTTATCACTAACCTAAAAAAATATATACTTCATTTATCAAAATGGCTGAAATTATTTTTAACAACTTTATTGGAAATATAATTGACATATAACAAATTGTACATGTTTTGACTTATGTACTCCAATGGAACCATTACCATAGTTAAGATAATGAAACTATGCATCACTCCCCCAATTTTTCTCATGTACTTTGTAATTTATCCTCCTGTCTCTTTCACCCACTTTCCCCTCACACTGTCCTATATAAGCATTGATCTGCTTTCCATCAATATAGATTAGCTTGCTTTTCTAGAATTTAACATTCATAGGATCATATAATATATAATCTTTTTTTTGGTCTAACTTTTCCCATTAAATGCAATTGTTCTGAGATTCATCCCTTTTGTAACATGTATCAATGGTTCCTGTCTTTTCATTGCTGAATACAACTACATTATATCCATTCATCTGCTGATAGAGACTTAATTGTTTCCAAGCTTCAGGCAATTGTTAATAAAGTTGCTATGAATATTGATGTACAAGTCTATTTGTGGACATACTCTGTCATTTCTCTTGGGTAATATCTGGAGTGAAATGGCTAGATCATATGGTAGATGTATGTTTAACTTAAAAACAAATAAACAAAAATCAAACCAAACAAAACCTGCCAAACTGTTTTCCAAAGTGGTTGTACTCTTCTACATTCCAACCAGCAGTGTATGAGAATTCCAATTTCTCCAAATACTTGCCAATAAATGGTATAGTTGGTCTTTTTATTTTTTAGCAATTATAATAATGTAGTGGTATTATATGATACTTTTTACTTTCATTTATCTAATAATGAAATATCTGTTTAAATAAGACTTTTTACTGAGTTTTTTTTTTTTTTTTTTTTTTTATGGCTGTGTTGGGTCTTCGTTTCTGTGCGAGGGCTTTCTCTAGTTGTGGCAAGCGGGGGCCACTCTTCATCGCAGTGTGCGGGCCTCTCACTATCGCGGCCTCTCTTGTTGCAGAGCACAGGCTCCAGACGCGCAGGATCAGTAGTTGTGGCTCACGGGCCTAGTTGCTCCGCGGCATGTGGGATCTTCCCAGACCAGGGCTCGAACCCGTGTCCCCTGCATTGGCAGGCAGATTCTCAACCACTGCGCCACCAGGGGAGCCCAACTGAGTTTTTTTTTTTATCCTGGTATTTAAGTTTTGAGAGTTCTTTACATATTCTGGATATAAATACTTTATAATATATATAATTGCAAATATTTTCTTCCAGGCTGTGGCTTATCTTTTCATTATTTTAATAGTATGCTTCAAAAACAAAGTTTCTAATTTATATGAAGTTCAGTTTTCCAATCTCTTCTTTTATGGACTATGCTTTTGAGGTCATATCTAAGAAATCCTTCCCTAAACACATATCACAAGAGTTTTCCTCTGCATTTTTCTTAGTTTTCTAGTTTTAGGTTTTACATTTAGGTCCAAAATCTTTTTTGTGTTAGCTCTTTTAATATGGGGTGAGGTATGTATCAAAGATCATTTTGTTTTTTGTTTTTGCATACAAAAATCAATGTTGAAGATACTATCCTTTCTCCACTAAACTGACTTTGCAACTTTGTCAAAAATCAGTTGTCCATATATGTGTGAGCTTGTTTCATTCATCTGTTTGTCTACTTTGATACAAATACCACACAGCCTCCATTACTGTCGCTTTATTATAAGTTTTACATTCAGACATTCTCAGTACTCCAGTTTTGCTGTTAGTTTTCCTGTCGGATTATTTTTTGGCTGTTCAATGTCCTTTGCATTTCCAAATGAAGTTTAGAATCCGTGTTTCAATTTCTATTTTAAAAATTTCTATGGAAGAATAGGGCTTCCCAAAGGATACCTTGAGAACCTCTGTGAGTCTTCCCCCATAAAACAATGAAAATTCTAGAAAAAAAAATGTCAAAAGCAACTTTTCAGGACTCTGGAAATTATTCATGGGTTTGTGGCAGTGAGAGTAGTTTGTTAAAAAGCCAAACAAAACAAAACTGCTGCACCTTGGTAACAAAAGCAGGGTTTTTGGCTTTTATGCTTGGCATATTCCCACTCCTCTCTCCAAAGATATTCATTATTAATCTAATTTAAAGACTTCATGGTAGTCTTGAAACCAAGTAGCCTCACAACCACAATAGCAGCGAAAGCTAGGAGTCTTAGAATAACCAGAAAGAGCAGATAAGGATTTCAGCTCTTCAGAACATCCCTTTTCCATACTATTGTTACTATTAGATTTATACATCTAGAAAAGTCTGATTTACAGGGCATTGTCATAATTTAACCTAAGTCAGAGCTCACTGCACTATAGAATCTCTACCTCCATGGCCTTTGTTGGAAAAAATCAATGGCAGTTGTTTATCATTGCAGCCTTTTAAGTCTGCAATACCACTGAGGCAAATATGGGCCTAACAAAAAGTTAAAAGTGATATTTGAGGAACAAAAATGTCCAAAGGAAACACTGGAAATTTCTAACATAGTTCTGTAACTAATTCTGTGTACCTGTTCAAGCCTGTGCACATGCTCAAGAAAAACATGGGAGTACCCCAATCTCTCAGATGTGGCTGAAATTTAAGTACTATCCAAACAGGAAATGAAGGATAAGGCAGAGTTGTGAACAGCCTGTGCACTGAAGGCATGTCTTAACCGACATACAGAGACCCTTTGTAAAGGATGAAAGATTTACTGGTTCAAGGCATTTAAAGAAATCTCTGACCAATCATTAGCTGATCAATAAGTTAATCAGAGATTTCAGTGGCAGCACACTATTAAGAATACAGACTTTATAGAATTAGTTCAGGAAAGTTACTAAGCAAATGAATAGCAACAATAACAAATCTAAGGGAGAGGGAGAAAGAAATTTCTATACTTACCATATTATACTATCCCAAATGTTCATTTTTTAACAAAAAAAATTACAAGAAATATGAAAGTATTGCCCATACACAGGAATAAATTCATTCAATAGAAACTATCCCTAAGAGGACCCAGATGTTAAGCTTACTAGACACAGACTTAAATCAGCTAGTATAAGTGCATTCAAAGAAGTAGGACAAGCATTTCTAAAGAATTAAAGATGTGACAATGATTCTCATCATTCATAAGAGAGACTATCAACAAAGAGACAGAAATTTTATAAGAGAAACATTATTCTCTGAAAATCATACAAGATGACTGAAAAACTGATGATGAAGATACTTATGTGGATGATATATGAATATAGTTAGAATACTATTGTTTTCTTGAATGTGAATTGAAAAATTTCAGTATTTTTAATGACATTATTTTATATGATATATGGTTTTAAATGTGTGTAATTAAATTATGAAATAAAAAAAACCAAATAGAAATTCTGGAATTAAAAAGTATAATAACAATAATGAAGAATTCATTAGAGGGACTCTAGAGTTGACTTGAACTGACAGAAGAAATAATCAGCAAACTTGAAGAGAGAAAAATTTATATCATCAAACTATGGAACAGAAAAAAAAAATAATGAGGAAAAATGAATAGTACCTCTGAGACCTGTGGTGCACCATCAAGTTGTACTAACAAATGCATAACAACTGTCCCAGAGGAGATGAGGGAGAAAAGGGGCAGAAATACTATTTGAGAAAATTATCTCTAAAACCTTCCCAAAACTGATGAAAAACATTAATCTACACATCTAAGATGTCTTATAAACCCCAAGTAGTACAAGTTAAAAGCAGTCCACACATAGATACAGTCTGAACCACAACTCCCTCTCCATTGCCAATCCTCAGGTGCCCTGCTGGTGGTTAGGACCCTCTTACTTATCCTAACACGTCTTAAGGGAAGATGACTTGGAGAAGGAGGAAAATTATACACAGATATAGAGGCTGGTGGAGATTCCCTTGCCTGCATGTCCCACACTATGCACACATACACACTAGACACAATTACCTCTTTTGAACTCCAGACCCTGGGGATCCCCAATGAGCAAATCTATCCCTGTTTCTTTGTCTGTCAGTGAATAAATGTGAGTTTGTGAGGAATAAAAAAAAAACCTGCACTCAAACTGTCAAATTATAAAAAGCCACACTGTAAAATGTCAAAGACAAACTGTTATTTTCTCATTGGTACTCTTAAGATTACAAACTGTAGTAAGTCATACTGTAAAATTTTAAAAGTCACACTGTAAAAAAGTCAAAGAGAGGATAATAAAAACAGTAAGAGAAAAAAGCTTACCACATACAAGAAATTCTCAATAAACAGATGACTTCTCATCATAAACAATGGATTTGCAGGGAGGGAATGGAGTGGGAGGTTGCAGTTAGCAGATGTAAGTGTTTATATATAGAATGGATAAATAACAAGGTCCTACTGTATAGCACAGAGAACTATATTCAGTATCCTGTGATAAACCACAATGGAAAACTATAAAAAAGAATATATATATGTATAACTGAATCACTTTGCTGTACAGCAGAAATTAACACAATATTGTAAATCAGCTATACCTAAATAAAAAATGATAAAAACACAGAAAAAAAAAAAAAGAAACAATGGAGACAGTGAAATAATACATTCAAAGTGCTGAAAGAAAAAGACTGTCAAATACAAACTCAATAGCCAGCAAAACTGTCCTTCAAAATAAAAGGGGAGGGGCTTCCCTGGTGGCGCAGTGGTTGGGAGTCTGCCTGCCAATGCAGGGGACGCGGGTTCGAGCCCTCGTCTGGGAGGATCCCACGTGCCGCGGGGCGGCTGGGCCCGTGAGCCACAATTGCTGAGCCTGCGCGTCTGGAGCCTGTGCTCCGCAACAGGGGAGGCCGCGATGGTGGGAGGCCCGCGCACCGTGATGAAGAGTGGTCCCCGCTTGCCACGACTGGGGAAGGCCCTCGCACAGGGACAAAGACCCAACACAGTCATAAATAAATAAATAAATAAATAAAACTCATACAGGTATTTAAAATAAATAAATAAATAAATAAAAGGGGAAAACAAGACATTCCCAGATAAACAAAAATCTAGAGAATATTTTGCTAACAGATATGTCCTATAAGAAATATTATAGGGAGTCCTTTATGTTAAATGAAAGGACTCTGGACAATAAGTCAAATCAACTTGAAGAACTAAAGAGTACTTGAGAACTACATAGGTGTATGTAGAAGACAGTATAAATATGTTTTTGATATCTTTTACTTTACCATTTTATTTAAAACATAATTGCATAAAGTAAGGGTTAAAAAACTGTGTTGATGGGTTTATAATATGCAATTTTAATTGTAATTTGCAATTGCAATTACATATGCAATTTGGAGGACCATAAAGTTACAAAGGAGGGATCAGTTAATGGATATATACTGAAGTAAAATTTTTGTATAGTACTGAAATTAAATGGATACTAACCCAAACTAGGTTGTTTTAAGTTAAGATGATAATTTTAATCCTCAGGGAGACCACTAAGAAAATAATTAACAACAAAAAAGGAAAATGATAAGGGAATTAAATGGTATACTAGAACATATCCAAATGCAAAAAAGTCAGTAATGGAGGAAGGGAGGGAAAAAAAGACATAGGATATATAGAAAGCAAGTAATAAATAGCAGATATAAGTCCTACCTTATCATTAATTATATTAAAAATAAATAGATTAAATTCTCAAATCAAAAGGTGGAGAATGGTAGAATGGATAAGAAAAAAGATCCATCTGTATGCTGTCTACAAGAGACACACTTTATACTTAAAGACAGAAATAGGTTAAAAATGAAAATATGGGAAAATATATACCATGCAAACAATTACCAAAAGTAAGCTATAATAATTTTGCTTTTGGGAACTTTCTGGAACTTTAAAAAAATATATTTTCAATCTGCAGCTGGTTGAATCCATAGATGCAGAACTCATTGAAACAGAGGGCCTGCTGTATATTGTTTATAGTACTTCATAATTATCCTTTTAATATTTAAGCTATCTATCAGAATGTCACGTCTCTTTCTTATTATTGGAATGTTTTTTCTCCTTTTATTTTCTGATTGGTCTTGCTAGATTTTTTTTCCTCTTTGATTTTACTGACCTTCTCAAAGGACAAATTTTTGACTCTATTGATTTTCCTTTTTGTTAATTTATTGAGGTAACATTGGTTTATACCATTATATACGTTCCATGTGTACATTATATTTTGACTTCTGTATGCACTATAAGGTGCTCACCACTAAAAGTTTAGTTTCCACGCATCACCACAAAGTTGATTCCCTTTGCCCATTTCATCCTCCTCCACCTCTTTCCCCTCTGGTAGCCACTACTCTGTTCTCTATATCTATGTGTTTGTTTTTGCTTGATTTTGTTTGTTCATTTATTTTGGGTTTCTTTGTTTGTTTGTTTTTTATATTCCACACGTGAATAAAATCATATGACATTTGTCTTTCTATCTGGCTTATTTTACTTAGCATAATAATCTTGAGGCCAAGCCATGCTATTACAAATGTCAAGATGTCATTTTTTTTAAGGCTGAGTAGTATCCCATTGTATATATATATATATACAACATCTTATTATACAGCAATTCATTAATGGGCACTTAGGTTGTTTCCATATCTTGCTATTGTAAATAATGTTGTAATGAACGTAGGGGTCCATATATCTTTTCAAATTAGTGTTTTGTATTCTTCACAAAAACGTCCAGAAATGGAATAGCTGGATCATATGGTAATTCTATTTTTAATTTTTGAGGAAACTCCACTCTGCTTTCCATACTGGTTGTACCAATTTACATTACCAGCAACAGTATATGAGGGCTCCCTTTTCTCTACATCCTCTCCAACACTTGTTATTTCTTGCCTTTTTGATAATAGGCATTCTAACTGGCATGAGGTGATATCTCATTGTGGTTTTGATTTGCATTTCCCTAATAATTAGTGATGTTGAACATCTTTTCATGTGCCTATTGGCCACCTGTATGTCTTCTTTGGAAAAATGTCTATTCAGCTTCTCTACCCATCCTTTAATCAGGTTGTTTGTTTTTTCTGTTGTTGTTGTTCAGTTGTATGAGTTCTTTATGTATTTTGGATATCAACCCCTTATCAGATATATGATTTGCAAATATCTTTTCCTATTTGATAGGCTGTCTTTCATTTGGTCGATGGTTTCCTTTGCTGTGCAGAAGCTTTTTCATTTGATGTAGCCCCATTCACTTATTTGCTTTTGTTTCCCTTGCCTCACAAGATATACCTAGAAACACATTGCTAAGATCTATGTCAAAAAGCATTCTGCCCATGTTTTCTTCTATGAGTTTTATGGTTTCAGGTCTTACATTCAAGACTTTAATGCATTTTGAATTATTTTTTTGTATGGTGTGACATAGTGGTCTAGTCTCATTCTTTTGCAAGTCCAGTTTTCCCCAAACCATTTATTGACAAGACTATCCTTTCTCCACTGTATGTTCTTTGCTCTTTTGTCATAAATTAATTGTCCATACACATGTGGGTTTATTTCTGGGATCTCAATTTGGTTCCACTGATGTTTGTTTTTCTGCCAATACTGTGTTGTTTTGATCGCTATCGCTTTGTAGTATCATTGATTTTCCTTATTACCTTCCTGACTATAATTAATTTATACTCTTTACTATTTACTTTCTTCTTCTTTGTGTTTAATTTGCCATCATGTTATAGTTTTTAAAGATGGAGGCATACATTACTGATTTGAGAGTTTTCTACTTTTCTGATATAAGTATTTGTACTAGATCTCTAATGCTGTATAACAAATTACCAGAAAACACAGTAGCTTGAAAACAACACTTTATTACCTCATAGTGTCCGTGGGTCAGAAAGCATTAATGGCACAGCTCGGTGGTTCTGCCTCAAGGTCTTTCTGTCTTTCATGAAATAGCTGGGCCTGTAGTCTCACTTAAAGGCTTAACTCAAAGAGAACACATTTTTAAGCTCTCTCACACAGTTAATGAAAGGCTTTAACTCTTCACTGTCTGCTGGCAGAAGGCTTCCATTTCCTATCATGTATAGGCTGTCTGAATGAACTTATGACATGGCTTCTGGCTTCTTCCAGAACAAGTGATCTGAAAATGAGAAAGTCCATGCCAAATGAAGCTGCAATCATTTCATAATTTAATCTCATACATGACATGACATACCATAGTTTCTGCCATACTTGATTCACTAAGTCTATCCCACACTCAAAGGCAAGGGAGTAAAAATATTTACTTTCCTCCTCTGTGCAAAATACATTCTTCTCCTCCCAAGACTCCCAGACGTCTCATTTCATTGTCAAATGAGCTCTAAGTTCAAAATTTTATAATGTGAATCAGGTCCAGGTGTGGATACTGCTCTGTGAGTGTAGTTCCATAATTACAGCTTCTAGAATACAGCCCTTCTCAATCTATAGACCTGCAAAACTAAACCAAAAAATCTGTCTCACACAATCCCAATATACAGTAGTGGAGCAGGCATAGAATAAGTGCTATAGCCACACCTGTTCAAAAAGAGAAAAATATAGCAGGTGGAATCACTAGCACAAAAAGCCCACAGAAATCCTGAAATATAGCTAGGCAAATATTGGAAATTCCTTGTAGGTTTGAAAGCCTGGGAATAATTTGCTATGGCTCTCAGTTCTGCCCTCTGGGCTGTTGGTTCTACATTCTGAGTCATCTTTCCTTCATCATAAAAGACACTGACTGCTTGTAGCTGGGTGGTTTTCTCAGTCTCCTACCTGCCAATAGAATTTGGGAGGTCCCAAGTCCTCTTTAAATTCCTTTTGCATGGTCTCTAGGTCTTTCAGTCAACTGGTGATCTTTCTGTATATATAATCCTTCAAAAATCCTTGTGGATCCTCTCTGACTTACTGGAGCCTATTCCATTAGACAAAAGTTACACACATAGATTTCGTTAACATATGCCCTTTTCTATTTCTGTATTTTGAGTTTTTGATAAAAATGCTGAGGGAAGACACCCTGAAGCTTCCTAACCATCCTATAGAGAAGATGTGTGAGGCACAACTTTGTTCTATTTAAAGAGCATTTTGTCTCACTGAATAGCACCCTGATACATCACTGTTGATCTTCCTGAGATCTTAACAAAAGATTTTACAGTCACTCTCTTGGCTTAGACATTAATGCATTGGGTTTTATTTTTTACTTGGAAGGCATTGCTTAATCTTAGCATTTGTTGTCTATAGAGACAGAATTTTCAAAACCATCAAGTTCCAGCTCCTTCATGTTTATCAGCACTTTCTTAATTTACCTCTCTTTTCTTGAATTGTATGTTAAGCAGCAAGGAAACAAACAAGTAGTACATTCAAAATGTGACTGGAAATATCCTTAGCCAGGGGCTACCCTGGTGGCGCAGTGGTTAAGAATCCGCCTGCCAATGCAGGGGACACGGGTTTGAACCCTGGTCCACGAAGATGCCACATGCCATGGAGCGACTAAGCCCATGCACTACAACTACCGAGCCTGAGCTCTAGAGCCTGCGAGCCACAATGACTGAAGCCCGCGTGCCACAACTACTGAAGCCCACGTGCCTAGAGCCCATGCTTTGTAACAAGAGAAGCCACTGCTATGAGAAGCCCGCACACCGCAATGAAGAGTAGCCCCCCCTTGCCGCAACTAGAGAAAGCCCATGCGCAGCAACGAAGACCCAACACAGCCAAAAATAAAAAAATAAAATAAATACATTTATTTAAAAAAAAAGAAATATCCTTAGCTAGATCATCCAGTTCATCAGGTATATTTTCTATCAATACTTTCAACATGACTGATGGTGTCCATGTTGTACTTTCTACCACTATGTAACAAGCATCCCCCTTCTTCCAGTTTCCAATAACATTTAGGTCACTTTCCTAAATGTCCTCAGCAGCAGCCTTATCTAATACCATGAGACTTCTGTTAATAGTTTCTTAAAGGTATTTAGGCTTTCCATAATAGACTCAGCAAAGACTGCTGCCTGGTATCAAAGACACACCAACATTTTAGGTTTTATATTATGACAACATTCCATTCTCAGTATCAAAATCTCTATTACTCATATATTGTTGCAAAAAAATTATCCCTGAATTTAGAGATTTTAAAAAAACAAACATTTCTTATTTCACAGTTTCAATGGACCAGAGATCTGGGTGTAGCTTAGCTGGATAGTTCTGACTCAAGATTTCTCATGAGTTTACAATCAAGCTGTTGGCCAGGCTTGCAGTATCATATGAAAGCATGTCTAGGAGATCATGTACTTCCAAACTCAAGCATATGTTTGCTGGCAGACTTTGGTTCCTCTCTGGCTGACAGCCAAAAACCACTTTCCTGCTGCATAGGCCAGTCTATAGGTTGCCTGAATGTCCTGAAATGGATACTAGCTGTCTCCAGGATAAATAATTCCTTAGATAGAGGGCATCCAAAATAGAAACTATGTCTTTTTATAACCTATTTTCAGAAATGACATACTGTTACTTCTGTCTTATTCTAATTGTTATAAGCAAGAGACTAAATGTATCCCACACTGAAAGGGAGGGAAATTAAGCTCTACCTCTTAAAAAGTGTTGCGTGAAAGAAATTGTGAGCATATTTTTAAAACCACCAGAAATTAAAATTTCTCCATAAGCATTGCTTTAAATGCTTTACACAAATTTTCTTATTTTGTGTTTTTGTTTTCATTCAGTTCAATACTTCCATACTTCAATACTTCTATACTTCAATACATTAGTTCAATACTTTCACTCAGTTCTAACTTCCCTAAGGAAGTAAGGACACATGGATTATTTGAAAGTGTGCTATTTATTTTCCAAATATTTTGGGGCTTTCTAGGTATTTTTCTGTTATTTATTTCTGATTTAATTCCATTTCTTTCAGAGAACATAATTCATATTATTGAATGTCTGTAAAGTTATTGAAATTTGTTTAATGATCCAGAATATGTCCTATCTTTTTAAATGTTAAATGTGCACTTGAGAAAAATGTGCGTTGTGCTATTGCTGTCTGAATGTTTTTATAATGTCAGTTACAGAAACTTGGTTGATAGTATTTTTCAACTCTTTATCCTTACTGATTTTCTGACCACTTAATCTATCAGTTATTGACAAAGGAGTGTTAAAACATCTTACTATAACCATGGATTTGTCTATCTTTTCAGTTCTGTTAGTTTTTGCTTAACCAATTTTTAAACTCAGTTATTTAAGAGTATGATCATTTGGGATTATTATGTCCACTTGATAAACTGACCACTTTAATCATTTTGAAATAATGCTCTTTATTCCTAGCAATATTTTTTCATCTGAAAAGTAGTTTTTCTGATATTAATATAGCCATTCCAGCTTCTTTCATTAGTTTTAGCATGCAGTATCTTTCTTCCTTTTACTTTTAATCTACATATCTATATATTGAGTGTGTAATTCTTGTATTGGATTTATACATGGACCTGCATTTTTATCTACACTTAAAATCTCTTGTAAAAATTAGAATATATAGATCATTTACATTTAATATGATTATTAATGTGTTTGAGTTAAATCTATCAGATTGTTTTATGTCCATCCTGTCAGATTTTTTGTCTCCTTTTTTCTAATATTTTGTTATTTTTTTAAGGATTAATTTGATATTTTTATGATTGCATTTTATCTTCTTTGTTGGAATGTTACCTATATCTCTTTCTTGTTTTTTTAAAAAATTAGTGGTTATCTTAGGGCTGATTTTACTTATTACAGGCTAATTTCAAGTAATAATATATGCACACAAAATATACAACTGTATATTTGTATCGCACTTCTCCAAAATAATCTAACTTTGAACCTAAAGGAACCAGAAAAAGAAGAACAAACAAAGCCCAAAGAACAGTAGAAGGAAGGAAATAATAAAGATCAGAGAGGAAATAAAGGAAATAGTAACTTAAAAAATAGAAAAGTTCAATGAAACTAAAAGCTGGTTATTTGAAAACATAAACAGGATAGATAACCATTAGCCAGACTCACCCTCAAAAAAGAGAGAAGGCCCAAATAACTTAAATTAGAAATAAAAGATAAGTTACAACCAATATCACAGAAATATCAAGGATCATAAGTGACTACTATGAAAAGTTATATGGAAACAAATTGGACAACCCAGAAGAAATGGATAAATTCTTAGAAACATACAATATTCCAAGAATGAATTAGGAAAAAACAGACAATCTGAACAGAGCAATTAATAATAATGAAACTGAATCAGTTTAAAAAAAAAGCAAACTCCCAACAGACAAAAGTTCGAGTTCAGATGGCTTCATATGTGAATTCTACCAAACATTTAAAGAACAGTTAATACCTATTATTCTCAAATTATTCCACAAAATTGAAAATAAAAGGCCACTTCTGAACCCATTCTATGAGGCCAGCATCACCCTGATAGCAAAACCAGAAAAAGACATTACAAAAAAAGAAAATTACCTGTCAATATCCCTGATTAACATAGATGCAAAATTTTTCAATAAAATATTAGCAAACTGCATTCAGCAACATGCTAAAAGGATCATATACCAGATCAAGTGGGATTTATCCCAGGGGTGCAAGGATGATACAACACCCACAAATTAATCAACATGATACACCACATTAACAAAACAAAGGATAAAAATTATGTGATCATCTCAACAGATGTAGAAAAAGCATTTGACAAAACTGAACATCCTTTTACAATAAAAAGTCTCAACAAAGTGAATATAGAGAGAATATACCTGAACATAATAAAGGCTATATATGATAAACCTAACATCATATTCAATGGTACAAAGCTGAAAGCTTTTCCTCTAAGATCAGGAACAAGACAAGTATGCCCATTCTTGCCACTTGTATTCAACATAGTATTGGAAGTCGTAGGCACAGCAGTAATATAAGAAAAAGAGATAAAAATTATCCAAATTGGAAAGGAAGAAGTAAAACTGGTACTATTTGCAAATATGATACTATAAATTGAAAACCCTAAAAACTCCACCAAAAAAAACCTACTAGAACTAGTAAATGAATTCAGTAAATTTGCAGGATATAAAACCAATATACAGAAATCTGTTGTATTTCTATGCATTAATATCAAACAATCAGAAAAAGAAATTAAGAAATCAATCTCATTTTACAAGCACATCAAAAAGAATAAAATACCAAGGAATGAAGTTAACCAAGGAGGTGAAAGACCTACACTCTGAAAACTATAAGATTGATGAAAGAAATTGAAGAGGACACAAATAAATGGAAAGATATTCCATGTTCATGAATTGGAAGAATTAATATTATTAAAATGTCCATACTACCAAAAGCAATCTACAGATACAATTCAGTCTTTATCAAAATACCCATGGAATTTTTTACAGAACTAGAACAAAGAATCCTAAAATCTGTATGGAACCAAAAGAGACCCCAAATAGCAATAGCAATCTTGAGAAAGAAAAACAAAACTGGAGGTATCATTCGCTCTTATTTTAAATTATACTACAAAGCTATAGTAAACAAAACAGTGTGGTACTGGCACAAAAACAGATCAATGGAACAGAACAGAGAGCACAGAAATAAACCCATGCTTATATGGGCAATTATTCTATGATAAAGGAGGCAAGAATATACAGTGGAGAAAAGAGTCTCTTCAATAAATGGTGTTGGGAAAACTGTACAGCTACATGCAAAAGAATGAAACTACATCACACTATTACACCCTATACAAAAATAAACTCAAAGTGGATTGAAGACTCAGATGTAAGACCTGACACCATAAAACTCCTAGAAGAAAATATAGGCAGTACATTCTTTGATGTTTGTCTTAGCAATATTTTTTATGGAACTGTCTCCTCAGGGCAGCAAAAGCAACAGTAAACAAGTAGGACTACATCAATCTAAAAAACCTTTGCATAGTGAAGGAAACCATCAACAAAACAAAAAGGCAGACTACTGAATGGGAGAATATGTTTGCAAATCATATGTCCGACAAGGGGTTAATATCCAAAACATATAAAGAACTCACACAACTCAATATTAAAAAGCTAATAATTTGTTTTAAAAATGGCAGAGGACCTGAATAAACACTTTTCCAAAGAAGACACACAGATGACCAACAGGCACATGAAAATATGCTCAACATCACTCATCATCAGGGAATTGCAATTCAAAACCACAATGAGATATCACCTCACACATGTCAGAATGACTGTTATCAAAAATACAAGAAATAAGAAGGGTTGGAAAGGATGTGGAAAAAAGCGAACACTTGTGTACTGTTGGTAGTAATGTAAATTGGTGTAGCCACTATAGAAAACAGTATGGAAGTTCCTCAAAAATTTAAAAATAGAACTACCATAAGATCCAGCATTTCCACTTCTTGGTATTTATCTGAAGAAAACAAAGACACAAATTAAAAGATACATGCATATAGTGCATTGCAGTGTTCATTGCACATTATTTACAATACCTAAGATACAGAAGCCACCTAGTGTCTATCAATAGATAAATGGATAAAGAAGTGATATCCATATAAAATGGAATATTACTCAGCCATAAAAAAGAACTAAATCTTGCCATTTGTGACAAGATGGATGGATCTAGAGGGTATTATGCTACGTGAAGTAAGTCAGATAGAGAAAGACAAATACCATATGAGTCCACTTATATGTGGAAACTAAAAAAACAAAACAAATGAACAATCATAACAAAACAATAGCAGACTCATAGATACAGAGAACAATCTGTTGGTTGCCAAAGGCTAGAGAGGTGGGAGATGGGTGATTTAGGGGAATGAAATTAAGCGGTACAAACTTGCAGTTATAAAATAAAATCATGGGGATGTAATGTACAGCATAGGGAATGTAGTCATAATAGTGTAATAACTCTGTATAGTAACAGATGCTAACAAGACTTACTGTGGTGATCATTTCATAATGTACAAAAATATTGAATCACTATGCAGTATTACCTGAGACTAATATAATTTTGTAAGTCAATTATATTTCAATAAAAACAAATGAACAAAACTTGGCAGAAGGGATCACTACAGGGTTAGTTGTCTTTATTTTGGCTTTTAGCTTCAGTACAGATAACACATTCCCATGAAGGAGAGTTATAGAATGTTTAAGCCACAATTTTATATTTCTGGACTGAAAAAAGAGAGGACAGAGATTGGAGCAACCCCAGCCTCTGGAACACGTGGTGTGTGTGGGAAGAGGAACCACAAAAAAATATAGAGCCCTAGAGTCACATTTTGTGTATAAACTCTGCACAAATCTCTACCAGACCACCAAATTATAAATGTGCAGGACAAAAAGCAGGGTGTAAACAACCCAGCTAATGGAGGAAAAAATTTTTAACGTTAACAGAGATTTGAGTTTTCACCCAGATTTAGAGTTATTTCTTTGAGTCCAACCAAGTTAACTGTCTGCTAAAACAAAAATATACATACTTTTCTCAGTTACATAACAGAATTCCAGTCTCCATAACATGACTTTCACAATGTCCAGGATATAATCCAAAATTACTTGAAATATAAAGAAGCAACAAAATGTAACCCATTTTAAGAAGGAAAAACAATCAATAAAGGCCAATATAGAAATGATTTAAATGTTAGAGCTAGTCATCAAGAACTTCAAAGTAGTTCTCATAACTAGACTCAATGAGGCATAGGAAAATATGGTCATAATGAATAAAAAGATAGGGAACCCCAATTGAGAAATAAAAAATATGAAAAAGAAAAGTGGAAAATCCTAGAAGTGAAAAATATAATTCTGAATGAAAAAGTCACTGGATGGACTTAAGGACAACTGCAAATTAAAAGAAAAAAGTCAGTGAAGTTAAAAATAGATTAATATAGAGACCTTCAAGATGGTGGAGGAGTAAGACATGGAGATCACCTTCCTTGCCACAAATACATCAGAAATACATCTACATGTGGAACAACTCCTACAGAACACCTACTGAACGCTGGCAGAAGACCTCAGACTTCCCAAAAGGCAAGAAACTCCCCATGTACTTGGGTAGGGCAAAAGAAAAAAGACAAAACAGAGACAAAAGAATAGGGACGGGACCTGAACCTCTGGGAGGCAGCTGTGAAGGAGGAAAAGTTCCCACACACTAGGAAGCCCCTTCACTGGCGGAGAAAGGGGGTGGAGGGGGGGAAGAGCCACAGAGGAGAGCACAGCAACAGGGCCGCAGAGGGCAAAGCAGAGAGATTGCCACACAGAGGATCAGTGCCAACCAGCACTCACCACACCGAGAGGCTTGTCTGCTCACCCACTGGGGCAGGCGGGGACTGGGAGCTGAGGCTCCAGCTTCGGAGGTCAGATCCCAGGGAGAGGACTGGGGTTGGCGGCGTGAACACAGCCTGAAGGGGC
Source organism: Balaenoptera acutorostrata (assembly GCF_949987535.1). Taxonomy (NCBI): domain Eukaryota; kingdom Metazoa; phylum Chordata; class Mammalia; order Artiodactyla; family Balaenopteridae; genus Balaenoptera; species Balaenoptera acutorostrata. Next base: position 86,842,947 of record NC_080067.1, on the reverse strand, counting down.
CTAGTGAGCCACAGCTAGCCAGGAAGGAGTCCGGGAAAAAGCCTGGACCTGCCTAAGAGGCAAGAGACCACTGTTTTGGGGTGTGCAAGAAGAGGGGATTCAGAGCACTGCCTAAGCGAGCTCCAGAGATGGGCACGAGCCGCGGCTATCAGCGCAGACACCAGAGATGGGCATGAAACACTAAGGCTGATGCTGCAGCCACCAAGAAGCCTGTCTGCAAGCACAGGTCACTATCCACACCTCCCCTCCCGGGAGCCTGTGCAGCTCGCCGCTGCCAGGGTCCTGTGATCCAGGGACAACTTCCCAGGGAGAACACACAGCGCGCCTCAGGCTGTTGCAATGTCACTCTGGCCTCTGCCGCCGCAGGCTCGCCCCACATTCTCTACCCCTCTTACCTCCCGGCCTGAGTAAGCCAGAGCCCCCTAATCAGCTGTTACTTTAACCCCGTCCTCTCTGGGTGGGGAACAGACGCCCTCAGGAGACCTACACGCAGAGGTGGGGCAAAATACAAAGCTGAACCCCAGGAGCTGTGCAAACAAAGAAGAGAAAGGGAAATTTCTCCCAGCAGCCTCAGGAGCACAGGATTAAATCTCCACAATCAACTTGATGTACCCAGCATCTCAGGAATGGCTGAATAGACAACGAATCATCCTAAAGTTGAGGCAGTGGACTTTGGGAGTAACTGTAGACTTGGAGTTTGCTTTCTGCATCTAATTTGCTTCTGGTTTTATGTTTATCTTAGTTTAGTATTTAGAGCTTATCATCATTGGTAGATTTGTTTATTGATTTGGTTGCTCTCTTCCTTTTTATGAAAAAAAATATATATATATTTTCAGTTTTCTCTTTTTGTGAGTATGTATGTGTATGCTTCTTTGTGTGATTTTGTCTGTATAGCTTTGCTTTTGTCATCTGTCCTAGGGTTCTGTCTGTTTTTTTTTTTTTTTTTATTTGAGAAAAAAGTCAATTTAAGGAAACATAAAGGAAATATAGTACAGTCTGCAAATAAACAAAACTCATGAAGACTGTCCTCGGATGACTGAAATTCAGGAAATGAGGAAGGTGGGTCTCTCTCTCTCCCATATTCATTCAGCCCAAGTAGGTGTGGAATTCCGAGGCTGAAGCTTCACTGGCAACCTTGGATGTCACAGCTGGGATCCTGAACTTGACTCTGATGTCAGAGCTTTCCACCTGGATCACTTCATTTACTCTCCCCCTCGCTGTACAGATGGGGACACTGAGGCCTGCTGGGGCAGGCAGGGAGACACTCAGACGGTTTGGAGGGAAGAGCTGGTCAGAGTTTCTGCCTGACTCAACACCCCTGCTGCCCTCACCCCAAATCCAGGGATTCAGATGCACAAGTTCTCCCAGAGGCCTCTGGGTAGGTTGGGTCAAGGGAAGGTGGTGCCTTCCTGGGCTCTGAGGGAAATTCTCTGGCTCCGCTCACGGCCCCACATGGACAGGCCCCCTGTGTGCCCTACTGACTGGGGGAAGTGGACAGGGAGGGTGGAAGGGGTGCAGGGGGCTTCCGGCCCAGGGGTCTGCTCCCAGGGCTGGCTGGGTGGGAAGGCAGGATCCAGCTGTGCTCGGTCCAGCTGAGGTGTTATGGGGCATGGGGGCCTGGAGATCCCTCCTGGGCCTGAGGGGCTGGGCTGGCCCCATGCCTTGGCCACCAGCACGGGGCAGACATTCCTAGCAATGGCACCATTTGCCCTTTTTTGGTAACCACCCCTCGGAATCAGTCCATATCTGCCAGGGAGAGAGGCCCACGGGGTGAATTCTGATGGCGCGGGGAGCCCCGGGCCTCCTCACCTCTGCTCTTGTTTGTCCTGCACGTTGCCTTGAGTCACATCCTCATAGGATGGTGGAGGCGTCATCGGCGGCCCCCTGAACTCCAATGGTGTGTCAGGAATAAAGGACAGGCCATCCTTCTGCAAAAGAGAAGCCACCATCCCTGCTGCTCATATATGTGGAGCGAGTGGCCATCGACAAAGCCCTTCCCGCTGGCTGACTTGTTGGAGTCTCAATTCCCCATGAAGGTGGAGAAACTGAGGCTTGGAGAGATGGAGGGACTTCCAGGAGGCTAGGGTATGACTCTCTCCCCATCTGTGATCCTGAGAAGGGAGAGACCAGGTTGGAGGCAGTGGACCTGGCCCTTGTTCCTGGCCGGCTACCTGTGTGCTGGTGACCCGGCGCACCACTCACCCTGTTGGCTTCCCCGGTGGGGCTGGGCCAGCTGATACGCCAAGGTCCCTCTGGGCTAGAATTCATTCTGGGGACGGGTCTAATGCTGCCTTTCCCTCGTCCCTGCTCGGTGACGGGGAGCTGCAGAGCCTGTGTCCGGCACTGGCTCCCAGATGCAGGGGGGCGCAGAGGCCCTGGGGACTTGGCCACTTACGGTCGTGTGGTTGTAGGGGAGTCACTTAACCCTTCCGAGCCCCAGGCTTCCTCTTAGAAATGGGGACGCAGAACCCGCCTCTGAGGGTGGCTGTGAGGTTCAAGGAGGTGTGGCCCCCAAAGACATCTGTGTCTTTCCCCCGAACCTGCGACCATGTTAGGTTACATGGCAAAGGGGAATGGAGGTTGCTCATCAGATTAAAGCTGAGATGGGGAGATCCTCTTGGATTCCCTGGGTGGGAACAATGGAACCCCAAGAGGCCTTAACGGAGTAGAATGGAGACAGAAGGGAGATATCGGAGGCTGCTGGGCTGCTGGTTTTTTTTTTTGTTTTTTTGTTTTTTTTTTCCTCCACTGTAACAGCTCCTTTACTTTGCAGTGAAAATTGATTTGTATATTCTTTTCCTCTGAGTCCTTGTGGGATTTTTTTTTTTTTTAATTCAGACAGAAAGTCACAAAAATTATACTCATCCTCATCAGTTCACTCAGTCCCATGTAATTAATTTCTTTTTTTTCATCTTGATCTTTTGTTAGCACTTTTATGAGTTCATCAGTTTTTCATTAGAGTTCTGAAAATGCTTATTCATTCAGTTCAGCAGTACAGTCAGTTACCAGAAACCTGTACTTGTCAGAGTCTTTTCCATGAATTTCTTGAAGATGAAACTCTTTTATAGGAACATATTTGCAAAATCATTGTTGTTTTTTTTTTTAAGTATAGTTTTCAGCACTTGTTATCATTGGTGGATTGGTTTTTTGGTTTGGTTGCTGTCTTCTTTCTTTCTTTCTTTTATTACTTTTTAATTTTTAATTTTTAATAATTATTTTTTATTTTAATGACTTTATTTTATTTTATTTTTCTTTCTTTCTTTCTCCCTTATCTTCTGAGCCATGTGGCTGACAGGGTCTTGGTGCTCTGGCAGGGTGTCAGGCTGGTGCCTCTGAGATGGGAGAGCAGAGTTCAGGACATTGGTCCACCAGAGAGTGGCTCCATGTAATATCAAATGCTGAAAGCTCTCCCAGAGATCTCCATCTCAACGGTAAGACCCAGCTCCACTCAATGACCAGCAAGCTACAGTGCTGGACACCCTATGGCAAAAAACTAGCAGGACAGAAACACAACCACACCCATTAGCAGAGAGCCTGCCTAAAATCATAATAAGGTCACAGACACCACAAAACACACCACCAGATGTGGTCCTGCCCACCAGCAAGACAAGATCCAGCCTCATCCACCAGAACACAGGCACTAGTCCCCTCCACCAGGAAGCCTACACAACCCATTGAACCAACCTTACCCACTGTGGGCACACACCAAAAACAACAGGAAATATGAATCTGCAACCTGAGAAAAGGAGACCCCAAACACAGTAAGTGAAGCAAAATGAGAAGACAGAGAAACACACAGCAGATGAAGGAGCAAAGTAAAAACCCACCCAAACAAATGAAGAGGAAACAGGCAGTTTACCTGAAAAAGAATTCAGAATAATGATAGTAAAGATGATCCAAAATCTTGGAAATAGAATGGAGAAAATACAAGAAATGTTTAACAAGGACCTAGAAGAACTAAAGAGCAAACAAACAACGATGAACAATGCAATAAATGAAATTAAAAATTCTCTAGAAGGAATCAATAGCAGAAAAACTGAGGCAGAAGAACAGATAGGTGACCTGGAAGATAAAATAGTGGAAATAACTACTGCAGAGCAGAATAAAGAAAAAAGAATGAAAAGAATTGAGGACAGTCTTAGAGATCTCTGGGACAACATTAAATACACCAATATTCGAATTACAAGGGTCCCAGAAGAAGAAGAGAAAAAGAAAGGGACTGAGAAAATATTTGAAGAGATTACAGTTGAAAACTTCTTTAATATGGGAAAGGAAATAGTCAGTCAAGTCCAGGAAGCACAGAGAGTCCCATACAGGATAAATCCAAGGAGAAACATGCCAAGACACATATTAATCAAACTATCAAAAATTAAATACAAAGAAAAAATATTAAAAGCAGCAAGGGAAAAACAACAAATAACATACAAGGGAATCCCCATAAGGTTAACAGCTGATCTTTCAGTAGAAACTCTGCAAGCCAGAAGGGAGTGGTAGGATATATTTAAAGTGATGAAAGGGAAAAACCTACAACCAAGATTACTCTGACCAGCAAGGTTCTCATTCAGATTCGATGGAGAAATTAAAACCTTTACAGACAAGCAAAAGCTAAGAGAATTCAGCACCACCAAATCAGCTTTACAACAAATACTAAAGGAACTTCTCTAGGCAGGAAACACAAGAGAAGGAAAAGACCTACAATAACAAACACAAAACAATTAAGAAAATAGTAATAGGAACACACATATCGATAATTACCTTAAATGTAAATGGATTAAATTCTTCAACCAAAAGACATAGACTAGCTGAATGGATACATAAACAAGACCCATATATATGCTGTCTACAAGAGACCCACTTCAGACCTAGGGACACATACAGACTGAAAGTGAGGGGATGGAAAAGGATATTCCATGTAAATGGAAATCAAAAGAAAGCTGGAGTAGCAATTCTCATATCAGACAAAATAGACTTTGAAATAAAGACTATTACAAGAGACAAAGAAGGACACTATATAATGATCAAGGGATCGATCCAAGAGGAAGGTATAACAATTGTAAATATTTATGCACCCAACATAGGAGCACCTCAATACATAAGGCAAATGCTAACAGCCATAAAAGGGGAAATTGACAGTAACACAATCATAGTAGGGGACTTTAACACCCCACTTTCATCAATGGACAGATCATCCAAAATGAAAATAAATAAGGAAACACAAGCTTTAAATGATACATTAAACAAGATGGACTTAATTGATATTTATAGGACATTCCATCCAAAAACAACACAATACACATTCTTCTCAAGTGCTCATGGAACATTCTCCAGGATAGATCATATCTTGGGTCACAAATCAAGCCTTGGTAAATTTAAGAAAATTGAAATCGTATCAAGTATCTTTTCCGACCACAACGCTATGAGACTAGATATCAGTTACAGGAAAAAATCTGTAAAAAATTCAAACACGTGGAGGCTAAACAATACATTACTTAATAATCAAGAGGTCACTGAAGAAATCAAAGAGGAAATCAAAAAATACCTAGAAACAAATGACAATGAAAACACGATGACCCAACACCTATGGGATGCAGCAAAAGCAGTTCTATAAGGGACGTTTATAGCAATACAATCCTACCTTATGAAACAAGAAATGTCTCCAATAAACAACCTAACCTTATACCTAAAGCAATTGGAGAAAGAAGAACAAAAAAACTCCAAAGTCAGCAGAAGGAAAGAAATCATAAAGATCAGATCAGAAATAAATGAAAAAGAAATGAAGGAAACGATAGCAAAGATCAATAAAACTAATAGCTGGTTCTTTGAGAAGATAAACAAAATTGATAAACCATTAGCCAGACTCATCAAGGAAAAAAAAATAAAAATAGAACGACCATACGACCCAGCAATCCCACTACTGGGCATATACCCTAAGAAAACCATAATTCAAAAAGAGTCATGTACCACAATGTTCACTGCAGCTCTATTTACCATAGCCAGGACATGGAAGCAACCTAAGTGTCCATCGACAGATGAATGGATAAAGATGTGGCACATATATACAATGGAATATAACTCAGCCATAAAAAGAAACAAAATTGAGTTTTGTAGTGAGGTGGATGGACGTAGAGTCTGTCATACAGAGTGAAGTAAGTCAGAAAGAGAAAAACAAATACCGTATGCTAACACATATATATGGTATCTAAAAAAAAAAAAAAGTTTCTGAAGAACGTAGGGGTAGGACAGGAATAAAGATGTAGATGTAGAGAATGGACTTGAGGACATGGGGAGTGGGAAGGGTAAGCTGGGTTGAAGTGAGAGAGTGGCATGGACTTATAAATATTACCAAATGTAAAACAGATAGCTAGTGGGAAGCAGCCGCATAGCACTGGGAGATCAGCTCGGTGCTTTGTGACCACCTCGAGGGGTGGGGTAGGGAGGGTGGGAGGGAGACGCAAGAGGGAGGAGATATGGGGATATATGTATACATATAGCTGATTCACTTTGTTATAAAGCAGAAACTAACACACCATTGTAAAGCAATTATACTCCAATAAAAAAATAGATCAATAAATCAAAATAAGTAGATTACAATGTGAGAGGAAAGAGAACAAGGCAGAAAAAGTATTTTAGAATAATGCCAAATTTTTCCAAGTTTGGTAAAAGATATAAATTTACAGTTTTAAGAACCTTAGAAAGTTTCAAGCCACATAAAGATGAATAAAACCATACTTATGCATATAGTTAACCTGTTGATACCAACGATAAAGATAACATCTTGAAAACAGCAGGGGACTATGACATATTTTATTCAGGAGGAGACCAATTTACATAACTGTTAACATCTCATCAGAATCTACAGAGGCAAGAGAATGAGATTACATTCTCAAGGTTCTGGGAAGAAAAATCAATGTACTGCAATTTCAAAAATAGGAAAATATGAGAATTTGTCAAACATTTATTACCAAAAATGCTTAGTGAATTGTTCAAGTTGAATGAAAATAATTCCAAATAGAAATTCAGATATTCAAGAAGGAATAAAGAACATTGGAAATGGCAAATAAACATAAACACAAAAGATGTTCTTTCCTCTTTTTTGTTTAAAAAATATATACATATATGACTTAAAGCAAAAGTTATGCTCTGTTGTGAACTTCATAATGTATGTATGACAGCTAGAGAGGGTTGGCTGGTGGGGTAAATAGACCTACAGAGTCCCCAGGTTTCTACATTTTATATGCAGTAGTACAATAATACAAAAAGTAGACTAAAAAATTAAGGATATACATTTAATCCACAGAGCAACTGCCAGAAGACATTCAGAAGCATAGGTAAAAAGCTAATAGATAAATTAAATGGCTTTAAATATATTCAAATTACCCAAAAGAATGGAGGAAAAAAAGAGATGAACAGAAACAAATAACAAAATAGAGCTAAATCCAAGCATATCATTAATTAACTATAATGTTACTAGACAAAACAGGCTAATCAGGAAGCCGAATTTATTAATATTGACAAGAAACAAGCCTAAGTATATGCTGTCTAAACAGACACTTTTAGAATAATGGACAGATATGTTGGAAGTAAATAGATAAGAAATATATATGTACATATATATAAAATATTACACAAACAGTAATTATAAGAAGGCTGGTAACCATATTTATGTAAAATAAAAGAGACTTTAAGATAAAGAGTATTACCACACATAGAAACGAATAATATTAAGGAGCTAAATCATCAGGAAGACATAATGATCAGAAATATAGATGTACCTAATTAGTAACTTCAAATTGCATGAGTCAAAAATTGACAGAATTAAAGGAAGAGTAGTTAATTCCACAATCATAAATGGAGATTTTAACACTCTTCTCCCATCGATTGATAGAATACTAGATAAATATTAGTAAATACATAAAAGGTCTGAGAAGTATTCTCAACCATTTTTATTGAATTTATATTTATGAAATAGTATAATCAACCACTTCAGGATACACAATCTGTTTAAGTGGATATGGTACATTTATCAAGATAGGTCATATCTTGGGTCATGACACCAGTCTCTATAAATGTAAATCAGCGAATATCATACAAAGTATGTTCTACTACCACAATGATAGTAAATTTGAAATAAACAGCATTCTATCTAAGAAAATCCCATCAGAAATTGGAAGACACATATCTAAATAATATATGGGTCAAAGGATAAATCACAGGTAAATTAGAAAATAGTCCAAACTGAATGGTAAAGAAATTACAACATAACAAAACTTGTGGGATGCAGCCAAAGGAGTTCTTACAGGGAAATGTATTAATCTTTCATGATTATATTAGGAAAGAGAAAGGCAGAAAATCAATGACCTAAGTTTTCACTTTCCAAGGCTAGAAAAGTAGAGCAAAGTAATACACCAATGTAAGTAGAAGGACAGTAATAAAGATAAGACCAGAAATTAACAAAAAAAAGAATATGAAATATTAATAAATTCTGTCTTCCTTGTTGCCTCTGCTGCTAATACCTCTATCAAATTCCTCCATTTTTTTCATATGTTGTTTTTCCTTTGGCTACTTGGAGATTCAATCCCTGTGAGTACTTTTTAGAAATCAGCCAAAGATTTGAGTATGGTTTATATCAAAATTTGGGGCTCTCCTTCTGTGGCTCCCTACTTTGTGGAATTTTATTTTCTTTCCAGCCATGTTGACATCTCTGAATTCCTCAGGTCAATAGGATTTTGGTTTTCTCCTTGACCTTTATCTGCCAGCATACTGTATTGACTGGGTAGTAGTAGCCTCAGAGCAAAGCTGTATAAATGCAGATCTTGCTCTGGGTTGTTCTCTTTATTTAAGAGTCTAATTGCTCCAGTATCTCCTTGTTTGTGGTTGCTTTCCAATGTCTTAAAGCAATTTTCCAAAGTTTACCATTGTTTTCAGCAGGAGAGTTATTCTGATTCAAGATCCTCTGCTCGAAGTCCTCCATGTAATTTTTATGTTCAGACAAACCAACATCCTGGTAAAGTGCTTCTCAAATTTTAATGCACAAATGAATCATCTGGGAGTTATGCTAAAATGCAGGTTCTGATTCAGTAGGTCTGGAGTGGGGCCTAAGATTCTGCATTTTAAACAAGTTCACAGGGAATATGGATGCTACTGTGCACAGACCACTTTTTGAGTAGTGAGGCCTTAGACTACTAACATAGTGAAATATTGGCAGTAAATTTTACAGTGTGATACAACAGAATTTTAGAGTTTGAAACAATTCAGGTTAACACATGGCTGTTAATGGAGAAGCACTGGCTGTGGTTGTAAATTCTTATTGTCCCGAACCTAGGGATCTGAACAAGTGTCAGTATTGATAAAACCTACCTCTATCTTATTAATGCTAATGGATTAAACAGCACCATGAGCCTGATTATCTGTTAGCCAATTAAGATAAGCATTGAACTTGTCTTTATAGTATATTTATTATGATTGGAAATATTGATGTATTCCACGTTAAATACTGGCCAATATATCAAGTACACAATTTTGCCCTGGGCAGATTCCAAAACAACCACTGAAAACATATTTTAAAAAGGACAGTTGCTAACTTTTCTCCAAAAAAAAAAAAAAATGGATTTGCATCTTAATGGGCGATAACAATGAAATTTCTTCCAAGGATCTGAAAGGAAGTTATCTCCTCCATCTTTATAATATCCACAGTCAGTCACTACCATAGGCAGCCCTCTTTAGATAACCCCTCCCTTGGCTCAACAAACTCAGCCATTAAATTGTACAGATTTTATCTTCTAAATAATTAACCAATCCAACTCCTACCAGCTCCATCCTTGCTATCACTTCCCTAACTTAAGTAATGAACAACTCTCTTGACTGCTATTCCTTTTTCCTTCAGGTCCATATCCAACTCTGCCACCCAAGTAATATACTTAGCCCCCTCCTTAAAACATCTACAATATAAAGGTCAAGCTACTCAATGTGACATAGAAGGCACTTCACGAACTTATCTCTGCCTATCACTATACTTTCTTATCCCATGAGTCCTTTCCTCTCAAATTATATTTCAGTGATGATAAACTGTTGTACTCATACCGGCCATGCTATTTCTCCCCTTCATGCATTGGCCCTATTTGCAATAATGTTTCCTATCTCTATCAAAACCATCCATCTCCTTCCTCTAGATTAGTCTTAATTCCCTTTGAGAATTAACTCAGTTATCATCTTCTCCAGAAGCCAACCAACTGCTTATTGCCAAGTTCCTCAGTGTACACATAATGCCCAGTGAGTATTTCTACCACCGGAGTATCACATACCAATAAATTACCTGTTTTTATTTTTGTCTCCTTCTTAGATTATAACATATAAATCAGTCTTAATGTTGCCTTTATCTCTGTGTAAGAGTCCAGGCTGGCACTACGTTAGAGTTCAGTAAGGCCTGATAAAACATATTAATGAGAAAATCATTCAATTATTTGAACAACTGGTACTAGAGTTTCTCTGGTTTAAATTTAAGAAACTGCCTTGTTCATCTGTATTAAATGAAAGGAGTAAAATGTTAAGAGTATTGTCTAGCAAGAGAGACAGAGATAATTAAACTACTAAGGTAATAGGAATTTGAGGGTATAGCAGGAAAAGGGAGAAAGGTAAAGAGGAACAAAAGAAGGTTGAATAATGTGATGGAAGGCTAGAGTCTGGAACCTGTGGAGATGGGTAGTCAGAGGGAAATCCCAGTGGCTTGGTGGTGGAAATTTTTCATTTTGGGTTTTTTGTTTCTTTCTTTCTTTTCTCAGTATGTGTACTGTCTACCCAATACCTTCCTCTTCTTTTGAAAACAGAACCCCTCTTCTTTCAGACTGTTATAAACATTTAGTTCCAGAGGAAGCTACCAAGTTCATTCATGCTATTAGGAAATACTGGACACCTTCTATGTGCCAGGGACTGTCCTAAGATGTAGTGTTGGGGCAACCAAGGGGAAGCTACCAAGTTCAAAATGAGTCCAACACCCTGTACATGGCTGAGTGGCCAAGGAAAGAAGTTGGGGGACAGGACGGCTGAAGCAAAGTGCTGTGCTCTGTTGGGGACATCTGAATGATCCGGAGGACAGCTGACCCAAGCTGGGCCAATTACAGCCTTTCAGTGATGTAAGTTTTTATAAACAGGCACATCAAATACCCAATGTTAAGTTTTTGTGATGTGATAATGTAAACTCACTATTGTAACTCTTTAATTACTCCCAACTTTTTAGGAAATACTGACCTATTGATACAGAGCTATTAAATGATATGAAGAAATAATAAGATAAGGCAGTAAAGGCAAAATACATTGCCTCTCATTCACGCCTTCCCAGACATCTATATAAATGGAGCATCATTCTAACAAGGAAAAGTGTAACCCAAGACCATCATGTGGTGATACATTTGGAAGAGAGTGAATATGTGAAGGCAGTTCTGGGAATAAAGGGAGGAGCAGCTTCTCAGTGATGACTCCACAAAGGTTTTGATACAAACTCCCATAACCAAGTATACATGAGAGGAAGCTATCCTTAAATGTTTAACTCTCATGTGTGGGTTGCATTTGTGTACTTTACATGTGCTTGGCCCCTGGAAATCACAGGTAATCCTCTTGCCTCCTCACTGCCACTTGGGGCTCTATTCTGTCTCCTCTTTTTCTCCTTTTACTCAGACCAAGCAATATCTGCTCACACAAAGGTAACTCTCAGGTGGGATCTCTGGTAGCAGAGCTGAAACAAGGTGGGTGAGAAGTAAGAGGGTCTAATAATGCGATCATTTCTTTCATTTTTTGCCGTCCTTGCCTACACATGCACAAACACACATACACACACACAGAGCTACTTGAATTAGGGAACACAATTCTATTTATTACCTGGGTCCTAACTTCACTCCTCATCTCCCTACTTTCACTTTTGAGTTACCAGCCCTAGTCCAGTTCCTACAATGAAATGCTCAGAAAGGCTACTCTAGAGTTTCCTACCAAATAGGTAGGAAAGAGTGGATGGAAAGAGTCAGCATGGATGTGCAGAATAGTCTTGCTGTTTATAATCTAAATATAAGCTCTAAAGAATAAACATATATCAGGAGGGTCTAGTACTCATATATATTTCCTCATTGTTACTATTAGAAAAGTCACTTCAAAAATCTCAGAACGTCTCTGTGATTGCTTTAGGCACAGAAACTTGGCGCTCTATTCTGCTGGGAAGGAAACTAGGACAAGTTATAAAGATAAGCAGGGGTGGTCACAGAAGAGAGAGGGGGCAACCAGGCAGATAGCTCAGGACAAATTAATTCCCTATAAGCCACCACGGCCCTTTGTAGTTCCTGAGCTTTTTGAGCCTCTCTTATTGAAATTCTCCAACTTTCATGCTCACCGTCCTACTTATGTTGCTCTCCAATCCCAGCTCATTGATTAACCAATATTTAATTTGCATTTCTACGTGCTAGTTATTGTTCTTGGAACTGTGGATACCATCATGAGCTGAATATAATCTTGACCTAAAATGCTTAGTACACTAGGAGGGAGAGATAAATAATCAAGCAGTTAAATATGGTATCATAAATACTACCATTGGACTAAGCATAAAGTTTCTAGCACTTCCCTGCCCCACCCCCCCCCACCCCTCTCCACAGACTAAGAATTTTAAAACAAGAGCCAGACTCAGGTGAATCTGTATTTGGGAAGCACCTGGCAGAGTTTCCCAAAGAAAGTTGTTGATTTTCATTCTGTTTGTACATTTACTACAGTCATAAACTCCACCTTTAATTTCTTCTGGGTGGAATCCTCTGATTATACCACCCACCAAATGGCTGATTAGGAAAAGGCAGTGAGCCATTTCCACTGCATTGTGGGTGAGAAGCATTCCTGCCATCTCAAAATAGAAGTCAGGGAATATTTTTTTTTCTCAGAAAATATTTTTACATATACAGTTTAATTTTATAGTTATATTTCAGATAAATCAAAGGTTAAAGATGATTTTATATACCGGTTTTAGAATTTAAGCACCACTATGACATAAAGAAAAGACATTCTAAGTTATACACAAATGGTTTATAAAGAATTTATATCAACTTTTTAGTAAGTCAGATACTCATGCATCTCAATTTTACATACTGGGGAAAAGTTAGACTCAAGATTATGAAGTGAATTTAGATATTTTTATCTTCTTTATTTAAAAAAATATAATTTTAAATGGCTTATAGAAATGACTAGGAAAATGAAATAAATTATAAAGTAAGGGGTAAGAGAAAAAATTTGTCCCATAAATTACCTAAAGCTCTCTTGAGGAAGAAAGATTATTTCACAGTCCATGATTCTGTATATCCTCATGCTGAGAGCACTTAAGTCTCTGAAGCTCTTGTTCATATTTATGAGAAAGTTAAGCCCTTAGAATGTGAGAGGGAAGAGAGCATATGGTACCCTAAAAGACTAGATAACTTTAAAAGCGATCGTAAAATCAGGGACCCTTAAGAAAGATTGCTCACATTAATTCCAATGAAAATTAACCAATTCTTCTTCAAACTATTTCTCAGCCAGTGTCATAGTGAACTAGTGGCAAATGGAGAAAGGTTTGCTTCCTTTTTCTTCTTTAAACTCTGACATAGAAATAGGGATTCTCCTCAAGGTGACAGAGATAACTCAATTTGCCTTGCATGGAATTCAGAGTAAATACATATCTGCAAGGTTAAAATTCATGGCTCATGTACAACTACTCCTAGTAATGAGGTCATCTATCTAGTTAAGGGATCCAGATTTGCACTGACCCACCATTTCTGAGCATGATTTATTTTTTACCTTATTTCTACTTATTTATTTTTCATTGTGTTTCATTTGGCTTACTTGAAAAAGAAAGAAATTTGGGAATAACAGAGCACTAGGGTGTACCCACTATTTACGCTATAAAGAAATACCTCCCTAGACTCTGAGTTCTTTAAGAGACTGAATCATTCAGAAGTAACTCAGAAGAAATAATCAATGAAGGAATGCTGAAAATAATGCTGTTTTTCTGGTTTTGCCCACTCAGACACTAGACTCTCTTCTCTGAGTATCAAGTACTGTCCAGATATTTACATACAAAAACAATAAAATTGTTTTCTTTTTTAAAATCAGGGTTTTAGGGAAACAAGAGATTTGCTGAAAATGTCTGAACCCATAATCTGAAGTGAGAACTCTGAAGTTTCTTACATACACAAAAAATAGGAGCGTATAATGCTCTCTGATAGTTGTTTCTGCACTCTGCATGTTAGAAAACTGGGAATGACCTTTAAATACTATAGCTAAAGAAACAGAATGCTCTCCAGTGTGAAAAACTGAAGCGGTCCATTCCTTAATTCTGAACTCCAATTACCAGTTATCTCTTTAATACTTAAAATATAAAATTTGAGGGCTAAATAATTTACTAAATTATTTTTACAGAAGTCTTTGTTCCACTTCAATATGTTCTGCAAAAGACAAGATATGAGGGAGATGCTGCCTTTTCCCATGTACATTGAAAAAATTTATATCTGTGTTCCCTTTTGTCATGGTTGGTTTTTTGGTGTGTGTGTTCTGGGGTGATAAGATGTATGCTTTGGACCCACTTTGGAGAAAAAGTCCCTTCTGCTTGGAGTCTCCGACCTAAAATTTCTGCCACAACATAAAATTATTAGCACCATTTGCCACCTCCATGGCAGCAATGGCTCAGAAAGGAGCTTGACGCCATTACTGTTTATTGTAGCAAGCCCTCATAGATTAGGCTACAGAAAGATGGAAAAATCATTCTGTAGAGGTAGAGGGGAAGCAAGAGGAAAATGATGTCAAATGATGGGAGATCATTAGAATAGGATGCAGATGTGAAAGATAAAGACAAGAAATCTTAGAGTCTTAAGATTCTTCCCCAAAAAGTTAAATGTAATCCTTGTGAAGAACCTACATTTTGTCACATTCCATAGCAAATAGGAGAGAGACATAGATATTATAAAATAAGTATTATAAATCCTCTACAGAGGCTTTCCAGGTAGCGCAATGGTTAAAAATCTGCCTGCCACTGCAGGGGACACGGGTTGGAGCCCTGGTCTGGGAAGATCCTACATGCTGTGGAGCAGCTAAGCCCATGCGCCACAACTACTGAGCCTGTGCTCTAGAGCCCGCAAGCCACAACTATTGAAGCCCGTGCGCCTAGAGCCTGTGCTCTGCAACATGATAAGCCACCGCAATGAGAAGCCCGTGCACCGCAACGAAGAGTAGCCCCCACTCGCCACAACTAGAGAAAGCCCGCGTGCAGCAACGAAGACCCAATGCAACCAAAAATAAATAAATAAGATACATTTAAAAAAATATATTAAAAAAATCCTTCTACAGATTCTAAGAATCAGAGGTGGTGCGTTGTGGTGGTAGTTAATGATAACCTGCTTCAAAAGAACAAATATGTTTAGTAGTGATCTATTTTTGTTGCTTTCTGTTTATTCGCTTTCCCAGAATCCTTTCTCTTTCCTTTTGATAATAAAAACTGCACCTTCTTTTGGTGAACTACCCCTTTCCCTCTCTTAGACCCGTAGTTCACGTGACACTGAATTTCCCCTCTGGTTCCAAGAAAGCACAGGCAACCTAGACATGGGCAATCAGAGTATGACGTCTCCTGGCCGCATGCATCACATCTCGAGATTTTACTAGAATTATCAGGAAAGAGGCACCCTCTCTTTCTTTAAGGCACATGTTAGCCTGGAGCCCCTGGGAGTCTTACTTGCTACCACATGCAGAGAGCCTGCTGCGCAAATCTGAGGAGTGGGGAGAGAGTGAGGCCTGGAAGCACCAACTGGCCTAAAGGCAGACGTGCTGCAAATTTTTTCAGCAGTAAATAAATTTCATTTATTATGCTTGTAACTTAAACTAGCTAAGTTGGATTTCTGTAACTTGAATCTGAAAGACTCAGAGTTAGAACATGTTATAAGGCAAACATAATTTTCTCCATGTGACGGCATCTTTAAAAGTTTAAATAAGTCCTGGGACTTCTCTGGTGGTCCAGCAGTTAAGACCCCATGCTCCCAATGCAGGGGGCCCGGGGTTCGATCCCTAGTCAGGGTTCGATCCCTAGATCCCACATGCCGCAACTAAGAAACCGCATGTCGCAACTAAAATGATCCTGCACGCCGCAATGAAGATCCTGCATGTGGCAACGAAGATCCCGCATGCTGTAACTAAGACCTGGTGCAGCCAAATAAATAAATGAATAAATAAATAAACATTAAAAAAAGGTTTAAGTAAGTCCTAAAAACTATGAAACTAGGAAGTGGCTTAGGCCAAATTAGAACCTTCAAAAATCATAACTATGAATTATGCTCTCTTCAGGAACACACACATGCTATGCTATGAGAAGCTTTCCTATATTTATTGACTGCTACCCAATTCTGCTGACATACATAGGGAATAATAAACAATGTCAACATTCTAATATTATAGCACTTTCACAATCATTAACTTATTTTGGTGCTCAATTTCGCCACTTCTTTTCAATATCACACTGAAGTTCCTTGTCAGTAAAATAAGGCAAGAAAACAAAAATGCAAGGCATAAAGTAGGGGAAGAAAGAAGTAAAACTGTCTTTATTCACAGATGACATAATCATGTATGTAGAAACTGTAAGGAATTTAAAAAATAGCTATTAATACTAATAATTAAGTTAGGCAAAATTGCAGAAAATAAAGTCATTTTACAGATGTTTTCTACCTACTAGCCACAAATAATCAGAGAATTAAATATAAAATGACCACTTACAATAACATCCAAAAACATGAAATACTTACATAATCTTTTTTTCATTTTAAAGTTTCTGAGTTTTCTGTTTTGTGTTTCTTTTTTCATCCAAGGATTATTTGGACCATGTTTCTTAATTTCACAGTAGCTCAGGGGTTTTTTTTGCAATCTTTTTATTATTCTATAGTATATTTTTAAATGGAAGTCTTAATCCTCTGAATTCATTTTACAAACAACTAAGGCAGAGGTTCTCAAACTTTAGTGCACATTAAAATCACCTGGAAGACTTTCTAAAACATAGATTGCTGGATCCCACCCCCAAATTTCTGTTTCAGTAGCTGTGGGAGGTAGATTATCAAGTTTTCTAACTAGTTTCTGGGTGATGTTGACCCTACTACTGGTCTAGGAGCCACACTTTGAAAATCACTGCACTACAAGATAAACATACAGGCTTGAAATTTGAAAAATACTGTTAAAAAATTAAAATAAAATGAACTTTCAGTAAGGCTTACACATAGCTGCTCAGTACCTTTTTCAAGGTCACACATTTAAAAATGACAGATCAGTATCTCCTGACTCTCAGAAAAGTAATGACCCAAGCACATCATACCATCTCCTTTGGTTCATTATAAGATTGAAGATTCTAGAAGTTAGACCTATTTAAGAATGGAAAGGACTAAGACTTCCATGTTCAGGCAGACATTAGAAAATCAGTTAGAAGAGATCATTTTGAGGAATCTTATACATTGGACTGGAGGCTAATCTGAACTACTTCTGAGATTTGAAGGCTTACAAATCTAAGAACGCAAAGGAGAATAAAGCTGATGGATACAGTTCATGAAAAAGAATAGAGCAACCATTGGGCTTTGAGTGCAGGAAGAAGGACTAAGTAAGAATAATTGCTTTCGAGTTACTAGATTTGAAAAAAGTGTTCATAATACACTGATCAAATCAAGAAAAGTTTCTAAATCAAGGGAGAAGGCTTGAGGTTAATATGACATTTAAAGTTTTTAAATGTAATAATTCAATTACCTAGTACAAAACCCAAGAAATACGACTAATAAGAAGACACCATGACCTACAAAGCTGGCATAATGTAAACTTTTGTGCTGCTGATTATAATCTGGTTCCACAAGTTAAAATTTCTAATGAGTGTAATAATTAGAAACGGTAAAACTGGAGCTCACTGTACTTAGATAACTTACCTAATGTTAATTTATCCAGTAAGTCTCATAGCTACTTCCTGGGCTTTGTGAGACTAAAACTGCTTTGTTCACTATGCCGTAAATGAATAGTTTGAACTACATCCCAAGTGACCACATACATTTTCATATAAAGCAGGATGTTTTGTTAGTGAAATAACCTATTATTAATAATAATTCTGAGGAAACATAGTGGGTAGCTTTTTACCTAGGACTATGTTCTGCATCCCCATGAGACAATACAAAAGATAAGGCAGTTGCTGATGGAGACAGTCACAAGTGCCATATCACTCTATTTTGAGACTCATCCTCTAAGCTACTCAAATGTACCTGAAAGCAGCACAATCAAAATTTAATTTTTAATATTCACATACATTTGTTCTTCTGCACTCCAAAACTGCATCCTTTTTCTTGCTTCACGTGCCTGAAACTTACCCATTATTTCTTTCTACACTTTTTAGGTTATTTGCCACAGTCATTTTGAAACATTCTCCTTCACTGCCTGCCAGCTGGAACTGCCCTTCAATGTCTAACCCTTCAGATCCCTACTTCTTTATGAAACACATTGCATGGTATAATTAAAGTAGATTCTGTTCTGCTGTATGTTGTCTAACATTTTGCTTTGTGCCTGAGAGAGCTATTTATTTTAGCGGCCACAGAATCTTTGGGAATTGGTAGCTCCCAATGAGGGTCAGTAGGCAGCATGAAGAACAGATGACAGCCTGCAATACCTCCTTCGCATTTCTGTAAAGAGATCTGACATTTACAAAGTACTGCATGTTGCCTTTCCCCACAAATCTCTAAAGACTTCATAAAAATAAAAGGCTTAATGATTATTCCTTCACATTTGCTATGATTTCAAAAGTGCAAGATAAGCTATTTTTGATTAAACTGAAGGAGGCCTTACCATTGCAGATATGGTGAAACCATCACCAAGAATATCTGAATGCAGGAATAATAAATGTCAGAAAATCCTTTCCTAGAAACTGCAGTGCCAATTCTGGAGCTGAGAATTGCTGTTCAGGGTAGGAATTTGTGTTCTGAAGAATCAACATCCCTCTTCCTACAGTACTCTGAAATTTAGATATGGTAGAATCAGGTAGCATTTAAACTGCCTAACAGTTCATTATTCTTCCATTTTCACTGTTCGTGAAAGAAATTTGAAAGCAAACTGAAGTCTACCTCCAAATACCAGAGATAAACTTCCTTTAATGATAGAGAATACCTTAAACTAAAGATTCAAACAAATCCCACAAGTGAATCTACCCCTGAATATTTTAAATTGCATATAAAACCTGCATGCATTAATAAGAAATGACTTAACTTTATAAATACTGCCTTATTTTTAATTTTCTGGTCTAAATACAGATTACCAAATAAGAAATTTTCTGTAATATTTCCTTCATGTAGAATTTAGGAAAGTGCTTAGATTAATCTTTTCTATAGTAAATAATTTAAGTGGGGAAAAAGTTAATAATAAGCAAAAGGAGCTCTAGTGACATTTTAAAGTAAAACTCAAGGACAGTTGTGATGTGAATCAAGTCCCATTTCTCCCTCAGGGTCACATACAAAGCACAGAAAAGCTGACTAAGTAAATCAGTACCGGATTTGGTAGGACAGGGAAGAAATAACTGCAAGTGCATAAGCAGGAGAAATAGCCATTTCCAAAGGATGTTTATCCAAGTGGATATCGCCACGAAGAGTTTAAGGGAAAGAAAAGTGACTCCTTAACCTTCCTCCATTCTCCTACTCTCTGTCCCAGCCAGACTCCATCTAAACAATGGTCCTTACAGTTAGGGGTCAGGAAGAAAGAAGAACATGAGCATGCTTCTTTAAAAAAAAATGGCTCTTGATAATAAAACCTCATAAGTCACATATTCTGTTTAAATTGTTACATTCTCCAAAATTTTATGAAATTCCTGAATTTTTATTGATTATTGTGAACTATATCTTACCTATAAAAAAGTATATACAGCAGATAGTTTAGAATAAAAATTGCATGAACACCTACCTATGTACTCACCACCAGTTTAAGAAATACAACACTACCCGTTCCTTAGATGTTTTCT
This sequence comes from Balaenoptera acutorostrata, assembly GCF_949987535.1. NCBI lineage: Eukaryota > Metazoa > Chordata > Mammalia > Artiodactyla > Balaenopteridae > Balaenoptera > Balaenoptera acutorostrata. Next base: position 86,822,945 of record NC_080067.1, on the reverse strand, counting down.
ATATATTCCTGCATGATTGCATTACATTCCCTCTACTCAGCATTGCCCTGATTTTCTTTCTTAGTTTTACCGTGTAAAAATATGGTATATAGCTCACTTGGTTTTGAATTTTATAATAGTAGACTCATGATGTACCTATTATTTTATGACATTTTTTCATGTTTTCATGGTTCATTTATGTTAATGCTTATTTCTATAATTTATGTTTATTACTGTAAGGTATATCATTAAATGACAGACCACAATTCATTTATTCATTCTATTGTCAACAAATTATTTGGGATATTTCCAGTTTCTAAAATCAAATTCCTTTTTCCCATTAATTCTTATTTTTTTTGTTTTAAATGTTAAATGTCCACCAAAGTTGCAAGAATTGTATAATGAACCCTTCACCTAAAATAACATTTTACCATTTAGCTAGCTACATTTGTATACATGCAATCTCTTTCCCCATATTAAAAAGTGTGGGATACAGAAAAATCTTTGCTTGAAGGTAAATTTATAGTTTACCGATTCCATCAAGAATTTCAATAAGTTGGCATGTACCATCTTTTAATCTAGAAAAATTCCCCAGCTTTTTTGGAGAATGTCTCAAAATTTTGATTTGGTTTGATTTCCTCATGATTACATTTAGTTTAAAACTTTTTAAGAAATGCTACATATGTGATACTGTGTTGCCATCTAGTACATCACATTAATAGGCACATGATTATCAGGCTATCCCATTATTAATGATAAGTTTGATTATTTAGTTAAGGTGGTAGCCACTAGATTTCTCCATTGTAATAGTAGATCCCAACTTCACAATTAATAAATAATGTGATGGTAATAGTTGGAAACTCTGTAAGTATCTTGTTCCCCAACAACATTTCAGTTGACGATTTTAGCATCCATTGATGATTCTTGCTTTACTCCGTTCTTTATAAAATGGTGATTTTTCTATTCCTATTATTTTCATTGCATTTAGTAATTGGCATTCTTCTGTGAAAAACAGCATTTCCCTTTTCCACCCCACCCCTTTAAATGTGTTTAATTGTATAGCATTCACATATGAATCAAGATAAAACTGCCATAACTTTAAAAATGCTCTACACAGTAGAATTGAAAGCAATAATAGACAAAAAAGTGCCATATTTCTTAAAGGTAAAAGAGTAAATTTACTGGGAACATTTAACAATTGTAAATGTGTATGCATCTAATAACAAAGTCTGAACATATATAATGCCAAAACTCATAGAACTAAAAAGAGACATACACAAATCCACAATCACTATAGACAACTGATAGAATAAGCAGACAAAATATCAGTAAAGATAAAGATCTGATAACATCATAGTAAATTTGAGTTAATTTAAACCACTGAATCTAATTTGACCTAATACACTGATCAACTATAGAAGATACATTATTTTGAAGTGCACCTAAAACATTTAACAAAATCAGGCAATACACTAGGCCATCACTCAACAAATCTCAAAATAAAATAAATAAATAAATGTCAAAGGACTGAAGTCATACAAACTGTATTAGCTGATCACAATGGAATTAATCAGATATAAATAATGTAAATATAGCTGAGAAGTTCCTAAATATTCAAAGTTTTAAAAATTACTTTTAAAGAAACCACTAGCCTAAGAAATCATATATTAGAAAATAAGAAAAACTGAAAATCAGTGAACTAAGTATCCATTTCAAGAAGTTAAAGAAAGAATATCCAAAAATCTCTAATTAAAATTGAAAAAAGGAAATAATGAAGATAAGAACTGAAATGCATTAAGCAGAAATCAAAGAGAAAAGCAACAAAGTCCAATGTTTATTCTTCAAAATGACTTAAAATTTATATAACCCTAGCAAAACAAAAAAGTACACAAATGGCTAATATAAAGAATGAAAAAGGGTGACCACAAATACATGCTTCAGATACTAGAAAGAGGAAATTTGAGTAATTTTATAGCAAAATATGTTAAAATGTATGTGAAATGGACAAAATCCTTATAAATACAAATTATCAAACTTACAAAAGAAAAGCCAAGGGCTTCCCTGGTGGCGCAGTGGTTGAGAATCCGCCTGCCAATGCAGGGTACACGGGTTCGTGCCCCGGTCTGGGAGGATCCCACATGCCGCGGAGCAACTAGGCCCGTGAGCCACAACTACTGAGCCTGCGCGTCTGGAGCCTGTGCTCCGCAACGGGAGAGGCCGCGACAGTGAGAGGCCCGCGCACCGCGATGAAGAGTGGCCCCCGCTCGCCGTAACTGAAGAAAGCCCTCGCACAGAAACGAAGACCCAACACAGCCAAAAATAAATAAATAAATAAATAAATAAATTTATAAAAAAAAAAAAAAAGAAAAGCCAAAAATCAGAAAAATACTTATTTATATGTTAATATATACTCATATACATACAGCTGAATTTTTGGAGGATGCTCTCAAGAAAAGAGAAGTGAAAGAACTAAGGTAGAATAGGAAAAGCTATGAAAGACAGTAGTCTCAGTTGAGACTTCCTTCAACTGGATCCCACAGAGAAGTTCTGGCACAGAAATTACACCATACAGTCTCACCTTGAGTTAAGGGTGGCTGACTTTTTGTACTTGTGTCACTTAGTTATTGGTCAACATCTGTCCCAAAGAATGGGATGGCAGTGTACTCCACTGGGCAAGGTGGCTTACATTGAGCTAAGAGCAATCCTCTGGCAACTGTAGTTACCAACCACAGGAGGTGAAGGATGGGTACACCAGCCAACAAAGGGGATCTGGATGGGGCATCTACCTACCCACTGTGGTCCACCCCTTGTACCATTCAGATTCACTTGTTTATTGCGGTAGTTTCACCCTATACAGTCAGAGCTTCTTCAGGATTCTGGTTGGTGACAATTTCTGGAACTATTAAAAAAGGAAAATTAGCAGGTCAAATTACAGCCCTGGTGCTATAGTTGGTCCTGAAGCCATAACTATAATCATCATCTCCCTCTTTTGCTGCCCCTTCTGGATTTCTCTGAAGTTTGGCTACCATTTCTGCTAATTTAAATAGCTTGCTTGGTAGACTGACCCAGATCAGTGAGTCCTCAAGGGAATCTGACAATCTTTGGAGACATTTTTGGTTGTCAAAACTGAAGAAAGTGCTATATTTTCTATTGGGTAGAGGCCAGGGAAGCTGCTAGACATCCTACAATGCATAGGACAGCTTTCCTCAACAAAGCACTGTCCAGTCTAAAATGTCAATAAAGCTGAGGTTGAAAAGCCCTGCCTTAAAAGATTTGGAGAAAATTCTTATGGGTTTGGGGTGTTTCAAGGTCTTCTTCTTGTTCAGTGTGCCAGTGACTTGGCTTTTTGGAGAAAGGCAACTTTATAAGCATTCACCCCAGACCAGTCTCCCAAAATGCTCCTTTACTTCAAGCAAAATCCCAGGGGAGAGCGAATCAGGAGAATTAGTTTGAGAAAAGGCTTTTCTACCAACTAGTTCTGTGTCCTTAGGCAAGTCTCTTCAACTCTACGCTTAGATCTTTTTCCCATTTATAAATAGAGGGGAATTATCTGATGTTTGTATGGTCCTTTCAGTTCTGACCTTCAGTTCTTTGTGGCTAAATACTTCTTGGAGGAGGGAGATTAACATTGAAAAATCAGAATCATTTATTTGCCTCTTAGCCTGAATTTGTTCTTCAGCTCCTCTTATAAAAGACAGCTGCGCAGAAGAGCAAATAATAATGGGTGTGCAGGAGGGGACGGCATAACCCTGATAAACTGGAAGTCAGCTGGACAAGAAAATTGCTAAGGGAAGAGAAAACAATGAACACGAAGGCAAGAAGCTCCAGAAGTCAAACCAACAGTTAATCTAGGGCTGATCTGGTAACCACTACAACCACAATAACAAACATTTGCACAGAGCTTTATACACATTAGCTATTTTAACCCTTACAGCAGTCTCATGAGACAGAAAGTGCTGTCTTAAATATCCCCATATTACAAATGAAGATCTTGAAGCCAAAGAAGACAAGTGGATGCTTAAGTTTCGTGTTGAGTAAGAGGCAGAGTCAGGACTTAAATTCACTTCTTCTGATGCTAAATCCTTGAGAGCACAGGAAGAAAGCTGGACTGAGAGTCTGGAGACCTTGTTCTGAGGAGAGTCCTAGCCTTTTCCAGTTATGTAAGAACTTGTTTCTTTATATCAAAATTATTTGATTCCAATGCTGGGGGAGGTTTTTCCATCTTCTCTGTACTCATTAATTACATACCCCTGAGCTTGAAAGGGGTGATTCACTTTCAGCATTTCTAAAAAATAAATAATGTCTTGCCAAAACACAAACATTAGTTCTGCCACATTATTCTTCAGGTCCATAGGCCATGTCTCAAAAACCTAAGAGAATAATGCTTACTAGTTAACTCTGGCTCTGAAAGGTTTTGAAAAAAAATTATGTTCTCATAAAAGCCTTAGAAAGCATGGGTTTTGTGTCAGTACATTTGTATGACCCTTACTGTGTGCTAATTATCAGTTATTTTAAAAGTTGTTTTATATTGAGTTTCACCACACAGCAGCTTACAGGAAGATTTGTGGAAAATATCCTGAATTTCTGTCTGTAAAACCTTGTAAAACTCTATTACATATTTAATTATTGTTATAAATATGGTTTCAAGTTCACCTAAACTAAAGAAGAGCTTTGGGGACACAAGAATTTTGGGGGGATCAAATTTTTGTCTTGGTTCACTGGAGATGATATATATGGTAATGTCTGAGCTATTGAGTCAAACGAGCCTAGGTTTGAATCCTCTATCACATACTTCTTGGACCCACTGTGTATCTTTATGGCCTCACTGCTAATCCCAGCCATAGCTGCAAGACATTTTTCCAGGTAGACTTTGACTCAGTTGGCACTTACAGCATTTCACCTCCATGACATGCTATGCATCCTTGCTTACTGCCCCCTGACTTCTGAAGTGCCAAAGCGTGGGTCTGCAGTGGGAACTTTTCCAGCGCAACTCATGTACAGCTGCATAATGTGGAGGCACTACTTCTGGGGTAACGCTCAATCAGTCTGGGATGGGAGCCGATGGGATGGATGAATACTCTTCACTGTCAGCCCTTAGATTCACAATTCAGTGAGGCATTTCATGTGACTTCAGAAGATCCCAGCAGGACTGAACTCTAGTTTTTCATGACTAAACAATGCTCAATAATGCTCCATTATATTGGCTTTTTGTCTTTCCCTATGAAACTCTGTGCAGTTACTTGCTTTTATTTCCTGAAATCACCTCCCAAATAAACTACCTGCTCATAAGTCTTTGGGTAGAGCCCAGGCTAAGACAATTGGTACTAGAAGTAGCCCTAGAAATTCTGGACCTGAGTCACTCACCATTGCTGGTGATCAGTGGGCTGGTAATAACACCAGGCATGCTGTAACATCAAAATTAGAAAAACTTTCACTTGTGGTGTGTTGGAATGATAAGTGTAGGTGAAGTCTGGGGTAATGTGGGCTATTGGACAGAATTAGGTGGCAGTGGTAATTAGAAGGTAGGGTTCTGTTCGCTGCATCGGAAACATTAAAAAAAGAAAATGATTGGTCTAGTAAGGTAACTATCAACTAAGAATGAGCTATGAAAGCCATAAAGCCCTCCATAGAAGGGCTTAAAGAACACCTTTAATCCTGCAGCCATAGGGTAGCCTGTGTTGAAGATTAGCCTCCAATTTTTTTTTTTTTAAGAGTGAGAGAACTTCGAGACTGATGTGCAAACTCAACATGACTCCTACACCAAAGGAGTTCTGACAGAGGAGGCGTATGACCCTGATACCCAGTATGGGAATATTTGGGTGGACAAGCCTAAGAAGGTTTAACTCCCCAAATTTCCTAAATCCTCTAGACCAGCAGAATCAAGTCCCTCCTCCCTTTAGAGAGGACAGCGGCCACCCCTGGCCTGAGGACCATGCAAAGAACTCACTCAAGGTTATGTTTGCTTTCCCCAAGAGCGGGCACACTTTTCCTCATTCCCACAAATCATTGACTAGAATCAGATCTCACCAAAACCCAAGCAAGGAAACAGTGTCTCTGTTCTGGAAGGTAATAGATTATTCACTAAAAGAATTGCAGCTTTTGGTTAATATGTACAATGAATCATGAGAGGTCCCCTTGGATCAAGGGGCAGACTGTAAGACTGGATGAGAGAAGTTATTCAGAATAGATGCACTCTCCCGTGACTCAGAATTTAATATTCTAGCCTGAATACCTACAGCCAATTCTAATCCACTGCTAGAATGGCTCCTTTAAAGCTCTGAGAGTCCTATAGTCTACAGTAGTTGAAGTCAGATATGGGAATTACTGTGGAAATTTTAATCAACTTTATGGAGGTATAATTTACATACAATAAATGCACACATTTTAAGTATGTAGTTCCAGGAGTTTTGATAAACGCAGACACCTATGTCCACCCTAATGAACATAAATAATATTTTCATCACCACAGAAAGTTCCCTTGCACCCTTTGCAGTAAATTATCCTCGCTCTTCACCTCAGGCAACTGTAGATCTGATGTCTATCTCTCTGAATCAATTTTCCCTATTCTAGAACTTCATATGACCAAAATCATATAGTATGTACTCTCATGTGCTTTTCTTTTTTTTCACTCAACATAATATCTTTAAGTTTCAAACATATTATCACAAGTAACAGTAACTCATGCCTTTTATTATCTCATTTTTCAAACATACCACAATTTGTTTATAGATTCACCTGCTAATGAATATTTGGGTTGTTTCTAGCTCTGTGTTAATTTGAAGAAGCTGCTAAAAACATTCCTGTCAAGTCTTTATGTGGAATTATATTTTCATTTCTCTTGGGTAAAATTCTTAGGAGTGGAATTACTGGGTTATAGAAGAACAGGTATATGCTTTTATAAGAAACTCTGTTTTCCAAAGTAGTTGTATATTTTACATTCCCACCAAGAATGTATGAAAGTTCCAGTTGCTCCTCATCACCAAGTTGGTGAGGTCTTTTTAATTTTTAAGGTCTTAATTTAACTATTCTAACGAGTGTGACAGAGTATTTTAATGTGGTTTTAATTTGCATTTCTCTAATAACAGATGCTCTGGAAGGCTGAACACCTTTCATGTGCTTATTGGCCATTTGTATATCTTAATTTGTGAGTGTCTGAACAAATCTTTTACCCACTCTTAAAATTCTGTTGCTTATCTTCCTATCACTAAAGTGTTCCTGGGTTTTGCTAAGGTAGGTCAAAGGTAGTTCTTACTCTTAAGTGTAATTTTTATTCCTAAATCATTCCTTCTAGTATCTCAACTAGATGCTGGAGTTGTTACACAAATGTTAATGAGGTCTTTCCACTGTGGCTGGGTTGAAATTCCAATGTCCCCCCAGCACACTTGATCTTGATCTATAATACCTCTGTTCTCTATACCCTGTCAGTGCTATTCTCTGGTAAGATTCTAATAGTCTTGACCTGCTGCCATGTGGAAAATTACTTTCATGCAATGGTAGCCTCTAAATTCACTGCCAAGTTACCTCACCCAAACGCCATGGAACACAAGGGTTCACAGAACAAATTTAAATGATTCTATTATTATTTAAATTATTATTTAAATTATTTTAAAACACATAGCAAGAAGCAAGGGGAGTGAAGTGGGACAAATTAACATTTTTAGGAGAGGTTATAAGTGGACAAAAGGACCATATACCTGAGTCTTGAGTTATATAATGTGCTTCTATCCTATCTCTCTCTCTGTCAGCTACACCAGCCTTCTTGCTGATGGTATGATTCTAAGATCCAGAATTGAAGTTAGAGCAACGGGGTTCAGAGACAGAAGGTGTCCTGGGCCAGTAACTCACACTTGCTCTATCAGAAACATGTAGGGACATGTACACCTGGCCATAGCAGGAAGTTGCCAATTAGAGTGTTGAACAACCACGGGTTTTGTTTGCATTTCTTCCATACAGTACATGTGGGGCTGTCAATCCAGAATAAGCATAATCATGACTTGCTCCTTCTGTCTCTAAGTAGTACTCATATTTGTTCCATATCTTGGCTATTTATTCTATCTTTGGCATGTCTTAAGGGTTATTGACTAATTTACAATCTATATTTAACATGTCTCATAAATTTTGCCTATGCTGCACAGGCTGCTTGTTTACTAATTATCTATATTTAACATATCCTATGAGCTTTACCTACATATCAAAATCTCCCAGCAGACTTACTATCTATGTTAATCACTTATAGGTTTCATCATCCCATTAATTATCTTGTTCTCTATGGCAGATTGAACATTCTCAAACAATACAGTATACTCACATTACATCTGTGCATGTGCCCCTCAATCCTCAGCAAAGCACCCACCAAGTTTCTAAATCTAAGCCAGAGCCCATTGATTGAAGGAGAGATTGGGTTCCCTTGAAGAAGGACCTTGGAATGCCATTAAGACATGTACACAATAAGTATTCACCTAATCCTCCCCCACACAGTACTTATGGTCATCTACCAGAGTAACTGCATCTCAGGGAAAGGAGTATACCCCAAACCCTTTGAGAGCTACTGGAAAGAAGGTCTGAGCTAACCTTAATACAAGGGGAGTAATGCCAGTTAGAGGGTTAATGGAGGACAGGTGATTAATAGGGTATAACAATAGGTACAAATTAGTCTCGCCGACATATCTGGAAGTATTTAGAGTAACAGAATAGTGGAATGGCCTATTACATGCTCAGCTAATACCATCTCAGAGTCAATACCTTGCAAGTTTTGATAACTCTTTCCTCTAGGAGGAAGTGTATAAAGTAAACCAATACGATTATGTGGTGACTCATCCTCCAGTATCAGAATAAATACTTGGTCTGGAAAACCAAAAGGTGGAAGATTGGCACTTATCACCACTGGGTTTAATGATCTCCTTGAGAAATTTACATTTCTTATCCCTAAAACACTAGGGTCTGATGGAGTAAAGGTCCTGGTTTGCACAGGGGAAACAAATCCACAAGGGGACACAATAAGGATTCCACTAAACAAATGCTATAAATATCACCTGATGTCAGGGGTCAGAAGCCAATAAAGGAGTTATTACAGTTATGAGAAATTGACCCTGATTATCACAGGGAGCAAAGTTTGCTCCTCTGTAAAAGGAACAAGGAGGAATACGTCTAGAACTGAAGAAATTCACTGGGACATTTTTGGGGACCTATTCCCAGGTCTGGTGATTGGTGAATGATGAATGCACATTTGCAGAAAATACAGTCCAATAAAGCTCAGACCCCCAGCGATGAAGATCTTGGTCACCCTACCAGGCAAGCAACTAGACTAGTTGAAGTGTTAACTGAGGATAGGGGAATCTAGAAAGAGTGGTGGAGGATGGAAAGATAAATCAAGTATGGCTGTGGGACTAGTAGCAAGTAGCTTGTTCCACTAAACATTGAATATTGCCTTTTTAAAAATTAATCAGGAACAACTTAAAACAATTTAAAAATTAAATTAGGAACAACTGAAATATAACATTACATTATTTAACGTAAATTCTTTTGCAAATTGCAGTTAGCCACTAGCTAGAAGAAGTTGTGATTTAGGTTTTAATGTAAAGAGCAAGCAGTGCCTAGTAGTGTTAGATGTGAACGTACTAAATGTATCCTGTGTCTGGCCTTACCTCTCAACCTCATCTCTGATTCCAACTCAAGCTTGATAAGCAAATTCTATGTGGATTTGACTTGTTCCTCCACTTTTTTCTTTTTGACTTGGGCTTTCTCCAATGTTAAAGTATAGCAATCCAGTTGGAACTCAATAGCATGAAGCTTGTGCAGTCCAGAAACTCTTGTCCATAGGATGGGAACTGCAGCCATCCTGACTATGTGCAAGGGCCAGTTTCTCTTCCATTCAGCCAGAAGTGTGGCCGCAGGAGGTTGAGAGCCAGCTCTGCTTTATGCCTAATGCATATTAATTGTCCTGAACCCCTTATCTCCGTGCCCAGTATAAGAGACCTACAGCTCTTACACAGTTACATGGTACTCTCCCCCACCACCTTGATATTTCTTCTCTGGGCTTGGAGGCTTGCGGCACCCATGCTTATTCTGAATCAATAAGCTCTTACACATTAAGAACACTCAGGAGTGATTGATTCTTTCCAGACATCAGAGGCAGCTTCAAGGAAGAGGCAGCATTTGAGCTGGTGTATAGGCTTTCAGATGATAAAAATGGGACGAGGGCATTCGGAACAGTGAAGAGAGCATGAGTAAAGACACAAGGACATGGAATAATGGTTAAGAAGACTGAGTTAAGTATACAGTGCACTGGGTGTGGAGGCCAAGAGAGAATAACAAGCAATATAAAAAGGTTAAGATCAGATAATGAAGGTCAAATATAAGGAGGACTTTCTGTGCAATATTAAGCCATTTGGAGTTTAAATTGGGTTGAGATGGCATAATTAGAGCTGAATTATAAATAGTTAGGGCCTGAATGGGGCAGTGTCATTGAGACGGGCAAGAAAGAAAGCCATTTGAGACACTATAGAGGGGGAAAATGGACTTAGAAAATGTTTTCATGAAGATTAGGAAGAGAAATAATTTTTAAAAAATGAGTGAGGAGTTCAGCATTGGTGGCTAGCGGGGTGGATTATTAACCAAGATAAGGAAGACTGGAGAAAGAACCTACTTTGGGTACAGAAAGGAGAAGAAGCAAATCGTTGGGCTCCCTTCATTGATTGATTGAGTCATTTTTTTCATTCATACTGAGGTATAACATATATAGTTAAGTGCACAAAAATGCATTAATCTAAGTGAAAATTCACATTTATATAAATAAGTGAAGCCATAGCCCAGATCAATACAGATCAATTTCTAGCACACCATAAGTTTTCCTCATACCTGTTTCTAATCAACAAACATTCCCTCGGTGAATTTTGAATTAGGCTCACTTTATATTTTTTTATTCAACAAATATTTACTGGGCTTACAGTAGTGCCAGAAAAATATGGGGAACAGACACAGAAAGAATAGACACAGTTGCTTTCCTGGCCCCAAATAGTTATTTTATTCATGGTCTAGTGCAGTAGTTCTTACTTTACTATACATAAAAGTCACCTCGGACTACTGCTTAAAATGTGGATTTGGTAGATTCCCTCCCTCAATCTAATTCAGCACTTTTAGGGTGGAGCCCTGCAATATTCATTTTTAACCAATATCCTGGTTTACTTTGAAGTAGATGATCTTAGGGTCAGACTTGAGCAATGCAGACCTATTGAGCGGAACAGTAAAGCCTTGTATTCTGTGCTAAGGAATCTGTACATAAGCCTGAGAGTTTTAGGGAAGCACTGGAGCACCAACAAAGGAATAACAAAGTCATGGTTTTGTATGTGGAGATGATTCTGGTAGCAGAGTGGAGAAAGGATGGATTGGAGGGAGGAAGACTGCTGCCAGGTCAGTAGCATGAAGATTATTGCCATGGTTCAGATGAGGCAAGAAAAAGTCTTTCTTCTGCAGAGAAGACACATTCAAAAGGTGTTTAAAAGGAACACTTAGAAGCACTTGTGACCAATTAGATGTGAGTATGTGGTGGGGAATTGACCAGGATGATAGGGAATATGACTAGTTGTCTTTAATAATGTAGATAAAAAGAGTCACCCAGATCTTGAAGCCATCCTGACCTCATGACTGCTACCACCCAAATTGGAACGCTGAACAAGTAACACTAGTCCGTTTGTCCTGAGTCACAGAGGGCAGATTTTCAGTGCCAAAAGCTGACTGGTATTTATCCTAATACACGGGGCAGCATCAAAACAATAGACTGTTGGGCATCCACTTAATGAGGCCTTGTCAGAGTTCTGGTCCTGATGGCTTTCAGGAATTCAGTTCCAAGAATGTTCCTTCTGCTGGGGAATTTACTGGTGTTTTCTCAACTAAATGCAAAACACTTCAAGCTGGGTTGGGGACGGGGGATACAACCAAAGAAAATCTTGGGTTTGACACTGGGAAGCCAGCCTGGGAGGGAAGTGGGGTAAAGACTAATTGCCAAGTATCTTTTCCAGCTTTTGTCACAAAGTCTTTAGTCCTATCAGCTGACAGGTGACATAAATGGGATGTGACAAACAGAAGCAGTGTCTCAGCCCCTGCTGTCCAGCCCATCAACTTCTTGGATAGCCATGGAGAGTAAGAACCAACCTGCAGATAGGAACTCCGCACCTTTTCAACTTCAAGTCCTCTTTAGAGGGACTTAGCTCCATGGCGATGACACCAAAGGAGGGTTCAACGGCAACACTATAGCTCATTCCAGATTACTATAAGCTTTCTTCGAGTTACCTACTTTGAGTCTGACAACAGTCCTAGAAGTAGGAAAGTCAACACGTTTATCTTCCTATTCAGATGACAACACTGGGGCTTAGAAAGATAAAGTGTCCTCCCCAAGGTCATTTCCTGCTGGAATGGGACTAAAACACTGAGTATCAAAAGACCTGGGTTAGTTCTGCAAAACTGAGTAATCTCCCAAGGACCAAGGGCAATCTGCTAGTCTGTGCTTGATCCACTTCTCCCTTCTCCTGAAATAGCAGCATCTCTCCACTGAGGATGTACAATGCCACATGGACCCTTGGCCCTGGAGCATATTAGAGTAAGAACACAACATAGCCAAGGGATATGGTACACCATAATCCTCTCCTCCTCCTCATATACAAGGTATGCACATCTCCCAGATGCCATGAATACACATGGAAGTTCAATAGTGGAAACTACTTTTTTTCTTTGGGTTGGGAGAGTCTAATAAAAACAAACAAACAAACAAAAACAAAAAACAGGAGAACCCTGATGAGTAACGTACTATTTTTTCTTCAGGAGTTCTTTACATCTGATTCCTAGCTTGCTCTTGGCTCCCAAATGGAACTGGAAAAAGAGATGACAATACTGATTCTTGAAAAATGTTTCCTGTTTCAGATATATAGCTGCCATAGCTGTCAGCATTTGGCTTTGCCATCTGTCGTTTGTCACAGAAATCCAACACTCTTTTATGTAAACCTCGCTTAACTGATATTCACTTAAAACAATTCTAAATATGAAGAATTATTTAATTTAGCAGCAACTCAGCCTATGGGCCAGGAAAATTCAAAATTAAAATGTTGGAGAACTGATGTTATCATGCCTGCCATCTTGATGCCGCTTAGTTCCCTTACTATATGAGTTTGGGTAAACTCCAGAAATGAGCAAATGTTTAAGAGAAAAGAAATCATCACTGAAACAGTATGCTGATATTCTAACATCTAACAATTAAACACACCATCAGGTATAAACTGTCCTGTCATGAACCACACCAGTCATGACCATGAACCTGGTGGGAAAGGAGCAGACTCAGAGGCTTTGCCTCTTGTGACGGGACAGGAGGCACAGCTGGAGAAGATACAGCTGCAGGCTCTGGGGGATCATCTTGCCTGGCAATCAGAACTGAGAAATGGAAGAGGTGGCAATGGACCTCAGGGATACCCACGCAGGCAGACAGTGCTGTTGGAAGGGGTGAAAGAGATCCAGAGGCGACACAGAAGCCTGGGTGAGCAGCTTTTACATGAAAGCCCTCTGGCAGAAAAGTAGAGTACAGTGACAGGGAATCCTAGAACAGGCCACATTACTCAACCAGAAGAAGGGCTTTCTCTGACCCTTGTTTTCTCTCTCTTTTTTCTTTTTGCACATTTTAGAATAGTTTTCTCTTTTCCATTTCCTTCCCACTCCTGTTATTTGCCTAATACTTGCATGTAATCAGTTCTCAAGTCAACATACTACTTATAGCTTTATACAATCACTTCTGATACAAAGCTTTCTTTTCATAAAGAAAGGATGCCCTATTTGACTTCCCGCTCTGGAAATGTCCTACCTTTCTGAGAAATCATGGGTGCAGACAGAATACATCAGCAATAGGACTGCCTGGCCAGGGCTGAGTACAAACTGACTCACCCAGGAAGACGGGAAAGCAAGCTTATGGTCTGCAGTTTCCTCTGCAATGCAAGGCCAACTGTGTAAGAGAACCAGGGAGGCAGCTGTGTATCTGTGACATGGGTATGTGTCTCTGTGACCATCTGCCCTGAGCAGGCATCCAGAGAGCAGAACAATAGGTTTGCAGTCTTAAGGAAGATCTCAAACTTGGGTTTAGGTATTTCAACAAAAATCCCCCTTCCAAAAAGAAAGAAATATATTTATCAACTTTCCTGTCCAGAATCCCTTGGGACTGTCTTATCCTGGGACCATGTTAAGCAGGTACTTCCGGTTCCTTTTATTATCTTGGCATTATAATATGGAGAGTGATTTGGCATCCAAGGCTGCTTTGTTTGATGCCTGTATAGCCTTTCCTGTTGATAACACTAATGCAGTTTGTCTTTCTTTCAAGTGTGTTTAGTCCATAAAATGCTTCTGTAATAAAAACTGTATTAGAGCTAGACCAATTTTTCCCATTATACTTTACTGATGCCAGCCAGTGTTAAACTGTCTGTTTTTTATGGTCTTTGTATTTTGGTTCGTTTTTTTAAAAATATTTTTTATTTGGTTAATACCTACCTTATTCTTAGGATTATTTTTATATTTTGTTATATTCCCCAATAAAAATATATCCTTTAGAGCTACAAAACTAAGATTACTGAAGTGTTATTTGGGAAAATACTTAAGCAGACTATAATTGGATGTGAAACTTGGATTCAAGGTAAATGCAACACTACAGCTAATCATAATAGAACAGAGGTATTGGCAAAATTTTTGCATAGTGAATTTTTTGTAAATTGAAGCTGATTCCTGGTTTTCCCTTGATAATGTTAAACTACCTCTGTTTCTATCTTTGTGGTAATATATTTCAATAATCAACTATTAACCCAAGCTAATCCTTCCCTATCCTTTACTTCCTCCGTATAAACACTCTTTACCTCTATTTACCTCTGATTTTGCAAATAAACATTGAGAATCAGTCTCAGAGTCTTCCAAATATACTTCTTCCAATTCAAGCATTCTAAGCCAAAATCAGCCTGGGCCTTAGCAACCAGAACTCTGTTTCCTCCTTAAAATGTTATTTCTCTGTAAATATTCTAGGAGTTTCCCACCTTCCTGACATTGCACTCCCTCCAAAAACTCCTCTTTCCATATCCTCAATCGGAAATGATTTCTTGTCCACACACTCGTTCAAACAGACTCTGCACCCTCCTGCAACTTCTGTGCACCCTCATGCCTTCTGCCCCCTCATCCCTATCTAATTTTCTCTTCATCTCTTTCCAGTGTGGCATTACCCACTCTGTTTGGAACTAGGTCTCTGGCAATTAGAGAAGGTATGTTATTAACTCTGCCAGCTGCTTCACCACCTGTACTCACTGCAAGCCAATTTAAAAAATCTTTGTTCTTGGATACTCCGCTTATTCTAATTAGAGAGCTTATCATAGGGCTGCAGCAAAATTCGGCTTTGACAATGATCTTTCCTCCTTACTTCTATAATATAAAGTAAGGAGCAAATTGTGTTGCAGACAGCAACCTCCAGCCCTCATGTTACTAATTTGTCTTAGTATATGTTAATGTGTGGCATCCACTTACTATACAAAGCCCTTTCTTCTGGACCTTACTTAATGTATGTATGAAATTGTTTGAGAGCTCTAGATGTTGAAGAAGGTGTGATGACACACAGTATCCAGTGTTTTTAAAAGGGAAAAGCAGAGAAACAAGTTTTTCTAGCTACGTTTTATCTAGCTTTTCTCTCTTTTATTTAAGAGATCTCCTTTTTGCTCATATTTTTCCAACTCTCACATAATTGGACAGGAAACTGAAGGAGGTAACAAGTCATTGTTGAAGAGGAGTTAATTTACAGTGTGACATAGGAAGAAACCAGGGAGGGGCGCTACTGAGCCGCAGAAGTAGTGTCTTCCAGGCATTACTGAATCCAGAAGTTTGTTTGTTTACTGGTTTCTTCCTAAAGCCAAAAAGATTTCCAAGTCTCCATTCAACTAAGGCTATGTATTAGTATGCTAACTACACTTACTATACTAATTCTTTCATTTATTCATTTATCCATGTATATATACAATCGTTTATTCACTCATTCATCCAATCATTCAACAAATTGGGAACATCATGTAAGGAATTGTGCTAAATGCTGAAGACTCACAGAAGGGCAAGATTTCTATAAGAAGCCCCAAGCTAACGGGGGAACCAAGATAAGTAGAGAGACAACAAAATATGTCATGAGTACTATGAATACCATCAATGGATCTGGGAGTAGTTGCCTTTTCAAAAGTCTTAAAAGATGCGTAATTGTGAAATATATGAGAACGCTTTCAGTTGTATTCAGTTTTTACTGGGGAGACTGTAATAAAAGTACTTTGACATTGTGCAGATCTGTATCATAACTAACTTTTTTTTAAAAGAGGTATAAGTAATTCTTGGAAGTATTGTCACAGTGAATTATTGCATGACATTGTACGCCAGGAATACAAGTCAGGCATGGTTACTAAAATAGCCACTGTGAGGCAATCACTGTAATTATCTTTCCATGGCCAGACATATTTGTAACAGTCAAAGGAAAATCAAGTTGGTCTAAGCAGGTTGCAAAACTGAAAGAAATAAGAGAAAATACTCTCACTTAATTAAGTACTGATAAAGGAGAAAGGAAGTTGAACGAATTAGTAATTTAGTCACAAAGATAAGTTTTTTTTTTCCTTTTTTTTTTTCCCCCTGGTGGAAGGTCATGAGTTTAGGAAAAAAATAAGCAAACGGATGAAAGAGACACAGGATCATTTTTTTTTCCATCTGAGAAAGAAAAGAACAAATCTGGATAAAATGTTATTTCAGGCCTTCCCTGAGACTAACAAGATCTTTCCTTTTTAAGAGAGGGATTGCCTAGCTAGTGAAGCTGAACAAAAACTTGAAGAAGCCATGCCATCAATAATTCTCAATTAACTCTGACAGCAAGAAAAAGTACAGTAAGGGCTTGAAAGGTAGGTGGCTTGCCAGGAAGCTAAGGGGCAACTGAGATGTTAGAATTTCTGGTGCCTGAATACGCCATGTAAAGACAAAGAATATCATGGGAATAGACAAAGACCTAAGCTTAACTTAAGAAATATGTGACAATATAGAAATTATTAGCATATATTTTTATTTATACCATTATTTATATTTCCATCAGTCTTGCTCAATAGTGAATCTAGCCTTAAACGTATTTACAATTCAGTTACAGCGCAGTTAATTAAATGGAGTCATCAGCATTTGCTCCGGGGAAGCAAACTCAGGGCTGCATCTCTGCGATGTGCCTGTCCCCTCCAGATTTCAGGATGCCAATTTACCTTATGACCTCAGTTTTCTGATGGGGCCAAGAAACATCATTGGTTTTCAGTTTGTCCAGGTTTTTCTTGCAGGACAGGAGTGAGAATTTTCAAGCTCTTTACACATCAAGCTTAAAAACCAAAGTCTTTCAAAGGGTTTTTAACAAGGAAATGGTATGATTCTATTTTGCTTTTTAAAAGATTACTCCAGTTTGCAGAGTAGATTGGAGGAGAGCCATCATGGAAGCAAATAGATGGGGTAGGAGGCCACTATACTCAATGACTTAAGAAATGTTGATGGTTCTTAATGATTTCTTAGTCTGATATTGTTTAAGAGATGTAAGGGACAAGGTCAGGAGATATGAAGACATCAAAGAACAGAGATGCCTTGGCTGAATGGGTCCACTACTATGACCTTGAAGTTATTCAGGATGAGAGAGGGACTTCATTTGAAGAGTAGGGCACGTGCAACAAGGAAAGAAATGTTTCAATAAATGAAGTAGGGAAATGAGGACTTATTGGATGACAGGATGAAGAAAGGAAGAGCATAAAATATTCAAAAGGCATGGGACTGACTATAATATAATTACATCTTTATGCTTATTTTTTAAACATTGAGCTGAATGTATAATTGTCTTACAGTGAATTGAGGAGAGAAGATGACACCTATTCCACATCCTTACCTTGAAGCACATGGGATGAGAGAAAATGAGCAGTTTCGTCTTGATGTAAATGAAGAAAACGTGGCAACTGCAGAATTCCACGTTTTGGGTAAGGCCCTTCAGTGGATGGAAAGAATAGGAAATTTAAGACTTTAGTAGAGTTGATTAATCCTGAAACAGTTTCTGAAATGCAAAAGATCTTTGAGAAAAGTAAGGAGTGAAATATTTGGTCAGATATAGGAAACAGAGAATACCAAAAAACGTAAGTGCAAGAGAGACTTGAATCTTTCATATTATGTGAGAAGCAAGGAATGCAGAGATGTGATCAAGGTGACTACAGTCCAACAATTCTTAAGGTCTGTGGACCCCCTGACCTCACCAAATCCCACTGAGTTTCAGCAGAGCCTGGGTAGCTCTGGGGGAGTCTCAGGGCAGCAAGGTGGCAGCCATGCCGGGCAACACTAATTAGCATGCTTGTTGCAATTAGATGGCAAGAGAAACAACTACAGTGGGGAGAGGCAAGAGGCTAGAAAACACGTAGTGGATGCTCACAAAGTGTGTACAGGAGGGGCAGGTGGAGGTGGCAGAGAACAGTTGTCAACAGACAGAAACCACTGACACTGAAACAGGCCATTCATCTCATGGCAGCCACCAAAAATGAGAGGATATAATCCTTTGCTCTCCTTTTCTTGCTTTTATGCCTCTTTATGGCCTCTTTACAAACTTCTCTCACTTAAGCTGGTCTCCTTACTGTCCAACACCTCACCAGGAGCATAGCTCTCTAGGCCTCTCCTTTTGTTCATTCTTTCTCCAGCCCTGGAAAACCCTCCTTTGTATATAACCAATACAGAGTTCTCAATGATAGAATTTTAGGTCTTATTAATGAAAAAGATTTTGCCTTATTTTAACTTTTGCCCAGGCAAGCACAAAGCATTGTCTGCAGAGAGAAGTGTCTGATGGTAGCATAGCACTAATTATAATTTAATACATCTATTAGAACAGAAGTCTTTTTTAGGAAAAAGCAGTTTTTAAAAAATTATTTTTTGCAAGTTTTCTAGGGGGTGTCAGGGCTGCTATTTAAGAACAGATGCATGAGTGAATTACACCTAAATTAAGAGTTCTTAGAGGATCCAGGATAGAAAATTATTTCCTGATAAGGTCTAAGTTCTGATTCCATTTATATAATGTTTTGCCAAAGGTAAACTGTCTTCCTAACAAGACGCTTCCATTAGTTAAGCAACATGTAAAGGAGTAATTCATATATTTTCAATCATTTCACATGAAAATTCACATGGCTTTCAGGAAGGAAAGATGCAAGAAGAATACTTCCCTTAGACAGCTTACTCTGCTAGAACCCTTCTAAGCACCAGTGAAATAGGGATTTAAATAGAATTTTAAAAAATCATTATAAACTAGAGTCCCTTTTAACATACACTTTGAAAGTCAACTGACTAATTGATTTCATGTTATATTCATTTTTAAGCACAATAATATCACTACTTCAGAATTATACAGTTCATCAGAAAGATCCATCGAAAGCAACTCCACACAAATAGGGGTAACAGTGTACAACTCTGTCAGTAAACTCTAGTGGACTTACATGGCGGAATTTAATATGCATATCTCTGGCTGAAATGGCTATAGTATAATATTCTTATCCCATTCATTGTGTATGTCAAATTTAGATTTATACATCAAAACTTCAAAGAGTTGGTTTCTAAAGATCATCATGGCCCAGTCTGAAAAGCTCAAAAAATAAAAAAAATTATTATTAATAATAGAAAGTGTATTATAGGCCATGGTATAGTTTTCTATCACTGCTGTAATAAATATCACAAATGTAGCAACTTAAAATAATACAATTTTTTTTTCTCAGTTCTGTGGTCAGAAATCTCAGTTGGCTCAGCTAGTTTCTCTGCTGTAGGTTTCACGGAGCCCAAATCAAGTTGTTGACTGGCTAGTTTCTTATCAGGAGGCTCTGGGAAGCCTCTGGAGGCTCTTCTTTCAGGTTCATTCAGCTATTGGTAGAATCCAGTTCTTTGCAGCTGTAAGACTGATATCCCTCTTTCCCTGCTGTCTGTCTTCTGGGGGCTGCCCTTAGTTCCTAGAGGCCTCTGTTTCTTGTACATGGGTCCTTACTTATCAGAGCTAGACACAGCATGTCAAATCCTTCTCCTGTGTGGAATATCTCTAACTTCTCCTTCTACCAAATTTCTTTTTTGCTTCCCGCCAGAGAAAGTTCTTGGTTGTTAAGGGCTAATGTGACCACATTGTGCCTACCTGAATAATCCAGGATAATCTTCCTATTTTAAGGTTTCTTAACATTAATTACATTTGCAAATTCCCTTCTGCCAGGTAGTGTAAAATATTCACAGATTCCAGGGATTAGGGCATGGATATCTTTGGGGAGGGGGCCTTATTCTGCTTCCCACACCCACCAAAAATAAAAGAAATTTGCAAAATCACAAAACAGAAGGTCTATGAAAAGAGTGCCATACATGATACTCGATTAAAAAATATATTCTGAAGGAAAAGGAAAAATATACTGTGACATGTCCAAACTAGAATATTATGTGGGTAAAAAAAAATCCTGTCTTTAAAGTGTATCTAATGATATCAGAGATGTAGACAATATAATTTAAGCAAAACCAACACAAAACTATATTTACTGTATAATGATCCATATTTTACATATATGGATATACACACATATATGCCCAGATATTTATGTCTCTTTAATGCACATACCTATATATGTATATGCATAAACATATCCATATGTGCATACTTTAGGTGGTACACATGATATCTTTATATATCAAAACATACCAAAATATTACCAGGGCAATCTCTGAGTAATGATATACTTTCTTCTTCATATGTTCTGTGAAATCCTATTTTTCAAAGCATTATCATCAGAAAACAAAATGCCATGTTTAAAAGAAGAATGATATCATGCATGATTTCTCACATAAAATTGAATATTCTAGCAAGTGAATCCAATGAGTCTCATACTCCGAATAGATTTCAGTTTATCACGAGTTAACCATAAAAGGAGATCTGGTACCCTGAGATAGGGGTGGGAGTAGGGAGGATGATTCCTACCTTATTGACAGATCGATCACAGAAAATAATTGAAGGTTCACAGAAATTTCTCTGCTAAATAAAACCTTTTCTGAGTTCCCTTCCCTCTAACCTGCAGCATGAAAAATTAGTACTTTTTGTTTGTTTTTTTTCTGTATCTTAATTTTATAGGTAAAGAACTCTGAGAGAGATTGTAAATCAGGATCTCTACAGCTGTTGCGAGTCCCCATGTAGACGTCCAAGGGTCTCACGCCACGAGATCCCCTGAAGCAATATCACTGTCCTTCTCCCTTGATGAGAGACAAATCAAACAAAGGAAGCAATGATCCTTCTCTCACCCTGGAGGTCAAGTAACTGTATTCTATGAGTTGGGGGAAAGAGGTACAGCCCTTTGACAACAAAGAATATTTACCTGTGCTCCTCATGCATTCCCAATGCCAAAAACATCTCAAATGGATTTCTACTACCATCTTTTTCTTAGAACAGTAAATCACTGCCAAGACAGTTGAGCTCATTTCTAAGCTCTACTCCATGCCTTCACATTTTGTTAATATCAAAGAGGCTGCTTTAAGTGGGGAACACTGACATACGTCATTACATAGGGTTATTACTGTCGCTGCTCTATTTTTCTCAATATCATCAAGAAGGCAATCACTCCCCTTTGGTCTCAATGGTGCTCTTCTTTACAGAAGGGAAAAGTTAGCATTCCTGCAAACCCATAATTGGAGAAAAGGTTTTCACCAGAGGTTGAGTGCTTTTAGATATGATAGACAGGCCACATGCCGCTAAGACTCAAAAATAGCACAATAAAGGAACAGAGGATTCAATTGTTCCCCATCTTTCCCTAGGAAACATGACCCACAGAATTGTGCTGATAAAACTTTCACTTTATATATTGACTTTTGCTCATTCAACCTTCAAGAGAGGTAATCACTGCACAGAAATTACTCTCTTATTAGAATGTATTGTGACAAATTGGAAATGGTCTCTTGGTCACATGCTACAAATAGGAGGCTTGAGACTCAGCTGCCTGTCAATCAGTGGTGTGGAAGTCTACAGCAACAGGCTGCAGAGGAACACCTGGCTTTGAAAATAGGAGAGCCAAGGCCAAGACTGGAAATGACGTCTGTGAACAGAAAAGAGAAAAATCCCAAGATAGGAGAGTGAGTCTGATGTCATAAATGTCACATTTGGGTTCTGCATTGTGATGCATTTGATGCTTGGGAATGCAAACCAAAAGGCCTTTCTTCAAAAGAGGATGTGACACAACTGAATTATTTCCATAATAATCCACCTGCATGACAGTTCCTTAGCACCTTGCCTTGCCTCTTCGGTCAGCCCCTGCCAGCTTTAATATCTGATATTCCCTGATAGTTTGCATGGTGTGCCATTCCCCACCCAAATTTGCATCTTGTACTATTTATTCTGATATCCAGCTATGTCCCAATCCTGACTCCAGGCTTGTTCCCTCAGAAGCAGGATTTGGCATCCTCCCTACGTTGCCTTTGGTATTTCTTTATGAACTCTGCCTTATTTTTGGCCTTGCTGACATTGTGATACAGGCAGCCAGAGGTACTCTCCTCTGAGGGTCAAGGCAATATCAAAGGGAACACACTGCTGGAACATGTAGCCAAGACTGATTGGATAATTTTCTAATTTCTCCACTTCACATTATATCTGTCTCTGGTTGTACCTGGATTGCTCTAGAACAAGTCCTGGGAAAAGGAGTATTTCCATCACCTCATTTTATGGACTGATGGGTCTCATACTTTTGTGTATATGAGAATGACCTGGAAAAATTATTTTAAAAATTGCTTCCAGGACCCATTCCCTAGATATTCTGACTTAATAAGTCTGGGATGGTACCACAAAATCGTATTTTAGTGAAGTGTCAGCATATTGAGAAGCACTGCTGTACACAGTATGAGAAAGGAAGAAAATAGGGGTCCTCTAGAAACTTGGAGGGAAATGAAAACACTCTCTGGGATGTAAAATATGAAACCATCACCTAATGTATCAGAGCACTGAGAGCCAAACTCCTCATTCTTCTGACTGTGTTTCGGTGTTCCATGTGCCCCCCCTTCAGGGAAAGAACAAGGTGACTAGAGAGCAGGAGTATTTTTTTCCCTGACAGTTGTATTTCTTACTGGCATTCTCCCTTACAGTCTATCTCTGTGAGGCCAAGCTATGTGAGCCCGCTCTTTGAGATATAGATCTGTTTGTGGCAGGCTGGTAAGTTGATATCAGGCCTTCAGACTGCAGAGAACAACAGAGCCTGGACCACAGTAAATAGAGCAAGACGATGAATGCCACCTTCTGTGGACTCTAAGGCAGTAGACCTGCCCCAGGGAGTTACCCACTGTATTGCTACACTGGGGTCACTATGCTTGATCTTCTACAATGGCTTTAAAAAATTGAATTAGCGGTTGTTTTGTCATCTATGAGCTTTTGAGAGCAGAGACCATGTCTCATCCATCTTTTTGTCTTCAGAACGTAGCATAGTGCTCAGTAAATGTTGAATAAATGACTGGATAAAGGAAGGAAATCACCAAGAAGATGACAGGTAGATAGATAGATAGATAGATAGATAGATAAACTAGATAACTATGTATACATATATGTATATGTATACACATTGATGAGAGAGAGAAAGAGAGAGAGAAGATACTAGTGCTTTAGGAAGAAATGACCTCATTCTCTACCCTATTCCATCTGAATTACCCCAGACTAAATACTGCTTTTCATTACTCTTCAATTGCATTTAGTCACATAAATATACGCCCCCCCCACACACACACACAACAGTCTGCAAAAATAGGACATTTGGCTTATACCATGAAGAAACCCTTCTACATATTTATATTTATTATTTTCTAAATCTCTTTTATTTCTTCTTTAGAAACCCACTGATGAGTTAGTGTTAACACGCTCAGAACAGAACTGCTTTTTGAAGACTAATATATGTTCTGTTGTAAGAACTGCTTCTGGTGTCTAAGAATAATTAACGACACACTTTAATTTATGAACATCTGTGCTCAAAGGTCTTTCATCCGTGGGAGGGAGAGGGAGAGAAAGAGAGACTGAGAGGCTAATGGAGAACATTCCTGTCCTTGTGCTTGGCTCTGGGGGACCGTCCAGAAGCAGCAGTGAAGAGACAAGAGGAATCACGGCTGAGCTCGATTTTACATATGTGCCTTATCAATTGGCAACCTCCATATTTTAGGTCTTAGACAACCCTCTCTCCCCGCCAATGGCTATGATTTAAGAATAACAATGTGACATGAACACGGAGATGAGAGGATGCATGAATAAGAAAAAGGATGGTGGTGAATAATTAAAAGGAGGGGGGAGAGGAGGAGGAGAAAGAAAGTGATTCATGGGGGAGCAAATTGTATTCCTCTTTCCTTTGTCTTTTCCATGCACTGTACCTCTCAACCAGGAAAGCAGATATCTTGACTCTCAAAGGAAATAAAGGTGGCAATTAAATACTGACAAGAAGAATAATAAAAATAAAAAGGAAGAAAAGAACAGTGAGGAAAGACTGCCCCCTCCCTTAAGTCTATACAGTGATTCTGACAAACTTCTCCCCTGGTATCAATGTGAAGAGAGTCAGAGGGTTCCACCCTTAGGACCTGGGCAGTGGGTTTTCGAATCATCCAACAAATGGGTCTAGTTTTTTTCCACAACCTCTAGGCTTGTCCTGCCTTCCATTCCCCAGCATCCCTAGGAGTCAGCTGCTTTGTTCCATGAACTCACATGTCCCCCTGCAGTGGTTGCATGAGGCCGGTCCTGCTAACCAGATCAGCCCCAGCCTCGTGACAGCAGTCTCCTCTCCATCGCCAACGGCCTTAGTCAAGGCTCCCATGGTCTCTGGCTGTCTTTGGATACTGTGCTACCCTATCCCTCAGTCAGCCCCCACTAGGTACCATCTCCACTCTTCCCTAGGTTCTCAATGCTGCTAGGGGAAAATGCCAAACCAAAAACACCTGCCTGGTCTTGAAGGACACTTTATTTCAACTTCCACTTCTCAGTAAGACCTGTGTTCTAAGTAGCCTCCAATAATGCTTTCAGGCAGCTCTTCTCAACAACCCGCTCCCCCCCGACCCCAGAACCTCGAAAGATGCCTTAGCCCTCTCTGTGCCCTGGACCTCAAAAGATGACAATCTTTTCTCCTACCTATATGGGAAATTCAAGACCCTGGCATAAGCATTCAAGAAGTTGCCCTCATTTCCCATCTGCCCAGTTTCATATCCTTTGTCTCCAAAACAGAGGATGAAATGCCCCCTCCTCCTCTCTAATTCAACCCTCCGCCCACCTACCACACCACATTCCTGCCTAGCCCCGCCTCCCTCTGCCTAGCCAGTCACCGCTTCCACCCATCACTCCCTCCCACAAGCTCCTGGTTAACAATAATTTCATTCCTTCCTACCATGAGCAGGCCTCTGAGTGGCCGGAATGGCCTCTTCTCTAACTTCATCATTAGCCTGGAGCAGTCTGCCTCCTGTCCTCACTAGGGTATTGAGTTCACCACTGAACCCCACTCCCACCCCCCAATTCCTGCCACCTTTTGCCAGAACTAATAGTGACCATTATTTCTCTTATATTTGATACCGTTAAAATGCTATCTACCCCTCGAGGCCTGGTGCAGTTTTTTTCCTCCTTGATTCCTCCCCACCTTCTCTCCCTTAGCTGCATCTATTACAGCCTTTCCACCACCCCTCAGCACTCGTGCCTCAGTGTTCTGCCTGCGTTTTTTACTGGCTGGATTGTAAGCACCCGGAGGGTGGGGACTACATCAGAGGTAAGATACACTGTTTTCTGCAGAATAGATATCAATATTTAAGAGCAAACTGTGTTCAGCGTTTCTTTCCTGAACTTTCCTTCTTGGCTATTCTGGTTTCCTTCTCCCTCTGATAGAGGATCTGCCTCCTACACTGGGTCTTTTTCTCCCTCCTTCTCAACATGATCATCCAGATACTCAATATTGACCCTCTTGTTCTTTTTAATATCTCACTTCTCTCAGAGATCACACACTTTCTCATCATAGTACCCACTTAATATTTCTTCTGAGATGTCTTGCTATCCTACCGAATGCAACAGGCCTACAACTGAAGTCAACATTCCTTCTTCCTTCGGCAAAATCCTGTCACTACAGATCTCCTTTCAACTGCCCTGTACCTCAGGGTCTCCACTCTCTTTATGTCACTCTTGTTCAAACTTAGCAGTTACCTTTGAGGAAGTCCTCTCCTTCACCACACCACTCCCCCACTAGTCACTTGCAAATTGTGAAATGTATTTCCTTTCTCTAAATAGCCATGAATCCATGTCTTTCCATATTCACTCTCAAAAGATACCCTCTCCATGTCCTGGACCTAAAAAGATGACAATCTTTCCTCCTACATGTATGGGAAAATCAAGACCATGCCATAGGCATTCAAAAAGTTGCCCTTATTTCCCTATCTGCCAATTTCATATCCTTTATTTCCAAAACAGAGTATGAAATGCCCTCTCCTCCTGGTCCAGGCCCTCCCCTTTCTGTGCTAGATTATAGCAACAGTGTCCCCTACTCTATCCTTGCCCTTCCTTTTCCCACTTCTCATTGCAATAACCATCTTTAATCATCATTTCTCATAAACTCTGTCCCAGATTTAAAACACTCAGGGGTTCTCTGTTTCTTACAAGTCTAAAATCCTCTGCCACATTAGGTGCAGACTTGGACATAAGCAACGTTATTCTATTGTTCCCCAATTTCTGACTACTTCCAACATCACCTTCTGGTCAACCTGGTTTCCTCCAGAGTCAGACACATGCAAAGCACATCCTTATCTCAGGGCCTTTGGAGTCACAGAGCCTTGGATTCAAATCCTGCCTTTTCCCTTTCGTAGCTGTGACCTTGAGCCTCAGATTGCTCATTTGTAAAATGCAGACAATCACATCACAGCTAAATGGTTAGGTCCTCATGTTCCTTCTCTAACATTACAGCACTCAGCACAGACCTGAGCACAGCACAGGTGCTCAGTAACCTCGGGCAGCTGTCAATCACGCTTAGCTCACCAATGAGAAATGACCTCAACAATAAAGAGAAGTAGGATCAAATATAGGGATGAGAGGAACATGGCTAGAAGGGTGAAGCAGAATCTTTATGGAGATTTAAAAAAATAAAAGACTTGGAAAGTAAAAGGCTCTCTAGTAGTCCTGGCGTGAGGGCCCCAAGTAGCAAAGGCTTACATTAAAGTAGCACGAAATGAGCCAAAGGAAAGTTTTCAGTGTTTTGTGAGAAATTCAGAGGGACGTCAGAGAGGCCATGCTGCCATCTATTTTCTACCTTTCAATTTTATTCTTCTTGCCCCTTTGTGGGGAGTAGGACCGTTTTCTGCATCTGTCTCTTTAGCTTCAAATGAGGTAAGGACAACGCTATGACAAAGGAGAGTGCTACCTCTCTGCTTTCTGTTTTCCACAGCTTTTAAGCCTATAATTCTGTTCTTGATCAC
This sequence comes from Balaenoptera acutorostrata, assembly GCF_949987535.1. Classification (NCBI taxonomy): domain Eukaryota; kingdom Metazoa; phylum Chordata; class Mammalia; order Artiodactyla; family Balaenopteridae; genus Balaenoptera; species Balaenoptera acutorostrata. The sequence goes on along the minus strand of NC_080067.1, from coordinate 86,795,474 downwards.
TGCATAATTATCTTCATTATATTCGATCATATTATCCTCACTTCATAAATGAGGAAACTGAGGTTCAGAAAGATTGTGACTCACCTCCTTAAAAAGTCCTCTTAAGGTATTAATGTGATTAAATGCCTGTTCCTACAATAGGCCAATTGTAAGAAGCTCTCGCTTCAAGTTTCTGTGACAGATATGTTTAACAGAAAATCACTATGAGTAAAAGCAACCAGATTTGACGGTCGTAGGTATTACCTACTTTGTCCCCTGGAAACATAAAGTTCTTTCTGTTGGTGTGTTTGAAATGGAAAAAGTCAGGACCATATTTGGGGGTGATATCTTCCATATTTTCCATATTATATCTGCATCTAAAATATGTAACTGTGCTGCCTCAGCTGTGATGAACTGAGGGATCTTGAATGTAGATCTCCAGGGAGAGGAGCTGACAAGAAATTTAGAAAGACCCAGGCCAGAAAACTAAACTTTCCAGGTTTGACCTCAAGAGATTAACCACTTGCTCAATGTCCAAGATTCCAGAAGGTCTGAAGTTGCTTATTAACAATAGACTCTGATCTTTGTGGTAAGACATGGCAATAGGTTACGAATATGCAGAAAGTGGTAATATTTGGCATCAAACTTACAGACAAACCTGAGTGACAGCGGCATCAATCACTTTAAAGCAGGACCACAGGGAGAAAAATGGAGGGCCCAGATCCTACAGAAATGGGCCTGGGGAGAATTAGGGAGGTTATCAAGGCCCCAGGGAGACAGCTTATGCTCAGAAAGGTTTCAGTAAAAGAAAAGAAACTGCAATGTGAATTAAGAAACTGAGGAACATTAATAATATGATTTTTAGTGAGGACTATGAGCCAGGCACTGTTTTAGGCAGTGCCTAAATACAAAAGAATTCTTCCATTCAGTCATTCTGTAAAAACAGTATTATAATCCTCATTTACACGAAGTAAATTTTTAAAAGCCTCACCTTAGAGGGAATTTTAGTAAAATAAGGATAAAAAATTACCTACCTCAGATTGTTCTCATAAGGATTGCATGAGGATTCTAAGGATTGCCCATATAATGAAAAATTTCAAAGAATACCTGGCACATATTAAGCAGTGAATGAATGCTAACTCCTACTTGCTATAAAAATAAGTACATATTAATACTAAAAGAAATTGCAATACAAAATTCTTAAGTAACTTGTTCAAGATTACACAACCATTAATTGGTTCGAGTCAAGCTATGAACCCATCTCTTTCTGGTTCTAAATGCTGAGCTTGTCAACACTGGGCAATAGAGGCACACTAGTGTCAGATTGGTTGGGGCAGTGAAGCAGTTGTAGCTTGGTGGACATGGAGCCTAGAAGATCATTCAGGCACATAGTAAATAGGACCTTGAGCATCAGGATATCTGGGCTCTAATCATATTTCAAGATGGTGTTCCTAACAACAATGAGGTGTGGTCAGGCTAGGCTCTGAGTCTGTGAACGGCAGACTTGCTGGGTGAACTATGGCAGCATTTGTAGCTAAGGGGACATAAACCACTGAAAACTGTCTGAAAGCTATATGGAGAAAAGGAAGATAGTGGTTCCAGACTTCTTCTTGTAGGTAGTCATGGATGAGAGGTTTGGAATATGTTATCAGATACTTTCATGTATTCAAACCAGACTTTATAAATGATTACCAGGTGCAGATGTTGACACACCCCAGTCTATTGTCCAGTCTTCAGTCTTGCATTAACTAGTAGGCACAGTAATGACCACTGCTATGGCTGCCCATTAACCCCTACTGAGTTCATAGTTTATGATGTTACATGATTTAAGTTCTGTCTATAAAATTTTGTATCCAAATTTGCAAATGCTTAGTTTGACCTATGTCTATGGATATGTTTAATACAACATTGTACCTGATCTGCCAAAGATTTTTCTGTCATTAATTATGAGAGTTAAGGTGCTATACAGAAGGAGGTAGCTCTACCACTTTGTCTTGGAAAGGGCCAGAGATATGAGTGGGTATTAAATCAGGCATTTCAACAACCCAGAAATATGTTTAAAATATCCCCAAATGCAAAAGGGTTGCTCTGCATATTTTACCTACCCATTCTATGAGGTGGTAAACACAATATAAGGAATTCAGTAAAGAAAGAAAGCAGGTGCAAACAATTCTGTGAGTGTTGATACTCATTTTTTTTCACTGCAAGTGATCCTTGCCCAAATTCTTTTGAGATGGAAGTTTAAAAAGTGACAATCAAATAAAAAAAGAAAAAACACCTTCCATCACCACCCATGGAACTTAACAGACTATGAATAACTTAAATAAATATTAAAAACTCGCAAAACTGTATTCTTGTACCAAATTAGACAAAAGTTGAATTGTTTCAGACAAAGAGTTGTTCTTTTTTGCTTTTTTAATCTTGACAGACCACTATTATATCAGGTGAACATTGCAGCAAGTAATGATATTTAAAATTAAGGAAACTTTTCCACTTCACTGATGCCAATTTTAACATTTACAATGGGTCTTTTTGCCATTCTAATTATTTTTCTAATTTTATTAATGCTTTTTGTATAGGATTATATTGGTTCCTCTTCTAATGATCACTAAAACTTCATTTGGAGTTGTAGCACTTCATTAATCTTGATTACTTACAATTAATCAAAAAATTCTTTTCTTCACATTTAGGTCTCAGAAATGTTTATCTATATGTAAATTATGAATACCCAATTAAATTTATGTTATCTTGGTTTTTTTTTTTTTTGGAAAATCTTGAAACGGAATACGTTTCCTCATCTGAGAGATCATATAACTTAGCATTTAAAATCTTTGACTCTGGAGTCAGACTATTCGGATTCAAAGCCAGTTCTTCCTCTTTATAGCTGAATATGATGGGGAAAGTTACTTAACTTCTTTGTTCCTTTTTATCTTAACCTATAAAGCTAGAATCATAATAATAACACCTAACTCAAGAGTAATTATAAGTATTTAATAAAATATGTGTAAAACAGTTATAACAGGACCAGGCACATAATGAATATTCATAAGGTTAGATTTTTTTATTATTTGTAAAATAGAAATAATTAGTAAATTGTGGTGTGCATTAACCTTTAGAATCAGACAGCCAGAGTTTTAATTCTTAGTCTTTGTTCCACTAACTGCATGGTATTATCCGAGTTATTTAACTCGCTTTGCTTCACTTTTCTTAGATTTAGATTTAGGTAGATATAGTTATGGATATAGGTATAGATATAAGATAATAACACCACCTCTCAACTTTGCTGGGAGGATTAAACCAAAAAAATGATTAACAGTGTTAGCACTTAGTATATGGTTTGTATTCGATTTAAGTAGAAAAACATCTTTTTTAAAATTCTATATATAGCTAAAAATTATACGAAATGCTGTCTGGAAATCATTTATAATATTTGACTTAGATATTTTCCTTGTGATAGAGATAAAAAGCCTGTAACATATTTAGGATCCATTCATCCATCCATTCTTTAAAAAATACTAGAATGGCTAATATATACTAGCCATTGTGCTAACAACTGGAGATAAGTATTAAAAGGCAGAGACCCCAGCTTCCAGGGAGCTCTATGACCAGTAAGTGAGGCAAGGCAACTAAATAACAGGCAATGAGGCAACTGCCTACGTGCTGTGATGGAGGCATATCTGGGGGGTAACGGAAGAGCAGAGGAGGAGCAAGAAACACTTGCTATACATGTGGAATCTGAGCAGATTCTGGAAAGAGTAGGTGTTAGCTACCCAACAAATAGAGAAAGAACATTCTGGTTAGAGGGAACAACTTACAGAAAAGACCTTAGGAATCATGTTGTCAAGCTGCAGGTGTGCTGTAAGGAGGAGAGATTATGCTGAAGGGTCAGCAACAGGTCATTAGGAAGCACACAGGAAACAGGGATCCTGGGAAAAAGTTCATCCAGGGGACTTGTATGAGTTGCTTTGAGTTTAAGAAGGGTTCTCAGGTAGAAGTGCGAAGTGGCCAGAAGGGAACAAAATATGGAGACAGAAAGCCTGGTTAGGAGGTTGTTAAAGACATCCAAGTGGCAAATGATTGAGCTCAAATTAAGGGCATTTGCTCAAATTTATAATTATATTTATATCCACATTAATATATTTACTATAACAAAATTGGAGATACGTCTAAATAAGTTGTTTCACGTGCTCTTATAAGATTTTTTCAAGTGTTGGCAAATATTCTTCAGAACAATTTTTAAAACTCATTTCATGCCATCCGGATCTAAGGAATACTAGCTTGACTGCTATGAGCTATACAGAGTGGTTATGCAACCGAATGCCCAACTCTGAAGGATCTAGATGTGCACCTTGCCTTCAAGGCATTTATAGTCTAGAAGAGAACACAGACTAGGAAACAGTGCATTACATTTCAGTGCTCTGTGGTGGCAGAAGGAGCTGCTGTGGAAGCATGTAAGAGGATGGCCTCCCCTATGCATGGAATCCAGAGAAGACTCTGTGCAGTAATGAAATCCACACTCAACCAAAGATGAGTAGGATCTAGCCTGAGGAGGCCAAGCAAAGAAAAGCATAGCAGGCAAACTCAGATGTGAAGGTCCAAAGGAACAGAGGACTTAGCCCCTTCTAGGAAAAGGAAAGAGTTCAGTGTATCTGGAGCTTAGCATGTGAGGAAGGGGATGTACAAAAGTCAAGGCTGGAAAAGAAAGACGGAGCCACCATCACTAAAGGCCCAGACATCACACTAAAGTATTTGGACATGGACAGATTTTGAGTTGAAATAACACCATCCTGGCTACCTTGTAGAGAAAGGAAAGAGTAAATCTCTGGGTATGCCAGGTATCTAAGCAGAAAGCTAAGTTCCCAGACTAACTATGATCCCAGAGAGGTAAACATGCTACATTTTCTGAAGGATTCCCAAGAGCCAGCATAGTGGCTGCCAATCACAGGCACTTGAGTCCGATTTTCAAATGAGTGAATGGGTGACAAGAAATTAAATGTCTAGTGGGAAGCTCATTTTCCATAAACTAACTAATTTTCTATTCCTGGATAGTACTTTCTAATTTCTCTCCTAATTGAAATAATGCTGAAATGAATACCCCTGTTTAAATCTTGAACTACATTTATGTTTATATTACTTAAAATCTTAGCAATAGAATTACTGCAAAGAGTATGAATATTTTTAAGACTCACAAAATCTGCGCTAAAGAAAGGATATTCCAAATACGCTCTAACAAGCAAATACTTGAACATGCGTGTTTCCTCGCATCTTCAGCATCTTGGATTATCCATGAGTTTGATGATGATTTGCGATTATTGCATGAAATACTGGGGAGGAGCTTGTATCTTCATTATCTATTTATATTTCTTTTGTTAAATCCCTGAAATTGTGTCCTTTGCCCAGTTAAAAGCATGCTTATTGATTTTCCTTTTCCTTTTAATTTGAAATGAATATATTCAGGTTATGGATTTACCTGTGAGTTAATTTTGGCTAAGTCTTAGAAGTTGATTTACTATTTTAATGTCATTTTCTTCTACAGAGATGGGTAGTGCTGTATTTGGTAGCGTGAAATCAATATATCTTTTCCTCAGGGCAGTATAGTATTATGGAATTATAAGCACTTTTTATAAATTAATAACATCATCTCTTTGTCTTGTATGTTCAAATTCATTTCCTATTTGACATTTGCCTTTACTTGTACTCACAGAAATTTCTGACATCCATTTATTTTTTGCTTTAAAATTTTATTTTTCCTGCTTTCCATAGCATCTTTAGTTTTTTGACTTCATGAGATTAACTTGCCATGTATTACAATTCATTTTTACTTTGTAATAAAAACATTTAAGCTATGGTTTTCCTATGAGTCAATTTTGGCTAAAGCTTTTAGGTTAACTTGCTGGGTTTTGTTTTTTTTTTTCAGTTTTTTGTTGGTTATATTTTCTTTTTTTTAAGAAATTCACGTTCTTTTATTTATTTATTTATTCATTCATGACTGTGTTGAGTCCTCGTTTCTGTGCGAGGGCTTTCTCTAGTTGCGGCAAGTGGGAACCACTCTTCATCACGGTGCGCGGGCCTCTCACCATCGCGGCCTCTCTTGTTGCGGAGCACAGGCTCCAGACGCGCAGGCTCAGCAATTGTGGCTCACGGGCCCAGTCGCTCCGCGGCATGTGGGATCCTTCCCAGACCAGGGCTCGAACCCGTGTGCCCTGCACCGGCAGGCAGACTCTCAACCACCGCGCCACCAGGGAAGCCCAACTTGCTGGTTTTTTAAAAATTATAATTATGTTCCCAAAATATATATAATACACTGCTTAAAACCTAGAGTTAGCATTCAAGGCCAAGTCCAAGAATTCAAATTCTGGGGACTTCCCCGGTGGCGCAGTGGTTAAGAATCCGCCTGCCAGTGCAGGGGACACAGGTTGGTTCCCTGGTCCGGGAGGATCCCACATGCCGTGGAGCAACTAAGCCCGTGCACCACAGCTACAGAGCCTGTGCTCTAGAGCCCGCAAGGCACAACTACTGAGCCCGCATGCCACAACTACTGAAGCCTGAGTGCCTAGAGCCCATGCTCTGCAACAGGAGAAGCCACCGCAATGAGAAGTCCGCACACCGCGACGAAGAGTAGCGGCCGCTCACCACAACTAGAGAAAGCCCGCACGCAGCAATGAAGACCCAACTCAGCCAAAAATAAATAATAAATAAATTTTTTTTTAAATTCAAATTCTGGTCTCTCAACAGCTGTGTGACAAACAGGTAGTTCCTTATTCCTTTTATACCTTCATTTTCTCATCTGAAAAAATAATAGAGTAATACCTACCTCATATGCAAATATTTATGAAGGACCTGGCACACTGAGGCACTGATCTAGATGTTGGGAGTACAGTAACAAAGAAACTAGGCAACATCCCTGCCATCATGGAGCTTCCATTCTCCTGGGGAATGGACAGCAAACCAATGAACAGAAAAATACATCATGTAATGTCAGGGGGATGATTAGTGCTCAGAATAAAAATCAGTCATGGCAAGGAGATAACATGGAGCCAATGAGCTGCAACTTTAAATAACTTGTTGTAAGTTTATAATATATCACATAACTAAAGTAGTTTTTTCCAGGGCCTGGCATGTAATGAATGCTTAACAAATACTAGCAATTATTAATTACAATTTAACTTTCCTCTTAAACTCACAAGTTATTCATACAAGTATTTTCTCAGTGTGTTTGCTTTAATTCCAAATGACAAGATTATATTCACAGGTTTTTTTAAATTTTTGTTTATTTGTTTGCTTCTTTTAAGCAGAAAATATGACCCACTTACTTTATGCAGGTTGAAAGTTTTGATTATTTTCTGTGGCTTAACACAGAAATTATTTTAAAAATAGATTGGAGGCTATAAAGTTTATATTTTCTATCTAGAGATGATAAAATTAGATATCTATTTTTTATCTATCAGATTACCCTCATTACATTATTACCATCATCATCCTTTATTGTTCTTTGTTGATCTATAAAGAACTTACACAGATATGCAATTGCCAACTTCTCTTTATCTAATAGTTTTTGATTTATACATTTTGATATAATGATACTTAGGACATAAATCTTTATGACTCATGTCTTTACTGTGGATTGTGTCATTTATCAGAGTAAAATGACATTCTGTGCCAACTTCACTGCCTTTGTTTTGGGTTTGATATCTAGTGAGAACTACTTTTAGAGTTTTGGCTGTTGAAAAACTAACATGAGGCTGTTAAAGGAATGAATAATTCTCCTTTTTCTTTGTTTAAATTTTAAGATGTTCTCTTTTTTTCGTTTGTCTGATTTTGATTTATACTTTTATCTTTTAAAGTTCCATTATGTTTTAAGTGCATCTTTTTTAAGCAGCATATGGTTTTATTTAGTTTTTTAATGATAATTGAGTCTTTTTTAAAATGTAGCATTAACTTATTTTCATTTATCATTACAATTGACAAATTTTTTTTTTCATTCATCTTGTTCTATGTTTGCTGACTTTTTTTAATGGAAGGTTTTTTGTACTGCATTGGCTCTATCTGTTGCTGTGTTTATATTATTTATTTGTGGTTTGGCATGTTTTTAATCTGTTTTTAAATTTGACTACTGCTTACTTTTAAGTAAGAACACACACATGCATGTGCGCACGCTCTCACATATTTTTCTATAATCGCTGTCATGAAATAACCCATATTTATTCTTTACCCCTCAGGCTCTTTTTGTTCTGTCTTCTGCGCCAGTAATAACCTAACCTCTGCAGCATCCTTTAGCCCAGCGTGTGCTAAATGTAGGAAGGCATGTTAGCTTAGTCTAATAGATATCATCATAATGACCATTTCTCTATAACAAATTTGCTTCCATGTCCCAGATGCCTGCTAATACCGGAAATTTGCTTATCTGATTAAATTGTGCCAGCTTGGAGCGGACATTCAATGACAGTGATTTTTAGGCCCACATATATACCAAATGACCATGACTGCAAGAAAGCATATAGATATTATTTACTGCAGAGTGACAACCAATAAGTGATTTGAGTTGCTCTATTACATAGCTCCCCAGCATCTCCCTATACCACCTGAACATGCTGATGGTGGACTCGCTGCTCAAAAAGGTAAATTTTATTGAATAAATATTGTCAATAGAATGTACTACCCTCACAGCCCCTCTCCCCAACAATTAATTTTATGTCCAGTTATCTACAATCCAACTTATTAGCAACTCCTGCCTGATACAACCAACAAAAAATAGCTTAGATCATATTTGTACACACATGACTCATATTTCCACTCTTTCCATCCCTTTAAAAAAATCAATATTTGGGCATCGCCTAATATTAAATTCTAGATAAATATAATCTAAATCAAAGTTAGTAAGAATAATGTTGACCAAGACAAATATAAGACAGTGTTCTGAGCCAAACCACAAGAAATCCACCTCCAGGTGGACGATAATCCATTAATCAACATGTTTCAGGTAATATAGCTGTTCACCGTATTTTTAAATTCACCAAACTGTGATCAGGGAGGCATAAGAGTCACTAAGAGCTAAAAATCTACTTATTATATGATTACCTTACAAGTTTTATCCAACTCTCTCTGGATACAAATTTCATCATATGTAGTGTGGTATTCAATGAGAATACTTTTCCCAGCACATGTGCTGTGGTATTTCTAGTATTTTCATAGAAAAAGTAACCTACAATCCTTCTTGGAGAAAAAAAAAATGAAGCACATTGGTCTGAGTCTGATGAGGGGCAAGGACTTTCAGATGAAGAAAGGTTAACCCCTAGTTTCTAAAGAGGTGCTCACATAGGGGACAGGGGGACTCATTCTGAAGTAAAATGGAGTCAAGGAATCTGAGTATGGTCTTCGAACAGAAGTTGAATTTGTCAGGAAAAGATGACTTTTCCATGATTTTGTATAACAGTAGTGAATCAGGTACTGGAACATGTTCCAATATGCCCTATAGTAAAAGATGCACAAAAACTAAGAGAGTAAAGTTCAATTTAAAAAACTAATTCTGGAAGTACTGAACGAGCACCCTAGCCCCCTTTCTAGTAGCCTAAGAAGGACCATAACAGTGCTGGTGATGGGGCTTTCTTCTATCTCAGTATGACAACAGACCATGTTAATGAAGAAAGGAGGACCCAAAGCCTCAGAAGACCTTTAATACCCAACAAGAAGAGCCACTGGGTATCCTAGGACATAGGGTTGCCAGAGCAAATACAGAGCACTCAGTTAAATTTGAATTTCAGATAATAAGTAATTATTAGTATTAGTGTGTTCTGTGCAATTCATTGTTCATCTGAAATTCAAATTTAACTGGGCATCCTGTATTTTTTTATTTACTAAATCTGGAGACCCTACTCAGGAAGTTTTGAGAGAAAGGGAGGCCTCAAATAGCAGAGTTCTCATTATTCTTACAAATAAAAAATTATCAATATTTTCATTACCTTGCATATTTCCAACATATATCCTAACTGTAATCATGCAGTTTGATTTATTCTGGAAAAGCAAGGTTCCCCCAACCCCCAATTGATATAATATTCTTAAATGCTTCTGAAATTCCCTTTTATTATATTGAATTACTTATTCCCTCATCAATACCTTATTATAAGCACCACTGCCAGAACTTAAATCCATTGAGTTCTCACTGACATCAAATTCAAACTCCTTTAAAATATATGGTATATAAAGGAAGAAAATACTGGCTTAAATGACCAAATATGTAAGGGAAGACAGGAAGAAGGAAAAACATCTGGTAATTAAAAAAAAAAAGAAAACAGTAAGTGTTTAAATCTGATCATTATAGTGTTTAGTTTCACTTGTGAGCAAACGAAAATTGAGTAAACTCCCTACATTTGCATATTTAGCTCAATCTAAAGACTTTCATGGCTTCTTTCTAATGCTCACAGAGACTCATTCCCTTGTGGATTCCTCAAGCTTTAAGATGAATGTACCCGTTTATCTTGTCACTTGGACAATTTCAATTGAAAGGCCTTTTAACTGATGTCAGTAAGAAAACTACTGCTATTTGTAAAAAGAATTTGAGTGAGGCAGTTTGAAAGTTAAGAGATATGTTTGTCCTGCCCACGCTTGCTCCAAAAGGAAAATAGTACCTTCCACTTTAAAAAAAGAAACAGTTAAACATGCTCAAAGATTCATAATGCAAATTGGTATGATGAGCACTCAAGTGTGTGTGTGCATGTGTGTGTGTGTATGTGTGTGTGTAGTGTAGGTCAAGGCATTAGACTCCTAGAGGTCACTAGAAATACACAAAAAGTCTCACTAAATGTCCCCAAGGCAGAAGTGATAGACTCCTTTTTAAACCTCTATGCAGAGGCTCCTTAAGCCCTAAGTATAAGGAGGGAATAAAATGGCTGGATAAGGTCTCTTAAACTCCAGCCATACAATTAATTTCCAGCCCTCACACCATAGATTTGACCTCAGAATGCTTGTCCTGTGCTGTGCTCCTGGCAAGACAAGCCCATCTGAGGTGTCAAAGAGCATCTGATGAGGGTAAGGCCAGCTGGTTTGCCAGCTGTTGTTCCCCCTGGGAAATGGAGGGAGATTTCCTGGCTACCCTGAACTACTACCATTTATGGTTATTAGTATACATAGGAAAGAGTCTCCAAGATCCCAAGCTTGTCTCTTGGCAAAGCTGTCCACGATGCAGCAGTCCAGGTTTGGTTCTTTTTAGAGAGCACAGGGAATGTCAACACAGTTGGAGGTCAGCCAGCTCTGACCTATGAAATTAGAGGTGCCCAGCATGCTGAGGGTCATATTCACAGGGGCAGAAACATGCTGTGAATTCAGGGCTTTGGAGCAGAAGGTAGCTATGCTGTGAATCCTGTTCACTGGATGTTTTTAGGTTAATTCAACCATAGTTCTATGGTCCCAATCCTAGGACCACAATGCTGAAAGGGTTATTGAGACCTCCAGCTGCCTGAACACTTTACTTTTCAGAACTATTCTTTCCTTCACTGTAAAATAAAGAGGAAGGGGTTGATTAGGTAATCTCTAATGACCTTCCACCACCTTCTTAGGAAGGCGATGCATTTGGTAGCAGAAATCCAACTATACGGGGGCTAAACCACAGACAGAGGTTTATTTTTCTTCACATAATGATAGATATGAAAGTTAGGTAGTAGAGGCTGATATAGAGGCTCCCCAGTGCCAAGAGTGAGCAGTATTCCAGTATTTCTGCTCAGTGAATGTCTTCTGATTTCACGCTTTTCACCTCCAATGATTGCATCTAGGCAGGAAGAAGGGCAAGAGACAGGTTCCTGCTGAGTGTTAGCCCCTTGTTAAGAGTTTACCTAAAAGCCCCACCCAAAACTGATATCTAACCAGCCATAAGTATGTAATAGATCCATCCCTAGCTACAAGAGAGGTTGGAAAATATACATTTCTAATTAGGCACATTGCAACCCACATAAACAATGCGTTCTCTTAGTGAGAAGGGAAAATAGATCCAAGCAGAATATGCTATAATCTCTACGATTATATATTTCTTGTCATTTTACTGCATGTATGCAATGCATCTTTTAAATCATTGAGAATAGAAAAAAAAAAGGATTAAAATAAATTTTGTGAATAAATGGTCCCTGCAGCTTAGACATCGGTTATCCTGATTAGGAAGTATGGTTCTGGAATACTGAACTCCTGACCCTCGTAAAAGTTGTTCTGGGAAGTAAATCACTGACACAATTTGTCACTTTCTAGACCGAATTTTTCTTACTCTTTCTTCTTTCCTTTCTATGATTATTCTCTTATCCTCTTTCCTTTCTTATCTCTCTTAGAGTTATGCTTGCCAGATAAACATTTTGGGGGGAATTAAAAAAAATAACTTGCTCATTCAGAACACCTAATTGGCCCTGTCTTCTGTTTAAGACATCCTTCTTTTAATCTGCATTCACCTTTCCAAGACTGGAGAGCTTACATTCCTAAAAATTATAATTTATAATTTCATTGTTTAATAGTGAAGCCTTTCCTCTATTCCATTATTTCAGGGAGATTTCCTTCCTGTGTTCTTCACTGCTGTGGCAGATTAAATCGTTATTCACAACTCTTCATGTCCTTCTTGTATTAGAAGTACTTACACATGTCCTTTGCCATGTGGTCCTAACCTCTAGATTGTGCAGAGTATATCTCCCTCCCCACTGATAGAGTTTAGTCACATGTTTGGCTTCTGCCAATGGGATGCAGGTGAAAGTGATAGTGTTCCATTTCTAAGGTGAGTCCTAAAGAGGCCTCGTGTTTCCACCTGCCCTCTTGTATGCCGGCCAGTCACCCAAAGTATTTCCATGGAAATACTTCCTCGATAGCCATTCACCCAAAGAGGATGAAGAGACAAATGGAAATGACTGGAAGTCAACCTAAAGTCTAAAACAAAATCCAGCTGACTTCGCACTGAAACAGAGCTGCTCCAGCTGACCCACAGAATTTTAAGTAATATAAAGTTTGTTTTAGTAAACTATTGGTATTTTAGAATTTTCTATTACACAGCAATATTATGGAAATAACTGACTAATTCAATTGGCCCATGGCTGGAATTAGTGGTAAAAACTGGGAGGTGCCTGAGTGATAAATGGCCTTTAAACTCTGGTAATTCCAAAGGAATTCCCAACATAGCTCTGACATCTAGGTTTTATTCTAGAGGGAACTACAGAGGACAATGGGGGAAAAGGAGAGGTCTTCAAAACCTCAATCAGCCACAGAAAGAGAAGCACTGCCCAGATTTTGTTCACTCCACTAATTTGACTGAAGGAACTTCCCAGATCCATGCATCTGGTTCCCCTATTACATAAGACCCTATTCAGCTAGCAAAATTTAAGCATACAAATATGGTGATACTTCTCAGAAACAGTGTGAAGACCTTCAAAGAAAGGGGCTATGAAGGTCTGAGGCATTATAATAATGAATAATTCACCACACTACTCAGCTTCCAGAAAAGGGTAATTGAGGACTCAGGAAGAAATTAGAGTTGCTCTCTTTTTTATAATTGACAATTACACCTTGGAACAAACACAAGAATCTTCTCTATTAGCCCAGGTCCTAGATATACTTATGGGCGCATAACAAAAACACTACCTCAGCGCCTGCATCCTTGCCACTTACGACAGGAGCCCCCAGGGAAATGGACACACCACCAGTTCCAGTGGCAACCTGCAGGTCCCAAACAGTAGGTTACCGGCAGGAGCCTGGAGAGAGTAGGGGGAGAGCATTTTCCTCAGGAAGTCCAAATTGGCTGCCTATGTACAATAAGGGGATCATGAGAGACCCCTCAATTCCTCGTCACTCCACTCTCCCTATCTGAAGTAAAATAAACTAGACAGCAGCTGCATCTGGTCACCATCAGAGGGGCAGCAGCTACAGCTGGCTTCTCTCCCACAGGACTTTGCAGTTATACGGTGCCCACTCTGGCATCTAGATAGCTGGCAGAATTCTTCTTAGAATTCTATGTTCTGTGCTCTGAACACTTGGTCTTATTTATAATCATCCAGTGACTAGTCGAAGCTATAGCCAGGAAGGATATGTGGTTCAGTAAAACCTCTACATGAGCTCCCCTCAGATGAAAATGTGGTTTGTGTGGATGACGGGATGACTTACTGTGAAGTGAAGGTAGCTGGAGAGCCTACTGAGAAACAACCCCGTACTTTTTTTTTAACATGTGAGGAAAAACAAACAAACATGGAAGAATTTTTTTTTTCCTACTAAAGAGGAGTCAAGCTTCTTTTGTTCCTAAGATCTGAACTATTCTTACCTATAGGGGACAGCTAAGCAGTAGCCAGCCTTGTGTTTCTAGACAAAAGAGAAGTTGCTAAGTAAACCTGAGTCACTCAGACGATAAATAGGCTTTTTTGTTCTGACAGTTTAGGACCAGAGTTCACAAACCCAAAGCCTTTGTGGAGGAGGCAGACCATGGAAATGACCCATGCTGACCTTGTGGGATAATTTCTAGCTGACCTCTGGCTTCCTGGGAGACAGGAGGAGATGATACAGACTGGGCAAGCTGGAGAGTTCATGTCCTGCCTAAAGTGGGGTGACGCCACTCAACTGCAGCTGGCCGCGGCTATCTGCAAACATAGACCTTGTTCCTGGAACAAGCAGCAGCGGCAGCCATAAACATAGAGCACGGCTCTCCTCCTCTCCTGCTTGGGACTAAAGAAGCCTCCCAGGATTCTTCTGTGACAGAAGCAATGCACAGAACATCTCTGCAAAAACAGTGATGTTGGATGTTCCTACAAGCTTGAGGCTTCTGAGGACCTAACTAGAAACTAATCATCACATCCAATAAATTATAGTGGCTTGCACTAGAATACTGGGGAACACTATTACCAGTGAATTTTCAACACTGGGAATTACTGTTCTAGGATATATAAATGGTGTAAGTTTTGAGTTGAGTCTATCAAGGAGAATTATGAAAATAGGAAATTGGGGAACGGGTATAGAAAAAGGAGATAAAATAGGTGGCAGGAAAAGAATAAACTGTTTTGCAGGAATACCATAGGAAAAGTAAGGGAAGATGGAGAAGGCAAATCTGTGTGTCAGAGCTGTACTCTGATGGTGTGTGAAGGAGGGAGAGAGCTGAGGAGTGTGTGAGAAGTATGGATGAGTAGATGCTTACTAAGAGGAGCAACACAGGAGTCAAGAGCCCCAAATCACACAATCAGGTAGCCCTTGAATATCTGGTTGGAGAACCAGATGAAGGGGGAAAGTCTTGCTTAATATATTAAAAAATAAACATGTGAATTAAATCTAGGTGAAGTAATCCAAAAATATATGTATAATACAAGGGATCACAAATGGAAGAGCACTTACACATCATTCATAATTTAAGATTTTTTAATGTCATTAATTTGACTTATTTAGTGAACTATCTTCACTGATTTTTTTTGTATCAGTAGCTGTGGCAAACCACAGAAACCAAACTATATGGTTTTATTAGAAGATAATTTATTTGAAGGATATTGGGTAGTTCACATAATCATCAAGAATGTCACAGAGCCAAGTTCAGAAAAAGAACAGGGAGTAAGGGGAAGTAAAATGCAGCCAAGATCCTACCATAGCAACAGTACCCCTGGATACCACTGCCCATGAACACTCATTACTGGAACATAAAGCTCGTGACTCCACAGCAGTCTCTACTCAAAACATCTGGGTATATCTTCATTTCTCTTTCAGTTCCTCAAGATTCCAAGGTTTGGAAGCAGCATCCAATTGGCCAAGTTTAGGTGCATTTTAGGGTGACCTGCATCTTAGGTGCCCCTCCACCTGTGGCTTTCATAATAGGAGCCAGAATTCTCATAAGATTCCCCCCAGTATAGGAAGGCTGTTCCAAAATGAGCACACACAAAAATGACAAATGCCTTTTATATTTATTAAAGCATACTTAGATAATATAGTTTCTACTGACTTTTTTCTCTCAAGAAGAGTTTTCTTATAAAAGCCTATTTTATCGTCATAAATTCTTATCTTATGAAGACTTTCTATTACCTAAGCCACATGACAAGGGAAAGATTACCATGTAATTGTGTGAACCCAGGTGAAATTGTAAAAATGTAATAAAGCTGTTGTGTACCCAGTAACCACTCTTTCTGTCCAGCTAGTCAATATTAGTGTTAATGAGTCTAAATTATTGAGCACCACTGTGGCAATGAAAACTAGAGGAGGGAAGGAGAAATTGAAAGAGAGATAGAGACAAAGAGATTGAGAGAAACAGATACATAAAAGACCTTATCTCTATCCAAAGGAACAAATAGAATGAAATGACATAATAACACTCATAATACTTATGCCTGAAACTGAGGACATAAATCGTGAGTTGTGTAGACTGTACATTAATCAGAGTCACTATTGGCATTTCAGTGAGGAACAAATCTGGAAAGCTGAATTTTGATCCAGCTCAGAACAAAAAAAAAAACAATTCAGCAATTCATTCTTATCAAGTTAGTAATTTATTCATTCACTACTTCAACAGATATATACACAAGCACCTACTATGAAAAGAAAATCAAACAATTGAAAAAAGAGCATTGAAGAGCAGAACCAACTTAAGTAAAAAGATAATTTAGGGACAAAAATGTATTATAAAATAATATTTTAAATTGGTCTCATACTTCAGAGAAATTCAAGAAGCAACAGTGAATGGGCTAACTAATTCTAAAGTTCTTAGGGAAATTTAAGAGACAGTGAAAACAATCTTGAAAGAAAAGGAAAAGGTTGGAGTACTTCCCAATTTAAAAATGTACTACAAAGCTATAGTAATCAACAGAGTATAGTACTGGCCCAGGATAGACATACAGACAAATGGAATAAAACTGAGAGCCCAGAAACAACCCCATATATTCATAGTCAATTCATTTTCAACAAGGATATCAAGACAGTTGAATGGGGAAAGAATAGTCCTGGCAATAAATAGAAGCTAGAAAAACTAGATGTCCACAAGCAAATAATGAATCTGAGCTTATACCTGACATCATATATCAACATTAACTCAAAATGAATCAAAGACCTAAATTTAAGAGCTAAAACTATAAAACTCTTAGAGGAAAACCGGTGTAAATATACATGACCTTGGATTAGACCAGATTTTTAGATACGACATCAAAAGCACAAGCAACCGAAGATAAAATAGATGAATTGAACTTCTTCAAAATTTAAAACTTTTGTGCATCTAAGGACACTATAAAGACAGTGAAAAGACAACCCACAGAATGTCAAAACATATATAAGTGTCAAGTATCCAGAATATATAAAGAACACTTACAACCCAATGACAAAAGACAAATAACCCAATTAAAAATGGGCAAAAGATATAAATAGACATTTCTCCAAAGAAGATACACAAATGACTACTAAGCACATAAAAGGATATTCAACATCATTAGTCATTAGGTAAACGCAAATCAAAACCACAATGAAATACCACATCACACCCACTAAGATGGTTAGAACTAAAACAAACACACAAACAAAAACAGAAAACAAGTAGTGAGAGGGATGTAGAGAAATTGGATCACTCATACATTGCTGGTGGGAATGTAAAATCGTACAGCCACTGTGGAAAATAGTTTGGCAGTTCATCAAAAAGTGAAATATAGAGCTACCATATGACCCAGCAATTCCACTCCTAAATATATACCCAAGAGAAATGAAAATATTTATATGTTCACACAAAAATTTGTACAAATGTTCATAGTAGCTTTATTCATAATAGCTCAAAATTGTAAACCCAAATGTCTACCAACTGATGAATGGATAAACAAAATGTGGCATATCCATGCAATGGAATATTTTTCAGCCATAAAAAGGAATAAAGTGCTGTTACATGCTACAACCTGGATGAACTTTGAAAATATTATTTTAAGTGGAAGAAACTATACAGCATCTGACACAAAAGGCCACATATTACATAGTTCTATTTAGGTGAAATGCTTGAATTAAGTAAATCCACAGAGACAGAAAGTAGATTCTTGGTTTCCAGGGGCTGAGGGAAGTGGGTATTGGCACTGACTGCTAATAGGTAGAGGGTTTCTTTTGGGTAATGGAAATGTTCTAGAATTAGATAATGTGATGATTGCACAATATAATGAATATGGCAGAAAAAGCCTGTGAATTGTAAAATGGTGATTTTTATATTATGTGAACTATATCTCAATTTAAAAGAAGGGAGACAGAGGCAATTGTAGCCTCTGAATAAAACAAGAATACGCTGCTATGAAAGCAGTACTCAGAAAGTAAGAAACTGTTCTTAGAAGTTAAAAACACTACTAATGAAAGAAAAGTAAAAATTCAATGAATTGGAAAATTAATAAACTGGACCCAGCTTAAGACTGATTTATTGACACAAAGATAAAGTTTTAAAAATGACACATAGAGCAAGAGAAATGAGCTGAAAAATATGGAAGTATATTTAAGAGATATGAAAAGCAGTTCAAAAGAGCACCACTGATCAAATACATTGCTTTTCAAACTGCAGGTTTAGCCCTTCAATGGGTCATTCTATAAAATTAGTGCTCTATGAGTAGCATTTTTGAAAAATGAAATGGGATATATCAGACAGACAGATCAGAATGGTATAGCTAGATATATAGTAATATGTACATGCATATTGAATAGCATGTACATGTATGCAGTTCTTATTTTAGACTGTGGTAAAAAAGTTTTATTGTCAATGATGATCTAATAAAATATCAGTCATGTAGAAACACTGACAATGTAGGAGGCAGCACAAGAAACAACAGATAATTTCCTCATATTGAAGAAAGGCACAAAATCTATTAGATTGAAGGGCCAAACACATGAAGAACAAATAAAAACACTCACATCTAAAACTGCATAATTTTAGAGACAATTTTATATATTCAACAACTTAGAGGGCAGAGAATAATGCATTGCTATCCTCAACCTTCTCAAGGAAAAAAGAATCTAAACCAAATCATTATGCCTAGAAAAATATCAAATACAAGAGAAGAATGAAGGCACTTGGTGACAGACAAGAACTTTGAAAGTTTACAGCCCACACACTCTTTATGAATAAAAGAAATACTCAAGAAGGTACTCCAACAAAATGAAAAAAAAAAAAAAAAAAAGGAGCCGAGAAAGAGAATGACCTAGGATATATATTCAAGTATGACCCAGAGAAAGGGAAGAAAGCTTAAAAAGGAATCCACTAGAATGAGATGCTGAGAAAATTCCTCTTACAGAGTTTAAATGACACTGGGTGGCAATTCATTCTCTGAGTTAAATACACTTCTTAGTTGTACAGTGAATGATATGTATACAATTATAATGCAGTATTATGAACTATGTGGATGAGTATCAACTTTTAGATATCAATTGATAAAGTATGAAAGGTATATGGGCATAACACTGATCAATACTAAGTTTCTTAATGTAAATATGATAAGTGATAAAAAATGACTTACAGATAGGAGAAGAATGATGGAAACAAGGGTGATTGCTCTGATTCTCTCATTTTAATATCAGGAAATAATAGAAACTATCTAAAGTCAATAAATCAAGAATTAGAAGTTACAGTCATAAAGGCAACAACTAGATAAACTAAAAATAATAAGATGACCCAAAAAGTAGAGTATAAATATTTTAGAAACATTCCCTCATGCATCCACTCCTTTGATAGACCATTCAAGGAGGAACAGGGCTTGTGTGATTCTCATGCTGCCCTCTGAAGGAGTATGTGGTAGACTAAGTGCATTGATGGTCCCAATTAACAGTGCAAGTCTTTGTGTCCTGTAAATGCGAGTCCTCTCCTGTTTTGACTCTGGGCTTAGACAGGCTTTTGGTCACTAGTTTCTTTGCAGAGTTGATGCAAGCGGAGGCTTGAAAATGCATTTTCCCTTTCCCTTTCTTCTCTTGCTTCTCCTTGTCATGAGAACATGTTCTGGCTAGCCTGCTTCTGCTGGATAAAATATATACCGCCAATTCCAGCCTACCACCTCAGGGTTTTCTTGCTTTCTCTTTTTTCCATTTGTATAAATCCCTTCTCCGCAGTGAATGATGTAGGTAATGAATCTCTGGACCACACTGACACCTCTGCAGCCCCCAAGAACCATCATCACCTCTGGTCCCAGCACTGCTGCCTCCTTGGCCCCTTGCCCTGCCACTATCTCCTTGGGTATGACTGTTCCCCTTCAGCCCCCATAGCCTACCTGCCACCTCATCACCTCCGCAGGCCACACAGCTGCCTCCTAGGGCAGAGAAAGGAATCAAAGGGGAAAAAAAGAATAAGAGAACCCTCAATAAACTTTTGATTTGAAAAAATTTATTTGGTAAAATTCTAACTTAGGAGAGGCTCTCATTTCACCTCCCACTGATTAGAGAAAACAGAAGAGAGGAAGTATTTCTCAAATCTTATAATGAAACTCTACTTTGGATGCCCTATTATTGATGATACTCTTCCACAGGGATCGTATCTTCTCCATGATATGTATAAACACTGAATTCTGGTACTAATATGAAATATTCAGCAGTGATACCATGAAGCAAAACTATTTGTTTAACATCTACCATTTTTCAAGGATACAGAAATCCTTTAGGTCAATAAAATACCACTTTACAACCATCAGATATGCAAATCTTAAAATTATTGACAATGTCAAGTATTGGCACAACTATTGAGAAAAAGCACCTCTTATACCACGCTGGCAGGGAGTAAATTGGTACATTCTGGAGGACATTTAAAAAATATCTACTACATTTGAAAATGAACTTGTTCTTTGACTCTGTACTTTTACCTTGAGGAATATTTCATAGAGAAACTTTACAGATATTCACAAGGAGACATGACAAACAAGTTTATTAGAGCCTCGTTAGAGACAGAGAACTGTTGGGAATGACCCAAATGTCTATCAGCAGGATAATAAATAAATGTAGTGTATTTACCAAATTTCATACTATACAATGGTGGTAAAGAATGAACTAGAACTACCGATATCTACATAACCAAATATTTAAAACATAATATGCAGAAAGACAAAAAAAAAAAGAAAAATGTAAAGAATATTGTAGTATGATATATACACCATGATAAACCCTTTGCTTGAAGTTTACAAATGAGCTAAACAATGCTGTTTAAGATATGTTCAGTTGTAATAACAATATAAAAATGTGCATGGGGGGCTTCCCTGGTGGCGCAGTGGTTGAGAATCCGCCTGCCAATGCAGGGGACACGGGTTCGAGCCCAGGTCTGGGAAGATCCCACATGCCGCAGAGCAGCTGGGCCCGTGAGCCATAACTACTGAGCCTGCGCGTCTGGAGCCTGTGCTCCGCAACAACAGAGGCCGCGACAGTGACAGGCCCACGCACCGCGATGAAGAGTGGCCCCCGCTCGCCGCAACTAGAGAAAGCCCCCGCACAGAAACGAAAAAACCCAACACAGCCAAAAATAAATGAATAAATTAAAAAAAATGTGCATGGGGATAATAAATATCTAATTCAGTACAACGACCATCTCTGAGTAGAGAAGGTCATTGTACCTGAACTTTTTTATAATTAAAAACTATGTAAAATAAACATGGGTAAAAATTGATGATGTTATGTAATAAGTATTTATAATATATTTCCCATAAAACTTTCTATATGCTTATAGTACCTATAATAGAAATTCTCTCAGTTTCTCTCTCTCTCTCTCTCTCTCTCTCACACTCTCACACACACACACACACACACACACACACACACACACCCTTCAAGGAGGTTCAGACTCGTTGGGATAATAGAATTTCTGAGAAAGGATGCCTGTAAATGAAATTCTTTCTGAAGTGCACACAGTGTTGCACAAAACAGAGGAGACAGTCTCTACTCTTATAAGATTAACAGCATATTGGGAGAGGCAGATACTAAGTAAATAAACATAAATACATAATTAGCGCCTGTGGTAAGTGCCATGAACTATAAATGGCATTTATTGGAGACAGGGAGGCTAAGGGAGTGGTAGAAGCAGCAATGTCTTCTCTGAGATGAAATATTTAAGCTGAGGCTTAAAGGATGAGTAAGAACCAAGAGAAAAGTGGGAGAAAGCTTCTTCCAGGCACAGGGAACATCATGTGTAAAATCCCTGATACTGTGAACAGATTCTCAAGTTCAAGGTATTGAAGGGATGGCTGTATTGCTGAGCAGAGTGAGTAAGAAAGTACAAGTCTTAAGACACATGGCAGACGCTAGGATCAGGAATTTGGATCTTATCCTAGGAGTGATGGAAAGCCACTGAAGTAGTTTAGGAAAATGTGTTATGATCTGATTTATATATTTAGAAGATTATGTTGACTGCTAGGTACAGAATTGACTGGATAGGGAAAATAACTTCAAGATAACAGTTTCAAATCACCATACTCATACAAGTACTGTGTGTAATTGCTTACAAATCATCTTAGGCTTATGACTCATCTCTGGATGCATGGTACTGTAGGGGAGAGAAAAATCCTTTCCTCTGCCCTGTTATGTTCAGTAACTGGGGCCTTGCAAAATTAAGCTGGCAAAGACATTAAAAGCAGAAAAAGCATATAATTTTTTTTCATTTTAATATTTTTAGGTAGCATGGGGGAGGGGCTTCATAGAAATGAAGTTAAAATCCCCCCAAAGGAGTTAGGCCTGAAAGCTTATGTATCATCTTAACAAAGAGTGATAAATTGTGGAGACTTATTTCCATGAGACAAAGGAAAGGAGGCTGGGCTTCTAGGGTTTGTAAATTGTGGGAAGGTAAATATATGGGGGAAACTAATGGAAGATAGGGTTATTTTAGTAAGTTTGTTTATGCAGATTTAAGCTGGTGTCATCTCCAATGATGAGTCCTCTTCTCTTCAGGGTACAGGAGAGGGGAGAGAGTCACATCACAAAGGGAAATTTATGCCCTGCTTTTAACAGAAAGGGGGGAGGTGTGCCTGTTGTTTCTCAATTGCTTTCAGCACAAAATAATCCTTATGCCAAAGTGGCATGTTTTGGGGTGTTATATTCTCTTCCCCTTCAGTACACTGGTAAGAGTATGTATGGACTTTTGAGACAAAGAGCATTGAATTCAATTTTCAGTTCCATCACATACTAGCTCTGCAATCCTGGGCAACGGTCATAACAGACAACATTTACTGATTTCTTATTATACAGCAGACACTAGAATAATAAGTTTTATATTCATTACCTCATTGAATCCTCAGAACAACCCTATGGACTTAAGTAGTATATTATATCCATTCCAGTATATATAAGAAAACTTAGACTACAAGGTTTATTAACTCATTCATGACACCTAACTACTTGAGTGGTGAACTCAGGTTTTGAACTCAGGCAATCTTGAAGCCCCATGTTCTGCTGAGCTACCTTGGTGTCACAACATCTTCATTTCGTAGATAAACTAAGGATAGGGGCCCAATTCATGAGATTAATGCAAGATTAAATGAAATAACCTATTAAGTCCAATATTAGCACAGAATTGCTGTTTTTATATTTATTTTAGAAGAATAATATAACTGCTGTTTAAAAAATGTTTTAAAAATTTCAAGGTGCTTTAGGTGCTCATGAATTTCCTAGTCCAGTAAGTAAAGAGAAACTGAGAACATTAATGTCATCCACCAATGCATCATTTCCACCTGGCTAAAGTCATAACTTTTCATTGACATCAATGATCAGAAATCAGTCATCAACAACTGTATCTGGAAAACCCAGAGTAGAAATGAAGAACCGGTAATCATCTTGGCCATCTTCAACCTGAGAGCCATAATGTTAGAGCTGGCAGGAACTGGACGAACGTGGCAGCTGATAAAACTTAGGCTTAGAAAGGTAAATATAGGGTGAGTGAATAGGAATTTTCTTAAATCAGTACTGTGAGTGTTTGAAAATAGATTCACAGATATACACAAATATCACAAATTGATTTTCTGATGAAGTAGAGGTGGTAGAGTCAACCTTTCCCAGCCAAAATACTGGCAAAGCAAATTGTGGTAACCATCCCCACAGTCTTTCTACTTGATATCTCTACAGTAGGGATAGCCACTTCTAAAAAGATGCCACCTGCTCTCATATGCATGTAATATTTTACAAACGGTGGAACTCCTCAGAAAACATGTTGCAGCTTAATAGTAATGAAGTAATATGCATCATTTTCATGAGCATGAAAGCATATTAAATTATGACTATATCTTGCTATACTATATTCTTTCTCCACAACAGAAATTAAAAGTCAAATAATAAATCCATCAGTCAAGTACTGACTCTAACTGCAGCCCTCCTTCCTGGACCATCCATTCCCAGTTGCCAATCTTGGGTCTCGCAGCAGAAAGACAATTTAGATAAACTTATTTTCTATTCTGCATTTTCACAAATGCCTTAGTTCTACGTTTTTACTACATTTGTGAAAAGACAAGTATGTGAGAAGAAAAACTGACCCTAATTAGCAGAACGCTTGGTAGGATAGATTTTAAAGTGATATGGAGATAAGTTCTCCTGAGGCTTAGGTGGGAAAGGTAATATTCCCAAATCCACCCTTCTTTGCGTCAAGCCAGAGGAGGGGAAGTAATCAAAAGAGAGAGAGAGAGAGTGTGTGTGTGGCGGGGGGGGGGGAACCTTTCTCCTTCATTTGCCTTAATTCTACATTATTGCTTTGCTTAGAAAGAAAAGAGTCAAGATGAAAGATGAACCTTAATAGAAAAAGAGTAACATAAAAAACTAGGGGAGTCGGGTGGGGAACATAGGCTTTTACGACAGATAGAACTGCCTTCATATCTCATTCTTCCCAGCTGGTGACTTAGTCAAGTTACTTAACCTCTTGCACACCCATTACCAAGACTGAAAAATACTATGTACTTCATGGGGGGTTTCTGAGGAGATGATATGTACATAAAACATGCCAGACACCAGACTAAATACTTTACCTGGTTTATTTCATTTAATCTTCATGAGAACCCTGTGAGGTAAATATCACCATCCTAATTTTACAGGTGAGAAAACCAAGGCTTAGAGAGTTAAAGTAGCTTGTTCCAGGTTATAGAGATACTAAGTTTTCCAGCCAAGATCAGGCTATTAGATTCCTAAGCCCAGACTCTGAACCACTACTTTAACTATGTTCCTTCTCTTTGGGGTAATGGGTTGCCCTTTCCAAGGGGCTCTTTCCTGCTCATTGAAGTTGTGTCCTCCTCTGTTATTCCAATAACCACATTCCGTGCATTGCCTTCAGAGCACTCATCCTAATTTGAAATTATACATTCACTCATGTACTTACTTGTTTGCTTCCCCCCATTGGACTGTAATCCTCCCTAAGGTAGGGTCAAATCTGGTTTTTTGCTAACTTACATGCTGCAGCTCATAAGGTGTTTGACGCATAGTAAGTGCTCAGCAAATAAGTCAAAAGAGATGGAAAAATAAATGCAGGAGTAAGTGAATAAAGGTCAGAGGAACTAATAAGTTCCCTAAGAACAAGAACTGTGACCATGCATCCCACTTTCCCCAGCATCTGGCACAATGCCTGATACAACCGGAACTCAATAAATGTTGAATGAATGAAAGAATATGACTGGTTATATATAAACAGATTTGTATTCCTGATTTTAAGTCATTAAATTCATCTTCTCATTTACTCAGCAGTTAGCAAGAAAAATATGAATTGTGACCTCACAGAATTCCCTTCTAAAAGGAAGAAAGACATTAAACCAATTTAGAAATAAATTTAAGCATTTCTAGCTTTTACCATAAAGTTTTTTGGGTCTTACATTTTAGTTGTATGTTTTTGAACCCATCCTCTCTTCTTTTCCAGTTAAGTTCATTCCTAGGCTCTTTTAGAGCTATACTCTTTCTTCTTTTCTCCATGATTTCCTGCATCTAGACATGGGGCCTCAAAGTAAGGTCACTGGTCCCACCCAAGGCCTACTGAATTGGGAACTTAGAAAAGAGGCCAGCCACCTGTGTTTGAAGAAACCCTCAACTAGAGCCCTGGTTATCATGCATCTGCATCACCTGAAGAGCTTGTTAACACACAGATTCATGGGCTCCACCCTCAGAGTTTCTGATTCAAGGAGGTCTGGGGAGGAGCCTGAGAATTTGCATTTCTAACAAGTTCCCGGTGATGTTAATGCTGCGAGCCCAGGAACCGTACTTTGAGGAGCATCAGCCTAGAGTCTAGACGTAAGCCTAGAGTTCTCACACCTGGCCACATATTTGAGCCACCTGGGGATTCAATGCCCAGGCTGTACTGCAAAACAATTAAATCAGAATGTCTGGGTGTGGATCCAGAGTTTGTAAAGTTCTCCAGGTGATTCCAATGTATAGCCCAAGTTTGAGAATCACTCTAGATCAATGCTTCTCAAACTTAATGTGCACACTATGGCCTAAAGTCTGAGACAGGTCCTTTGCTCATAAAATGTGGTCTGCAGAGCAGCAATTTGCACATCTCCTGAGACTTATAAGAAATTTAGATCTCTGGCCCTACTTCAAACCTCTACTTTGCATCTTAACGAGATCTTGAGGTGATCCTTAAGTACATTAGAGTTTAGATGTGTATCCATGTACACACAAGTGCATTCTTTCTCCAAGTCTTCCTATCCCTGTTCAATTATTATAGACAATTTGCCCTAGATTGTACAGCAAACTATTCTCCTCTCCATCCACTCAAGGTCTTCAAACGTCCTCAACAATCTGCAGTCCCTTTGTAGCTATATCACAGAGTGCTGTGATTTTCATAATTTTAGAGAAGCAGGGCATCCCAGGGAATGAGGTAGTGGGTGGATGCACCCATAGGGGAGGCAGCTGTTTTAAGATGGGACTGGTATTCCTTCCTAATTCTACTAATGACTGAAGTACAAGACCCACCAGGCTCTTTATGCTTTTAGAGCAGATGGAGAAAAATTTTAAACTGCCGCTGATGAGTCAGAAATCCAAGTCCTATTCTGGGTTCTGTGACTTTGGAAAGCTTGTTTATCTCAGCTCCAACTAGTCAAGTTATAGAATAACTTTGCCTTAAAAAAAAAAAGTCATAGAAAGCAGCAGTGCCAACAGTCAACTTCACATTTCCCCTGTTACTCTGGGGGATAAAAATGGCTGAGTTGGCATCAGATCAACCTTCAGCTTTGGAAAAGAGGATGGGATGGAGTAAGGAAATTCTAAGCATTCCCCTTTGGATGAAAAAAATAGAAAACATAGAAAGAATAAAAGAGAGAATAGAGTCTGTGCAGCACCCACGAAAGCCACTATAGCTATGTCACTGAAATGCAAAGGAAGAAAGCAATTGAGGATTAATGCAAAAGTCATCACTGGATATCTGAAGTCCCGGTAAAGGAATGATAGTAATAATAACTAACATTTATGTAATACTTTGCTCTTTGTCTTGGTTGGTCTCATAATTTTATGAAGGACCTATTACGTGATTATCCCCATTTTATAGGCAGAAAAACCTGAGGCATAAAAGGTCAATGTCCTAAACAAAATCACATAGATCATAAATGTCAGTACTAGAGGGCAACCATATCTGATGGCTTTAAATTCTATAGGTTTTCTTGGAAATATGATGTGCTTCAAAGAAGCCAAATACTCCCCTTTGTTACTAGGCCTTTGATGATGTTTACTCATAATCTTCCACTAGGGTGGCCTGATGAGTCTCCTAATCTAAGAAAAATCCTATGAGGATCCACAGAGAGAGACAAAGGAGGTGGGTCCAGTTACCAAGTGATCATCCAATTTAGTGTTTTCCAAACATCATTAAAAAATAAAAATCACGTGGGTGCCTGTTAAACACCTTATTTCACCAGGCACTCTGAAGATTCTGGTTTAAAATATCTTGGACAGGGCCTGGGAAGTTTTTAAGTATGTATACCCATTTTTTCCTTTCATTAGAGAAGACTGGGGAGGATTGATCTTCTTAACTCATGAATCTACAATTGGGATTAGAAAAAATGAAAATACATGCCATTTTAATATTTCTAATATCTGCCTTTTTAATCCAAGGTGGATCCAGGCATCCCCTCCCCAGATCTATATCAATCCTATTCTGTTGTTTGTGTTTTAATAAAATGATCTGGCAGTTAAAGGGATGTTTTGATATCATACGATCTGTAAGGGTCCTTGCTCACTGCAGGTCTGAGCTTTCTGCCCTATGCTCACATACAACTTGGATATAAATATGTGAGCCTAAAGTTCTGGTATCATAGTTAAAACAATCTGTCAACACTCTAGCATTCAATAACTCTTGCTCTCACGAAAAGAATTTCACATACAATCTAAATCTTTAACATGGCAATTTAGCTCCTTTTGAAAGGGTTGCCAGCTTTCTGATACTGATGTTTACTGCCTCAAATCCTTTTTTTTTTTTTAATAGATCGGGTATAAATTCCAGTAGATAAATAACCAAAAAATTAGGATGGAAAGATTGTATGGAAAACCAGATGGGCAAAGCATAGACATCTATGCTGTTGATCAGTCTGTTCAGTGATGAAGATTTATGGAGCTAGGATGGAACTGATTCAATGTATAGGCATAGAGTGAGAACATATGCAATGTTAAATTGCGACATATGTGGATTATGGAAGTTGTCAGAGAAGGAAGTGGTGAAAACATAACAATTTAGAAATAATATCAAAAAGCTGGGGACCAAGTAAATTATGGTAATAAAATTTCCTTAGGTTGGCTTTAGAAAGAAGAGGTAACAAGAATAAAGTGCATAACAATAATAGTAACAAAAACACTAATAGGTAGCATTATTCAGCACTTACTATGTGCCACAAACTATTCTTAGCACTTTACATGAAATACCTCAAATAATCTTGAAGTAAGTACTATTGCTCTCTCTACTTTACAGATAAAGAAACAAAGGCAGAGGTTAACAAATTTGACTAAGGTCAAACAGCTTATAAGGAACTGAGGCAATTGGATTCATAGGCATATAACACGTGATTTCAAATTGTACCTCAAGGCAGTTCAAGTCACATACAACATACTTTTGTGCCATGTCCCAGGCCCTCCAGCCTTGATCGTTGCCATTGTTTTAGAGAATCTTTCTTACTGAAATCTGAAGTTTGCACGTGACTGCTAACTTGTGGTTCCCCAACAAGTCCCTTCCGGTATCTTCAGCCTACAACCCTGATGGGGAATTCACTGAAGAATAGGATGGGATGGTGAAAAAGTCACACAAACACACCCAAAATTAAGTAGAAGTGTGATGCCAAATTTCCATCAAATTCATAAAATATAAACAATCAGTCTCTACGACTCAAAACCAAGTAACTCCATGTCCTTCATAAATTATAGTGATGAAATTTAATCAAGGGTAATGACCACATAATCCCAGGCGTCGTTCACCTACATTTTTTTGAATGTGTTGAAGTCTCGTTGAGGAAGTTTCTTGAGCCCTCGAAGGATCACCGTCCATGGCCTGAATGCTGCTTGAAATTAACACAGGCCTGTTCAGAGTTAGCTCATCCGGGGTCAGAATACAGATCTTGTCTTACACAGGTACTAAGCACCTACAATTTGTAGAGCCTATTTTGCTTTTCTGTTTACCTCCCCTGCCTTGTTTGAAAAGAAGGTGGAGAATTCTGGTAAATAAGGTACCCTCTTTACTTATTACAGAATCTCCCTTGCAACCAAAAAGAAATCCCCATGGAAATAGTTCATAATGGGATTTGAGCTATGATAAGATATGCACATTTATGTGGAGGAGTAAAGATTGACTGACTCTTACTTTATGAAGAGAACAAGGTTATTTATCGATTAGATGTTTTGTAGCATCTTTCCTCTGAAAGATTCAACTTAAGCACAGTTGGGGAAAAGTTTGTCTAAGGGATATAATTTATGGGGGGTGAGGGAAGCAGGTGAGAGAAACAGTAAAAAATCATTAAGAAATATACAACCACCTGAAAGACCAGGTAGAGGAAAATGCACATGTCAAGGAATATGCTATCAATGGGCTTGGAGAAAAAGCTGAACCCCAGTTTATCATGAAGCAAAAAAGGGATCAAGATGCACACACAAGCATGCACATGTACACACACACACACAGGAGTTTAGAAATGATTAACTGAAAATATTTTAATTAAAATGATAAAAGCTCCTGGAGTCTTGTAACCTCCAAGAAATACTGCCAGGAGCAGGGCCCAGATCTCCAGAGCTCTGTAAGCCCACATTCTCATCTTCTCCTCCTCTCAGCAGAGAGTAATCTCTTTCTAGATGAAAAGGGGATCAGCAGGGGCTTGATCCATTTCTCCCTTCTGCTTCTCTTAGACACTCTGCTCTACTCAAAAATGTTCTCCCATTGTGAGTCTCTGGCTTTAGGAAACAAAAGCTAAGAGGTCTTTCCAGTCTACATCTAGTTTCCTCTCTCCCACAAAACTCCCTGAGAAAATGGACAGAACATCATTTACCTGTTTGGATGGAAAAGGGCTAAGGAAAGGATAGGGAGCAAGAAGTAAAATTAATAGGTCAAGGGACTTCCCTGGCGGTCCAGTGGTTAAGACTTCGCCTTCCAATGCAGGGGGTGCGGGTTCGATCCCTGGTCAGGGAGCTAAGATCCCACATGCCTCAGGGCCAAAAAACCAAAACATAAAACAGAAGCAATATTGTAACAAACTCAATAAAGACTTTAAAAATGGTCCACATCAAAAAATCTTTGAAAAAAATTAATAGGTCAAAATATTATCCATTTATCCACGTGTACCACCATGGCATAAGGTACAATGAAAAACAAAATTTCTGGATAGATAGATGTACAATCAAAGAGCTAAAGGGCTGAAGCAGGAGAAGTAGCTTTAATTGAGGGGTTATATTTTTGCTTTTCAACAATATACCAGAAGACACCTTAGAATAGCCAAAACCTCTCACGGGTTTATTCATCTTTACATGCAAGGAAAGAATAAATCATCTGTGGCAAAAAATGCCATTCAGCGCCTAGCAGTATATTTAAAGTACTGTAATGTCTTTCCTCAATTAATTAATTGACTACAACAATACAAAATAACAAACCATTTTTGAGGGCTGCTTAACTATGTTAGGGAGACTATGGACTTAACTTGACCCTTTGGTAATTATAGACTAGATCTTTCTCATAGATAAAATAAGCAAAATAAACTCAATCATCAATAGTCTTAGATGAGAAACTGTATATCAAGTTACTTTGTAAATTGTAAATCATTATAAAATATGTTATTGTTTCCTTCCTTTGCAACATCCTAATGTGCACCTATTAAGTACCAACCTAAATTTTTGCCCCTACTCTCTGTCCCTGTAGACTTTTCTTACCTACCTGAAATTCCTGTCTGTTTTGTCTACTGTCATCAGGTGAGTTGTTTCTCCTTGATACAAGCCTATAATTGCCATTGCCTCCTTCTGCCCACATGATAGCTCCAACCCTTTGCTGCTGATTGGCTGCTGTTACAGGTGACAGAGGCTGATACAGATGGATTCCAGCAGTTCAGTTCAGCATTCCTTTAAATGGCCATAAATTGGATTGGTGTCATAAATCATATCTAGAGAAAGTGCCTAAGTCCCAGCTCAGGCAGCTATGTTAATGTCTGTGAAAATAACAAAGAAACATCCTCATTCAGGCCCAACTCTACCACATTAAAAGGCCAAATTGTAAGAAGCTTTCAGTTACTGAGAGGGAAAAGGTAAAAGGGGGAGAAAGATCTTTGTAGGGATTATTAATAACACAGCCAAGAAGGATGTATAGATGTGTGCCAGTGAGACTACACAGGAGGGAGAAGAGGGGCCACTGAGTGATAAAAGAGAGTGCTGTATATGGAAAAGATAAATGCAAATGAAATATACTGTATGGCAGTGGATTATATCAGCGGTTGATGTATGGGATTGAGTATCAAATTGTTGAGCCGGCAGCCATTAATATGATATAGTGGATGTGATATGCTGGGTGACGGCAGTCCAGGTGCAGGGAAAATAAAGAACGCACTGCAGTCTTTCAAAACAATGGTTCAAAGAAAAGACAGAAAATTATGGCACTACAAGTTTATAAAACTAAAATCATATGAGATAATTATGGATTCTGATAGGGTTCATTATTCTTTATCTATCAGCTCACCAATTTCATAAGGAAGAAAGGGGCTCCTAACAGAGGACTATCTGTTCTGCTCCACAGGGGGCATCCGGACAGGAGGTTTTCCATTCCATCCAGAGAACAAAGTGACCTCGATGGTTCCTCTGGTGAATGCACTTCTCCTTGACATTTTAGCCAAAAAAGGCTGGCATCACCAGACTTCCTCAATAGAATTGTTTTGAGCTGGCACTCATCTTCAGAATTCCCAGGAATTTAGTTTACTCCCAGCAATTGTCTGCTACTCTGATTCATTCATTAATTCCCTCATCAGACCTTTATTGAGAACGTATTAGGTGCCAAGCACAGTATCGAGGTTTCAGGAATTAATGTAAGGAAGGCTTTGAAACAATTACCTATTATTTGTCATCTATTCCTTAACCTTTGCATTTGGATAGTTTGCCCACACCACATGCCGCAGCTGGTCCTTATAAAAAAAAGTCACAGGATACAGTGTTTAGTCAGATATCTCCAAACCCAGTGAGTTCCAGGTCCACTGCTGGTGCTCAGCCTGCTGGCCCTTGGGTCCCGACTCTGCTCTGGCATGCAGCACCCGCTGTTGGCACTGAGGTTTTCACAATGGGTTAGACTCTCTGTTTGGCTTATTGGACCTTAGTTTCCCACTCAGTTTTTGGCTTTGCTCACTGCCGAGTTGTGGCATCTCTTCTAGCTTAAGGCTGGTGCCTCCCACTCCCTCTATCCCATCTTCACCACCACCACATACAAACCCCGTATCGGCATTACAGTAGCTACCCAGCCTCCATGCCATCAGGAAATGAGTTTTCTAACACTTCCTTCGATTTTTTTTTTCTTTTCGATGAACCCTTGACAATACTTCTCTGTTCTCCTGCGTGCCCCTGTTTCCATCCCTGGGTTTTCCTCCCATTTTGTGCACTCCCTCTGAGCCATCATACTCACTCTCCCAAGGATCCAATTACCCCCCCCCCCCGTCACTGGCCAATCTCTATGAATCCTCTATCTCCTCTTCCTCCCTCTTGGACTCCACTCCCAATCCCCCTGCTGAACTCTCCACCCAACAAGCCCAACTCCATGCCCCACACATAGTTCAAGTTTAGGAGGGAAAAGCCTACTCTTCTCAATGTGCTTTCTGTCTCTGTTTAGAGCACGATCATTTTCCCAATCACTCAGATTAAAACATCTGAGTCATCTTGAATTCCCACCCCCCCCTTCTCTCTGACCAGTCTCCCTACCTAGTCAATTAGAAAAGTTCTGCCAGTTCTACCTAAGAAATGACTTTAAAATCTATTCCTCATTCTATAATCTGACAGCCACTGCCTGAGTCTGAGCCCTTTTCACCATGACACTGGCTACTAACTGAACTCCCCACTTCCAGGTTTTCCCATTCCAATCGATTCCATCCTGCTCACTGCTAACTGGATATCATTCTAAAACATATATCTCATGATACGCCTTCCTTGCTTGAAAATTCCCCATTTATTGCACTATAAAGAATAATATTTGATAGACACAGATATGAATGTTTACTTGCTCAAAACTGAAAAATCATGTTGCTTAGCAGGCATTCTATGGGGCTCTCTCGTACTTTCTAACTTTATCTCAAATGCCTACCCAACACATCATATATTGCTCTCACCAAAACAGAATATTTGCCAGTCTTAAACACATTTTACGGTGTCCACCAGGTCAGTGAAGGCAGCTCATAAAATAGACGGACTTCCCAAAGGTATTCCAGAACAAATCTATTATTCTGCATATTTGCAGCTCCACTTGTGGCCCCCATAAGATCCTGAAATTTCCCTAGCATCTGCAGAAGGAGGCACATGCCTCTGCTACGATCCTTTGGCATTCTTTGACCAGCTGACAAGCTCAGAGTTATCAATAGGGACACCCTTCATACCAGTTTGGAAACTGATCAGATTGGGAAGTTTCATATTTCAATAGTCCCCAAACACAAGTCTACCTAGGAATCACTGCAACTTTCTAAAATACAGATTCCATGCCACACTCCTAGAAATTATAATTTGGAGATCTGGAGTGGGGTCCAAGAATCTGTATTTTAAACAAGATCCCCCAGATGATTCTGAGGCTCAGCCAAGTGTGGAAATCAATGGTTTAAATTAGCTGGATGGCTGATAGAACCAGGATGAATAACAGGACCAGCTTAATTAGCTGGCTTTCCCATTGGAACAGGGCAATTCAGAACAACAACAAAAAGTTGGCTGGGGATAAGAGTAGTGGTGATGAGGGGGAAGAAGAAAATGGAAGCCACCAAAATTCTTTTCAAGTCCCAGAGGTGATAACACTTTTTTTTTGAGGCTGATAAATAAAAGATGGCCTCTCCCATCTGGCTTTATGGTATGGAAACATTGTTAATGAGACATTTGTAAAAGTGCCACAGAGTTGTTAAAGGACCGTGACTCTGGTTCTTCAATTCTAAAATATGAGTACCAGGTTTCTCCATGTTCTGTCTTATACAAATGCTATAGTCACTAACTGTGGGCATCTGATATTTCCAAAGGGTCTTATTTACATTTCTCACAAATTAGGCTAGTGCTGTTTAAAACAAGTGCAAATTTCACCTGATATTTCACAGTTTTCCCGCTTTTAAATAGTATCAGTCCTAACCATTTGCCAAACCCCGCTGCTTATTCTAACTTGGCAGCTGGTTAAATTAGCAGTAGAACTTGCCATCATGGTGGCTCTTCATGGCAGCAGCAGTTCTGCTGTGGATCCAGGCTGTCGAGAGAGGCTGGAAGAACAAACATTGCCTGGGTGGCCTGTGGCCAGCGCGGACTCATATTTCACAGCCTTTCATTGGTTGATTTGGTGAACGCCCACTCTTGAAATTGCTTTGGATGCCACTGAGAGCTCCCAGCCTTGGTGACTTTTAACACACATATGTAGACTTTGTTGTAATTGATTGAATGTTTGTGATTCTGTCATTTATGGCTGGCTGGTTTTCCTCAAGACCTTTCTGGACTTAAGTTTCTTTACTGATAAAATAATAATAGCCTTTTATCTCTGCTCCTTGTTAAGGATGGTCAGAGAAACAAAGGATGTGTATGTGTATCTGAGTGAGTTACTGAGGTGTGCTGGGAAGTGGCTGAGAGAGTGAGCTCTGTAAGACATTACAGAGCTCAAGCAAGAGGAAAAAAAATAAAGCAAGAGGAGGCCTGTGAGAACACAGCCACACGGAAACTGGTAAGGTCACAAAACCAACAAAAGCAATGACAGAAAGAAGAAAAAAGGCAGGAGCAGAGTATGCTAAGCCCAGAATTCTTCTTTCTTTACCTCAGTTCAGAGCCACTATCAGTGTCAGTAAATGAAGACAAAAAAATAGGGATACAGAAAAAGACTGATGAATTGTGATGAGAAAAGGGTAGAGGAGGAAAAAATTGGGAAGGTGAAGTGGGAAAAGTATGACCACTTTTTGGATATTGTTGGCCATTTGGGCAACAGGAAGAAATAAGGTAAAAGAAAAGAAAACACTTCTGTTTCTGGAAATTAGAAATATGCCTTCAAACAAACATGTTTTTTCAACCCAAATGCCTCACCAGCCTGGAGCTATAAAATTAAATATGCAGTTTTGCAGTTTGAAGCCTCGGACTACATGACTTTGTAAAGTCCCGCCTTTTCCAGGTTTTCTTTTCAAGAAGTTTCTGCGGAATGTGACAGTGAGCCACAAATTGGGCCTCGCTGCAGCTCAACACGCCAGCCAGCTGTCTGGCTCAGTCCATTGGTCCCCTCAACCTCAGTCCTCTGCTTACCCCACTGCAGTTACCGCCTTCCTCTTCAGGGGGGCTCTCCCTCAGCGGTTACTGCTGGCTCAGCACCCCTGCAACCTCAGGATCTTCTCTCCCAGCTTTTGCCCTAAACTCTCATAGTGGAAGCAGAGAAAAATCTGTCATTTTTAAGAAAATCTGACAGATGGTTTGGAGGTAATGAAAGAAACACATCATGAAGAATAACTCAGATCTACCACTAGCTGTGCGCACAGACCTACGCCTACCCTTAAGGTTCTTAAAAGTTCACAGCCCTGACTTAACTCCTCACCTGCTTCCTCAAAGCAGAAGCCAGTGTACCCACTTACCCTGACCAAAAGAGCTTCAGGCATCTCGGTGCCCTAGCACCCACTGTCAAAAGACCAGAGGAAAGTGGAAATGGTTTCCACCAGTGTCAATCTCAGGCCCTCCTCCTGTGTTCTCACTTCTTGCCCCAGGATAGATCTTGCAATGGGAAGATTCCCTGCAGGGAAAACTCTGTCCTACCCATTGGATGTTATCTTACCTATATGCCCCAAATGATATCAACATTCTGTATTTCACAAACCTTTAATAACTCCAAGGGTAGGCAATAACTACAAAGCAGACCAGGCCAAACACATACACACCCCCACAAAGACAAGCACATCATATACATATTATTTGTCTTATTGGGCCTTGTCTTCCCTAGCCTCTGCCTATTCCCTAGTGGTGCCCACCCCCCCCCTCCATTTCCACTGCTGAGTACTGACAATGCATGGCTTGAGATACACCCACCATATTATCCAGTTTTCATCTCTTATCTCCAGAATAATTGTAAATGCACCCTCTTTATTGTCAGAAGTTTCCTGATGTGGATAATAACTTATATGGTCACCCTAATATGAGGGGAACTGACCATTATCATGAAACAAGGCATGTTAATAAAGGCCCTTTTCATCACTTCCCTGGACTATTATATCGACTTCTTACCTGAAATGTATGCCTCCATACTAGCTGCCATTCATTTATTTAACAAATATTCCTAAGCACTTGCCTACTACATGTTTGGATTGTTCTTGACACTGGGTATGTAATAATAAAACAAACAAACTTGCTATTTTCACAAAATGTACATTCTAATGGACCAAAAAACTCATTTTTAAGACAAAAAACTGGCCACGACGCTTCCCTACCCCAAATCTTTTAAAAGCCCTATTGTTTGCATACTAAGTTCAAATTCCTTAGCCTGACTCCAAAGTGTACCCCACCTTCAATCCCTACGTTTTTTCTCTAACTTTGTCTCTTAATATATCTCCTGTTTCACCAACAATATCCTATAATACCCATATCTTTTCATACTTCAGCCATTTGTGTGTGCTCAGAACATCCCTGCTTACTTTTTCTCTTTTAGAATCCCCTATTTATTTATCAAGTGTCAACTTGATGTCATTAAATTTCTACGGTTTCCCCTCAGCCTTGAAAGCAGAATTAATCACTCCCTTATTTGTGAGCCCAAAATACTTTATAAACACATTTGTCTTAGCACATATCACATCATGGCTTGGTTATGTTTATGGGTCTTTCTCTCCCACTGGACTGTGAATTCCTCAAAGGCAGGCAGCATACCTTATTTATCCCTGGGTTACCTATGGCAAGAATATCCCAGTTGCTCAGTAAATATTTAATTTCATTAGCAATTTCAGGACATCAGTATGTTTAAATACAAGAGTTTTGTAAGAATTTTTGATAACAGGCTGTCAAGAATATCAGAGGATATGATAAAACATGTGCAGTGGTTTTCACAGCGGGCTGGAAAAATCTAAAAGTTTGGTGAATGTAATGTAAATAACAGAAAATGCCAAAGGACAAAGGTGAAAAGAATATTTATTATGCCTGTATCAAAAATAAACATTTAAGTTATGAAAGAAAGAAATGTTTTTCTATTCCCTTAAGGCCCCACCTTGGGGTGGAATCATGTAAATTCTGAAATATGCTGGGACATTATATGTCAACATGAATCTGCATCTCCCCTCTAAGAATGGGTGAGGAAAATAAAATGTCAAGGGAAACAATGCAAGGTTACCCAAGCAGTCCCCTCCAACAAGTAAAAATGGATAAAAGGAAAGATACAACATGAAGGTCTCCTCCCATGTGACAGACTGAGCATGTAATTTTACCTCCCTTCCTAGAAAATTCTTATCAAATGGGAATAAAGAAATACATACAAAGAAAGAAAAATTCATAACATTGACGGAAAAGGAGAATGAGTATACTTGTTGGATTTGAAAGTTCAAAGACTGAAAAATTCAAGGTGATTGAATCTGATGGTCAAAGAAAGAATAGCAGTAGAGGTACCTGGTATTCTTCTAGGAGCCCAGAGGAACTCTGCAGAAGAACCACCCACAGGCTGGGAAAAGCATTCTTCTTCACTAATCTTGGCTTTGACACAGCATTAGACCCTCAGCTTTAAATATAATATATATTTTTAATAGTGGAAGGAGGGGGTAGAATCCAGCAAAAGAAGCGAAACAGAGTTCAAAATAACTCTGGAACTCCCACATAGATATATATGTATGTGTATATATATATATATATATATATATATATATATATATATATATATATATATATATAAAAGAGAGGACTAAAGACATGAAAGGAAAAAGAGGAAAAGTACTGTTCTGTACGTTCTTAAATTGCATATATATGGATTCACATTGTCTCCATCTCTACCCACAATTTACTTTTTTCACTCAGTTTTTTGTTCTAAATATCCATTTTGATATAGCATATTTCAGACGACCATCCCACTAGATCTCAATCTTGATCAAGATGTCTGCCTCTGATACATCATAAAATATTTGTAAGCTGACATTATACATTTAAAATATTTATAACAATGTCTTGTTAACAATGTTAACACTCAAGAAAGGTGACCTATTATTATTATTTTCACCATTATTGTCATTTATTCATATGAACATACCACAATTTATATACCCATTCCCCTTCTGATGAAGTTTTAAACTGTATCTAATATTTACTTGTTAAAAAAAAAATCTGGTAATGGACATATTGTACAAATCTCCTTATATATATGTGTGAGAATATATCATACCTGGATGTGAACTGTTGGATCAAAGGATGTGATATGATAGATCATTATAGTAATGACTCTCAGTGAATCATGCCTCCTTGTATCCAGGCCCTGGTACTGTGTCTTCCCATATTGATTCTAGGCTTGTCCATGTGACTTCTTTGGCCAATAATACATTGTTGGAGATAATTCTCTAGGGTTCTCTCACATTTCTTCACATCTCACAAGCAAAGCACTAATTAGACTTTTGTTCCAGCCTATCTTTTGAAGGATGTTTGTATAGCAAAAGGCCTTCGAAGATAAAGGCAGTGTCTCCCTGCAGAGCTAAGGACAGATTTGCTTAACAACCGGTATCATAAAGACAATGTCTTCTGGGGCAAAAGGCAGATTTGCTTGCAGCTGGCTATAAAAGATTTAGGTTCTATAAGCTCAGGGTCCCTTGGCTGTGATTAAAAACCACTGCATGTGAAGCATCCACCTCTGTGCCACTCTCATATGACTTGAGGGGCAAAAAAAACAGATGTGAACCTGATGTTCATGCTACTTGCTGTGTTTTGAGTAACAAAATCCTTTGTCTCTGGACCAAGAGACTGTATCTTCTGCCAGCTTCCAGAAAACTATAGCAGGCTAATATGTTAGCTTGTAAGTAAGAGAAAAATCTCATATCCACATTTTTCACAATAGCAAATGTGAAGGGAGATTTTAAAATGTGATAAAGGAGAGGATTAAAATCTACTTGCACAATGGGGGTTTCCTTCTCTTGCTATTGGAAAGTCTTTTGACACCCTGTGAAAAAACCCAGGCTATTCTCCTGGAGGATGATAAAGAGCTTACAGAACGAAGCCCCACACACCCCAGTCAAGGCCTAAACCTATCAGTGAGCTCAGATGACATTATGAGAAAGCAGGTAGTAACCAGCCCGGCCCAAGTTGCTGGCCCACAGAATCATGAGTAATATGCTGTTGTCTTAAACCAACAATTTTGGAAATGGTTAGTTATACAGCAAAAGGACACTTTAGAAAAGGTATCAATACAAGGCACTTAGTTACAACCTAATATTGATATATACCAGATATTGATACAGGTCCTGAAGATACAGCAATGAACAAATTTGATAAATGTATCAGTGGATAAATTCAGCATCAGCTTCATTTGATACTGGAAAATTGATCCACATATGTTTTGTACCAATATTCACCTGAAGCAATTCACTTCAAGAAATGCATGACTATTCCCATTTACCATATTCTTACCAACAGTTGTTATATTAAGACTTATTTTTTCCAACCTGATAAATCTAAAATTGTATATCATTGCTGTTTTTATTTTCATTTTCCTGATTACTAGTGATTTGTTTTATATTTTATTTTCCATTTGGGATTCCTATTCAGTGAAGTCCTGGCTCATGACCTTTACCCATCTTGCTATTGGGTTGTCTTTGTATTTGTTTATTTTTCTTTAGGTAAACAAAACATTAGTCCTTTATCAATTAAGTAGGTTGTAAGTATCATTTCCCAGTCTGAGGTTTGCCTTTAAAACTATGTGGTTGTTCCCTCTCTCTGAATCAAAACACCTTTTTAAAATTTCTTCAGTTTTATAATACATCTTAAAATCTTGTAGGGGGCAAGTTCTCCTTCTTGATTCTCATTCAATTATCTTCGCTAATCCAGTTCCCTTTTGCTGCTGTTACATTTGCCTCCATATATATACATCTTGTAAGTTCCACAAAGATCAACATAGTGTTGCTTTTTTATTTTACTTTTATAATATTCAGTTATTACCCTCTCAGTGTCTATAGGATCTGTACTAGCTCTGTACTATTCTTGATATTTGTATATTGTTTTTCCTCTCTATCTTTTCTGATCAATCTAGTTAGATGATGATCAATGTAGTTCATATTCTCTAAGAACGCACTTTTGATTTCCCTGATTTTCTCTACTATTTGGTTGGTTGTTATTCCATTGGTTTCTGCTCTAATTTAATTATTTTCTTTATAATGATTACTTTTAGTTTAAACTAATCTATTTTCTTAAGGTAGGAGCATAGATCATTGATTATAGATGCCCTGACCCTAAATGTTTAACATTCAAAAAGTTCCTTTTGGACTTCCCTGGTGGCACAGTGGTTAAGAATCTGCCTGCCAGTGCAGTGGACACAGGTGCGTTCCCTGGTCCGGGAAGATCTCACATGCTGCTGAGCAACTAAGCCCGTGTGCCACAACTACTGAGCCTGCGCCCTAGAACCCCGTGAGCCACAACTACTGAGGCTGCATGCCACAACTACTGAAGCCTGCGTGCCTAGAGCCCATGCTCTGCAACAAAAGAAGCCACCGCGATGAGAAGCCCGCGCACCGCAAGGAAGCGTAGCCCCCACTCGCCGCAACCAGAGAAAGCCCGCGTGCAGCAACGGAGACCCAACGCAGCCATAAATAAATAAATAAATAAATAAATAAATAAATAAATATTTTTTAAAAAGTTCCTTTTAAGCCTGGCTTAAGGTGCATCTTAAAATAGTTCTATGATGTGTTTACATTCTCCTTAAGTTTAAAGTATTTTCTAATATCCATTGTGACATTTTTTGACCTGTGGATTATGTAGAAGTTTGGATTCTAAATACTAGGGGATTTTCCAAATATCTTTCTGTTATTGATTTTTAATTTAATTCCTTTTGTGATCAGAGAAAATAACTTGTGTTATCTGAAATCTTTTAAATTTATTGGGATTTGTTTTTTGGCCTAGGATATGATGTGTCGTACTAAATGTTTTGTGTACATTTAAAAGAAACGTTGTTGGGTGTCGCTGGGTAGACTGCTTTATAAATGTAAATCAGGTCAAAATGGTTAATTTGCCTTGTTCATGTCTTCTATAGCCTTACTAACTTTCTATTATTGTTCATGTCTTCTATAGCCTTACTAACTTTCTATTATTCTATCAGTTAGTCGGGGGTAGGAGTATTACTAAATTTTCCAACCATAATGGTTGATTTATTTAATTCTTTCAGATCTACCAGTTTTTGTTTCATATAATTTGAATCTCAGTTATCAGAGCCATAAAAATTTAGGATGGCTATTTACTGTTGGTGACTTGACTTCTTTATCATTAAGAAATGATCCTCTTTATCCTTGGTAACATTGCACTTTGGAAATCTACTTTGTCTTATAGCCACTCCAGCTTTCTTCTGATAATACCAGAATGGTATATCTATTTTCATCCTTTTACTTTTAAGCTATCTTTGTGATTATATTTAAAGTTTGTTTATTGTAAATACCATATTGTTGCGCTTTGCTTTATTAATCAGTTTAATCTCTGCCTTTCAATTGAATTTTTAGACTGCTTACATTTTATTACTGATATAGTTGGGTTTAAGTCTTCCATCTTCCTATTTTACCATGTGTTCTTTGCTCACTTTTCCCTGTTTTTCAGCCTTTTCTAGAATTTTTTTTTACCATTCAATTTAATCTCTTTCACTGGCTTATTAGATGTACCACTTTTTTGTGGTTGTATAAGGATTTAACTTACCACACAGTCTACCTTCGTGTAATATACCAATTTGTGTGTAATATAACTTTAAAACATCATTTCATTTCATTCTTCCTACCCTTGTACTACTGTCATACATTTTACTTTTACTTATGTTAAAAACCCATAAAACAATGTTATTATTTTTCTTTAAAAAGTCGATCATCTTTTAGGGGAATTTACAAAATAAGAAAAGTATATGATATTCACCAACATATTTACCATATCTGATACTTTTCATTATTTTACATATATTCAAATTCGGATCAGGCATTATTTTTCTTCTTATTGAGGGATTCTCTGTAACATTTCTCATAGTTATAGTGGTGAGTAGTATAGCGGTAGTCTATTGCTCTAAGCTTTTTTTTTTTTTTTTTTTTTTTTTTTATTTTTGGCTGTGTTGGGTCTTCGGTTCGTGCGAGGGCTTTCTCCAGTTGCGGCAAGCGGGGGCCACTCTTCATCGCGGTGCGGGGACCGCTCTTCATCGCGGTGCGCGGGCCTTTCTCTATCGCGGCCCCTCCCGTTGCGGGGCACAGGCTCCAGACACGCAGGCTCAGCAATTGTGGCTCACGGGCCCAGCTGCTCCGTGGCATGTGGGATCTTCCCAGACCAGGGCTCGAACCCGTGTCCCCTGCATTAGCAGGCAGATTCTCAACCACTGCGCCACCAGGGAAGCCCCTAAGCTTTTTTATATTTAAAAAATATTTCACTTTTGTTTATGAAAGATATTATCACTTGGTAGATAATTCCAAACTGACAATTTTTTTTCTATATTATAAAGATATTGTTCCACTCATGCTTTCATCTTTATATTGAACATTTGGTATATATTTATAACATGTATTTAATGTTCTTGTCTGTTAAGTCTCCATGTTTGTTATTTCTGGCTCTATTTCTATTGATTACTTTTTCTCATCATTAAAGTATTTTTCTGCTTCTTTTCATGCCTGGTAATTTTTTATTTGATGCCAGACTTTGTCTAATTGACAATATGAATACTGCGTTCTCTTTTCATTTCTTTAAATACTTTTGGGCTTTGTTCTATTATGCAGTTATCTGGAAACAATTTGATCCTTTCAAGTCCTGTTTTTAAGATTTGTCAGATGAATTCAGATAGCCTATGTACCAAAGAACTCTGACGGATAAGAACAACAGCTATTCCTGGGCCTGTGTGAGTTGTTCCACATGATCCTTTCTGATAGGATTTTCCCCAACTTTGATAATTTCCTTACCCACATGCACCAATCAGCACTAAGCTGAAGACTCAAGAGGAGTCCTGTGCAAATCTCTGGAGCTCTCTTTCCCTGTGCAATTTTCTTTCCTCCAGTACAATTCCCTATGAATTTTAGCATCTAGGCCTCCCAACATCTGAATTCTGTCTTGTAAACCAGTGACCCTATTTTGATTTCCCTCTCCCTGCTCTGTATCCTGGAAATTCTCTCCAGTCATTAAACTGGAAGTAATCATATAGCTCACCTTATTTGATTCTCTTTTCTCAGATCTCACTATCTTGTGTTACCTGCTCAACGTTTGAAAAAAGCATTGTTTCAATATATTATTGAATATTGAATATTTTCTAATTCTAATATTTTTTAATTCTAACTTATTGAATATTTTATAATTCTTTAAGGTAAGAGATTAAGTTTCTGCTCTGTTGAATAAAAGCAGAAGTCTTAAGCTTTATTATTCTATATGTAATTCTTTTTTAACAAATGGATTTAAGGCTGCATATACCCTCTAAACTGAAGCTTTATCCTGCAAGTATGATTATTATTTCTAAGTATTTTGTTATTTTCATTAAGATTTCCTATTTGAGTCATAAACTATGTAAAAGTATATCTTTATTTTTTTTTTGAAGTATAGGCACTTAAAAATATGTCTTTAGATTCCAAATTTATTAGGTCTTTTTGACCAACATTGATCAATATTTCTAATCACAATGCATTTTTAAAGAATTTGGTCTGCATGATATTATTTTATATTTATTAAAATTTCCTCT
The DNA here is from genome assembly GCF_949987535.1 of Balaenoptera acutorostrata. Lineage (NCBI taxonomy): Eukaryota > Metazoa > Chordata > Mammalia > Artiodactyla > Balaenopteridae > Balaenoptera > Balaenoptera acutorostrata. Next base: position 86,751,106 of record NC_080067.1, on the reverse strand, counting down.
ATGGCCTAATATGTGGTTAGTTTTATATGTGCTTAAAAATAATGCTTATTGTCTATTTTGGGGATGAACTTTTTATTAAAATCAAATGTATTAACATTACTAATTGTGTTGTTCAATTTTTCTGCATCTTCATTAATTTTCTCTTTGCATGATTCATCAGATTCTAAGATGTTTTTTAAAAGTTTACACTATGATAAAAAATATTTCAACTTCTCCTTGAAATTCTTTGTTTTGCTTAATACATTCCAATTCAATATTGTTAAAGGTATGAAGTTCATGACTGTTCATATATTCTGACAAATTTTTCTACTTACCATTAAGCATAATTATTTTTGCCTGCACCCATGACTTCCTAATATCAATATATCGATATATCTTTTTAAATATAGCATTTAAAAACTAAACTACAAATAAAGAGGTAGCCATAATATTCTATGTCAGTTTAGTTTTATCGTATAGTAGGAAAAGAAGTATGGATCTGTAAATTGGTTTACAATAAAATGCATATGAGAATAAAATGAAATTATAGCTATTAAGGTACTTTTGTAAGGATAAAAATACTCTATAAATACTAAATATCAGGACTTCCCTGGTGGTCCAGTGGTTAAGACTGTGCTTCCACTGCAGGGGGCCCAGGTTCAATCTCTGGTCGGGGAAGATCCTGCATGCTGCACAGCGCAGCCAAAAAATAAAACAAAATAAAAAAAGTTTAAGGCATCTTTGGGAAATAAAGGTAAAGATATTAAAAAAAAAATAAAACTAAATATCATTGGTTGTTTGTCACTCTTCTTTAGTCAATGAAAACACAAAATCTACCCCCTATTGGTAATTATAAAATATGAAAGCAAATGGAGGAATTTATCTGCTAAAAATTTTAAAAAATCCATTCCCCAAACTAAAAAGTCCTAGAGCAACTACATACATTCATGGATTAAGCCATTAAGGGTTAAATTAAAGAGGATGGATTGACTGGAGGCTCTCATTTTCTTAATATATATCTCTTTGATTTTGTAAAGAGCTATTTAACAAGGTGTTTTGTCATTATTAATGACTAATAATTAATGTCACTATTAATCATCTGCTCATGTATGTCTTAGTTTTATAACAAGTCCCATAGACTGGGTGGCTTAAAAAACAGAAATTTGTTTCTCACAGTTCTCGAGGCTGGGAAGTCTGAGATCAGGCTGTCAGCATGGTGGGGTCATTGGTGAAGGCTCTCTTTCTGGTTTGCAAACGGTTGCCTTCTTACTCTATCCTTACTTGACAGAGAGAGGAAGTAAGCTCTCTTGTGTCTTCTTATAAGACCTCTAAGCCCTTCATGAGGGCTCCACTCCCATGACCTAGTTACCCCCCCAAAGGCCTCATCTCCAAATATCATCACATTGGAGATTAGGGTTTCAAAATATGAATTTTGGGAGGACACAAACATTTAGTCCATAGCAATATATTTTGGCTATTTTTATTAGTGTGTTCAACTATTTTGTTACTAAATGTTAAAATCTTTTTTATAGTAATATCACTAAACATTGTATACATTCTCTCATTTTTAAATTTTCATTTTAATACTAATAATAACTTTATAGTACATATCAATTGTAATTGCTTTTATGCAAAATATCAATATGACCCTAGAATTCACTGTCTTTCATGTATACAATATTTTCCCTAAATCCCTCACCTTTATTTTCTTCTAGTCATTTTAAGGTTAATCCCTTTTTTTGTTTTAACTACTTAATCATCTAGAATGTACCATTTCCCCAAATACATCTTACTTTCTGTAAGTAAGTTTCTTAATGTGAACTGTGTCACATTCTGTATATAAATGTGGTTGGATCTCTTTATGCTTTCTACTTGGTACCATTAATCAGTCAGTTCTTATCCCATATGAAACTATTTTAATGACTTTGGCATTCTAATACCATTTCAATATTAACCAGTACAAACCACTTCTCATTATTCTTTTATTTTCAGAATTTGTGTGATGTTTTAATCATTAATTTTTCAAGTTGACCTTTAGAAACACCTTTAAAACTGTTCAAAAACATCCATTGATATTTTGACTGGAATTATATCATATTACAAATTGTGCTAAACGAAGAATTAATATTTTTAGTATTGAGTCTTGGTATTTGCCTCCATATAGTCATTATATTTAGTAGTTTTTTTTTTTGCACTTATCTTACATTTCTTATTAGGTTTATTAGTACTTATTTTATATTTACTGTTGCTGATTAGCAGGATGACAATATAATTTGTTATTCAAACCAGTAGACCTTAATAGTGAAAAGGAACACTACTAATAATAACAAGCATAAATTAGATCTCATACTATAATATTCATATATTAATATTTTTAAAATTTCACTATTGAGTTTTTTTATTGAAGTATAGTTGATTTATAATATTATACTAGTTTCAGGTGTACAGCATAGCAATTCAGTAATTTTACAGTTTATACTCCATTAAAAGTTATTACAAGACAATGACTATAATTCCCTGTGCTATACAATATATCCTTGTTGTTTTTCTATTTCATACACAATAGTTTGTATCTCGTAATCCTATACCCCTAAGGTGCCTCTCTGTCTTTCCCCCTTTCCACTGGTAGCCACTAGTTTGTTTTCTATATCTGTGAGTCTGTTTCTGTTTTGCTATATACATTCATAAATAAAATTTTATTTTCTAATAGGTTAATGCAACTAAATAGCAATGGTATATACATACATATATTTTTTAAACAAGCCAACCTCTCCACTCTATCATTAAATGTAACAATTATAGTAAATTCTCTTATTTTCTCAGATTGACAAATATGTCACTTACATTAAAATGATAATTTTGATACTACCTCATATTAGTTATATCCCTAATTCATTTTTCTTAACTTATTGTGCATATAAGACTTCCAGAAAAGTATTAAATACTAGTAGTGAAAGAAGGTATTTTTATTGATTCCTGACATTATTGGGACCACCACTAGCACAATATCATTTTGATATTAAAGACAGTTGTTTCGTGTTAAGGGGGTATCCTTCCTAATTTTTTTTTTTTTGTAAATAATACTTTAACTGAAGTATAACAAGCATAAAACACAAATTGTACATGTATAGCTCAAAGAAATATGACATCTGTGTAACCAGCACCAGAACAAGGTAGAGAATATTTCCAACCCTCTAGATGTATCTTTGTGCCCGCATAGAGTTACAATACTCCCACAGAAAATAAACAAATATTCTAATATATAATACTATATACTAATTAACCTGATTTTGAAATAGATACACATGCACAACTTGTTTCCTCATAATACATATTCTTTTGTGTCTTTATTGTTGGTAATTATGATTATCTATTGTATGAATGTACGTCAGCTTAATTTATTCATTCTATTCTTTTTATGGCCATTTAGGTTGTTTCCAGTTTAGGTCTACTACCAATATTACTGCTATGAAGTTGCTGTATATATCTTTTGGTGAACATACACATTTCTGTTTTAAATATGCATAGGAGTTTAATTACTGGGCTACAGAGTGTATATATGTTCAGCTTTAGCAGATATTATCAAAGAGTTCTCCAAAGTGGTTGTATCAATGAACACTCACAAGCAATGTGAGTGTACCAGCTATTCTATATCCTAAACTTCACTTATTTTATTAATTTTCTTTTTAATTCTAGCCATTCAGGTAAGTGTGCTAAAATACATCACTGTAAATTTTAATTTGTAACACCCAGATGAGAAATGAAGTTGAACATCTTTTCCTATGTTAATTTGCCATTTGGATATCACCTTTTGTGAAGTGCTATTTAAGATGTTTTTCCATTTTCTGAATCAGTTTCAAATTTTCTCTTACAGATTCACCCAGGTTCTTCACATATTTTTGGATATGACTTACTTAAATATATATTTGTAGCAAATATCTTCCATTCTGTAGTTTGTCTTATAATCTCTTATGGTTTTTGATAAGTTTTGATGAACAAAGTATCTTAATTTTAGTAGTACAATTAATCAAATGATTTTTTTGATTAGTGCTTTATGCCTCACTCAGTTGTATGAAGATATCCTCCATGTCCTCCTGTGATGTTTTTTCTAAACACTTTAATTTTTAGCCTCTATATTCAGCTCTTTCACATTCCATCTGGAATTGAATGTTTTGTATGGTCTGAATTTGGATGTCAAGATTCATTTTTTCCATATGGATATCTAATTGGCTCAACACCATTTCTGAAAAGATGTGCTTTCACAAACTCATTATAATGCCAACTTTATCATCATAAGTCAAGCATTCATATATGTGTGGTCTGACTTCTAGACTCTTCATTCTGTTTCAATGATCTATTTATCTATTATTACACCAGTACTATAATTAATTACTATAGCTTTAAAATAGGTCTTGATATTTGCATGTATACATCCTTCAGTTTAGTTTTTATTTTTGATTATTGTCTTGAATATTCTTGTCCTTTTTCATTTCTATACCTGGTGAATACTGTGAAGTCCTGCTTAGATCCCTTTTCAGTGGAGGAAAGGTCTTTCCTGGAGGAAGGACTCAGTGTTCACTCCTCTTTGGGGACTGCCTTAACTGAAGTGAGGCATCTCACCCAAGGTCATGCCCCTTTCCTAAGTGTAGCCTATATCTATGGACTAAACATTGTGGGGTATAAATGTCTGACTCCTTTTCTCAAACTCAGGACAAAGTGAAGGGTCATCTCAGCTTCAAAGATTCTCATTGAGAACTCATCCTCAAGAGTTCTCTGCTGAGAATACACTTTCCTCTCAAGTGTTTACAGAGTATTCTCCAGGATAGATCACATCTTGGGTCACAAATCAAGCCTTGGTAAATTTTAGGAAATTGAAATTGTATCAAACATCTTTTCCAACCACACGCTATGAGATTAGAAATCAATTACAGGGGGAAAAAACTGTAAAAAATACAAACACATGGAGGCTAAACAATACACTACTAAATAACCAAGAGATAACTGAAGAAATTAAAGAGGTAATCAAAAAATATCTAGAAACAAATGACATCAAAAACACGATGACCCAAAACCTACGGGATGAAGCAAAAGCAGTTTTAAGAGGGAAGTTTATAGCAATAAAATCCTACCTCAAGAAAACAAGAAAAATCTCAAATAAACAACCTAACCTTACACCTAAAGCAGCTACAGAAAGAACAACAAACAAAACCCAAAGATAGTAGAATAAAAGAAATAATAAAGAGCAGAACATAAATAAATGAAATAGAAATGAAGAAAACAATAGCAAAGATCAATAAAACTAAAAGCTGGTTCTTTGAGAAGATAAACAAAATTGATAAACCTTTAGCCACACTCATCAAGAAAAAAAGGGAGAGGACACAAATCAGTAAAATTAAAAATGAAAAAGGAGAAGTTACAACTGACACCATAGAAATACAAAGGATAATAAGAGAGTACTACAAGCAACTATACGCCAATAAAATGGACAACCTGGAGGAAATGGACAAATTCTTAGAAAAGTACAACCTTCCAAGACTGAACCAGCAAGAAACAGAAATATGAACAGACCAATCACAAGTAAGGGAAATTGAAACTGTGATTAAAAATCTTCCAACAAACAAAACTCTAGGACCAGATAGCTTCACAGGTGAATTTTATCAAACATTTAGAGAAGAGCTAACACCTATCCTTCTCAAACTCTTCCAAAATATCACAGAGGGTGGAACACTCCCAAACTCATTCTACGAGGCTACCACCACCCTGACACCAAAACCAGACAAAGATGTCACAAAGAAAGAAAACTACAGGCCAATATCACTGATGAACATAGATGCAAAACTCCTCAGTAAATACTAGCAAACTGAATCCAACATAGATGCAAAAATCCTCAACAAAATACTAGCAAACTGAATCCAACAACACATTAAAAGGATCATATATCATGATCAAGTGGGATTTATTCCAAGGATGCAAGGATTCTTCAATATATGCAAATCAATCAATGTGATACACCATATTAATAAATTAAAGAATAAAAACCATATGACCATCTCAATCGATGCACAAAAAGCTTTTGGCAGAATTCAACCCCATTTATGATAAAAACTCTCCAGAAAGTGGGCATAGAGGGAACTTACCTCAACATAATAAAGGCCATATATGACAAACCCACAGCAAACATTATTCTCAATGGTGAAAAACTGAAAGCATTTCCTCTAAGATCAGGAACAAGACAAGGGTGTCCACTCTCACCACTATTATTCAACATAGTCTTGGAAGTCTTAGCCATAACAATCAAAGAAAAAGAAATAAAAGGAGTCCAAATTGGAAAAGAAGTAAAACTGTCACGGTTTGCAGATGACATGATACTATACATAGAAAATCGTAAAGATGCCACCAAAAAACTGCTAGAGCTAAGCAATGAATTTAGTAAAGTTGCAGGATACAAAATCAATACACAGAAATCTCTTGCATTCCTATATACTAACAATGAAAGGGCAGAAAGAGAAATTTAAAAAACAATCCCATTTACCATTGCAACAAAAAGAATAAAATACCTAGGAATAAACCTACCTAAGGAGGCAAAAGACCTGTATGCAGAAAACTATAAGACACTCTTGAAAGAAATCAAAGACAACGCAAACACATGGAGAGATATACCATGTTCCTAGATTGGAAGAATCAATATCATGAAAATGACTATATTACCCAAAGCAAACTATACATTCAATGCAATCCCTATCAAATTACCAATGGCATTTTTCACAGAACTGGAACAAAAAATTTTACAATTTGTATGGAAACACAAAAGACCCCAAATAGCCAAAGCAACCTTGAGAAAGGAAAACAGAGCTGGAGGAATCAGGCTCCCTGACTTCAGTCTATACTACGAAGCTACAGGAATCAAGAGAGTATGATACTGGCACAAAAACAGAAATATAAATCAATGGAATAGGATAGAAACCCCAGAGATAAACCCATGCACCTATGGTCAACTAATCTATGACAAAGGAGGCAAGGATATACAATGGAGAAAAGACAGTCTCTTCGATAAGTGGTGCTGGGAAACCTGGACAGCTACATGTAAAAGAATGAAATTAGAACACTTCCTAACACCATACACAAAAATAAACTCAAACGGGCTTCCCTGGTGGCGCAGTGGTTGAGAATCTGCCTGCTAATGCAGGGGACACGGGTTCGAGCCCTGGTCTGGGAAGATCCCACATGCCACGGAGCAGCTGGGCCCGTGAGCCACAATTGCTGAGCCTGCGCGTCTGGAGCCTGTGCCCCGCGACGGGAGGGGCCGCGATAGAGAAAGGCCCGCGCACCGCGATGAAGAGCGGTCCCCGCACCGCGATGAAGAGTGGCCCCCGCTTGCCGCAACTGGAGAAAGCCCTCGCACGAACCGAAGACCCAACACAGCCAAAAATAAATAAATAAATAAATAAATAAATAAGAAAATCCTTTAAAAAAAAAATAAATAAATAAACTCAAATGGATTAAAGACCTAAATGTAAGGCCAGACACTATAAAACTCTTAGAAGAAAACATAAGCAGAGCACTCTGCGACATAAATCACAGCAAGATCCTTTCTGACCCACCTCCTAGAGAAATGGAAACAAAAACAAAAATAAACAAATGGGACCTAATGAAACTTAAAAGCTTTTGCACAGCAAAGGAAACTGTAAACAAGATGAAAAGACAACACTCAGAATGGGAGAAAATTTTGCAAACGAAGCAACTGACAAAGGATTAATCTCCAAAATATGCAAGCAGCTCATGCAGCTAAATATCAAAAAAACAAACAACCCAATCCTAAAATGGGCAGAAGACCTAAACAGACATCTCTCCAGAGAAGACATACAGATGGTCAACAAACACATGAAAAGATGCTAATCTTTTAATTAGCATCACTAATTATTCTTTTAATTAGCATCACTAATTATTAGAGAAATGCAAATCAAAACTACAATGAGGTACCACCTCACACCTGTCAGAATGGCCAACATCAAAAAATCTACAAACAATAAATGCTGGAGAGAGTGTGCAGAAAAGAGGACCCTCATACACTGTTGGTGGGAATGTAAATTGATACAGCCACTATGGGAAACAGTATGGAGGTTCCTTAAAAAACTAAAAATAAAACTACCATATGACCAGTGGGATTGTTGAATCCCACTACTGGGCATATACCCAGAGAAAACCATAATTCAAAAAAACACATGCACCCTCATGTTCATAGCAGCACTGTTTACAATTGCCAGGAAATGCAAGCAACCCAAATGTCCATATAGACAGAGGAATGGATAAAGAAGATGTAGTACATATATACAATGGAATATTACTCAGCCATAAAAACGGATGAAATTTGGTCATTTGTAGAGAGGTGGATGGACCTAGAGAGTGTCATACAGAGTGAGGTAAGTCAGAAAGAGAAAAGCAAATATCATATAAAAACGCATATATGTGGAATCTAGAAAAATGGTACAGATGATCTTATTTTCAAAGCAGAAATAGAGACACAGACGTAGAGAACAAATGTATGGATTCCAAGGGGGAAAGTGGTGGGGTGGGAAGAATTGGGAGACTGGGATTGACACATGTACATTATTGATACTATGTATAAAATAGACAACTGATGGGAACATACTGTATAGCACAGGGAACTCTACCTAATGCACTGTGGTAACCTAAATGGGAGGGAAGTCCAAAAGGGAGGGGATATCTGTATGTGTATGGCTGATTCATTTTGTTGTGCAGTGGAGGCTAGCACAACATTGTAAAGCAACCGTACTCCAATAAAAATTTTTAGAAAAAAGAAGAGTTCTCTTCTGAGAATACATTTCAGTTCAACTTCTCCTTTTATCTAATTCGGCTTCCAGGTCCTCCCTTCCTCAAGTGTTACTCTCGAAAACATTCCTAAGGAAACTCCTGCTGCTCCTCTCCATCTCAGAATGTGTTTCCTTGGAAACTCCATCTGTGACAACTGGTGCCAGGAGTAGTCCAAGAAAGTAGACTGGATCACCCGTCACCCTGCTGGTAATGAGAAACTAATAACTTCCTAAGGTGGAGTACTGATAGCCCCACTACAAGGTAGCAGTGCAATTGTTAAAACCTTTACCTGTGGTGAACTGGGATGGTATACTGGTGAAGGTGAATGGATTAGTGGTATAAAATATCAAGAACTTAAGAAATATGTTGGATACGATAACTATAAGGACAGCAAAAATGAGTGAATGTTGCTAACCTCAACTGAAGACAATGAAAAGCTGAGAGTGATTAATCACGACTAAAATCTAAGGGCCTCCTTGGTAGTTTAAAAAACAGGACAGCAGAGAAAGATGAGAAAGTATGCAGAACTTAATCATTAGAGTAGCAGAGCCCCCAGAGGTTAAACTCACAGCGTAAGCATGTCTGCTATTTCAAAGTCAGGACTCTGGTTTGGGAATTTCAGGTCTGAGACACATGGGACCCCTGAGTTGAATCACACAAAAATCTTGACTTTCTTGATTCCTTGAACCCCCTGAGCCTACAGAAGTTCTTCACTCATCCCACTTAAGGACTAGTACTTCCTTTTTGCTTAAAAATGGTGCAAAGCCTCTCCCCAAACATACAGCACAAGCTCACTTCAGGATCATCCCCAACTCTTCTCTTGGCCTCTAGACCAAAAACCTGAGTTAAGTCCTGATATAACTTGACCAGAGATGGGCTAGTTCTGATATGATAGGAAGAAGTCTGTGCTAAAGGATCTGCTGGATCCTTAGCTGCATGTATTGGCAAAGGCTGGGAGAGTATGTATGAGACTGAATTCTGAGGGATCTTGATCAAAGGCTGTGGAGCATAAGGTTTGATAATGAAAAGCCAATCGTGTTGAGAGCACTCTCTCAGGGAATGGGGCACAGTAGCAAGGATTCCAGAAGACAGGGCAAATATGTTGCTAGGATGGCTGCTAAAAGCTTGAGAAAGGCGATGGTCAGCCTGAACTGAGGTGGAAATGCAGAAATTCCAGTGCAGGGGGTAGTAAAGGGAATTAAAAGACTTAGAGAAGTGGATTTGTTAAAGTGGATATACTATTTAAGGCTAGGAAATCCACCAGAAGTCTTTATTCTGTATTAGTGCCCAAAGATTATACCATTTACCAAAGCAATAAAGATTGTGCTGGTAAAGAGGGCACCAACATCGCTAACATTCTCAGTATTGGTTCTCCTCTGTAAGCTGTAACTGAGGATTGGGGTTACAGTTACAGATCTAATGCCAAGAGTGATTATAGGACCCCAAAACAATAGAGGCCAGGTAGTGGGGCTTAACCATCAGAATCCAGGTGTCATTCATGAGGTTAAAGGTGCAGCCAAGGGTTATGACCCACAGAAAGTTATGGAGATTTTTAATAGAATACAGCATTTCTATAAGCAAAACAGATGAGTAGCCAATAAGGGAACTACTCATTCCATATAATCAAAGAAATCAAAGGAGGCTGAGGGCAATCACCTAAACAACATTTTTGGATTCTTTGCCTAGTTTATGAACGTAAGCCAGTTTTCAGACCCTAATCCACTGAGTGAAAGAAAAGCCAGGTGCCGAGGAAGAAGAATATATGGTATTCTTCATTCAGCAAAATATGTGCAATTATTCCCCCATTCTTTCCCCAAAGGGGCCTATGACTATTTACTTAAATAAACAATATCACCACCCTGGGGGTAGGAGGGAAATGGCAGAAATTAATGTTTAAAACCTAGAATAAAGGGGTGGTGTTTCTCTAATATACATACTTAATTTATTAATTTGACTCCTGTAAAAACTAGATGAATCGGAGAAAACGATAGTAAATTACCACAAGTTCAACAAAGTAGCTCAGTGTGCAGCTGCTGTGTCCACTACGGTATCTTTGCTACAGAAGATTAACATGGCCTCAAGTGACTAGTATGCAGCCACTGACCTGGTAAATGCATTGTTTTACATCTCTGTTTTCAAAATTGAGAATCAGAAACAGTTTGATTTCACTTGGAATAGACAAGAACATAGATGTCAAAAGAGATCTGGACAAGCTAGACATCATTCAGAACACCACAATGGTTTATAATATTGATGATAACGTGCTAATCAGAGAGGACAATCAAGAAATTGCTGGTTGGGGCTTCCCTGGTGGCACAGTGGTTGAGAATCTGCCTGCTAATGCAGGGGACACGGGTTCGAGCCCTGGTCTGGGAAGATCCCACATGCCACGGAGCAACTGGGCCCGTGAGCCACAATTGCTGAGCCTGCGCGTCTGGAGCCTGTGCCCCGCAACGGGAGGGGCCGCGATAGAGAAAGGCCCGCGCACCGCGATGAAGAGCGGTCCCCGCACCGCGATGAAGAGTGGCCCCCGCTTGCCGCAACTGGAGAAAGCCCTCGCACGAACCGAAGACCCAATACAGACAAAAATAATAAACAAATAAATAAATAAATAAATAAAAGAAAATCCTTTAAAAAAAAAAAAAAAAAAAAAGAAATTGCTGGTGCATTGTAGACATAAATTCCTAAAACTCATGAATTCCAGAGAATAGGAAATAACCCTACAAAGAATCAGGAACCCACCAACCACATCAGAAAATGTTTCTGGTGTCCAGTGGTATAGGGCATACCGGGCCATTCTCTTCAAAGTGAATAATAAATTATTGTATCTTGTAATTCCTACCACAAAGAAAGGAGAATGACCAGTATAGGACATTTTGTGTTCTTGAGGCAGCGTATTCTACCCCTGAAAATATTGCATAAATCCAATATCCAATATGTGGAGAGTGACATGAAAATCTGTCAGTGTGAGAGAGGTCCAGAGAAGAAAGGGCTCTGCAGTAGGTTCCAGCTGTGATGTCAGCTCTGACTCTTGGACCTTAAGAACCAGTATACCAGCAATTTCTTGATTATCTTCTCTGATTAGCATATGTATCAGTCCTACAACTATCAAGAACTGATTTCTAGGGCTTCCCTGGTGGCGCAGTGGTTGAGAGTCTGCCTGCCAATGCAGGGGACACGGATTCGAGCCCTGGTCTGGGAAGATCCCACATGCCGCGGAGCGACAGGGCCCGTGAGCCACAATTGCTGAGCCTGCACGTCCGGAGCCTGTGCTCCACAACAAGAGAGGCCGCAATAATGAGAGGCCCGCACACCGCGATGAAGAGTGGTCCCCACTTGCCACAACTAGAGAAAGCCCTCACATAGAAACGAAGACCCAAAACAGCCATAAATAAATTAATTAATTAAAAAAAAAAAAAAGAACTGATTTCTGCAAATAACCTGAATGATGTTGAAAGAGAATCCGGAGCTCCAGATGGGACCGCAGCCCTGGCCTACACCTTGATTTCAACCTTATGAGATCCAGAACAGAATCCAGCTTTTTTGAACCCAAACTTCTTACCTACCGAAACTGAAATGATAAATTTGTGTTGCTTGGCCACTACCTGCTAAGTTTGTGGTAACTTCTCACACAGAAATAGAAAACTAATATGCTCGCCACTGGTATTCTTGGGGGCTGTCTTTGAACTCTTAGTGGAGAAAGATGCCTTGTGGAATTTGTGTCAGCTTCAACAGGAGAACCATAAGGTAAACTTTAAATGTTCTAAAACAAGGCTATGCCATTTGAAGTGGAGACATATACACTTTTGAAAAGATAGTTCATGGTGTGCTACTGGGCCATGGTAGAGTTGGAACCTACAACCATGCAGCAACAAACCTGCTCACCATGAGCCAGGTTCTGCCAGACCCACGAAGTCATAAATTGCATAGGTCCATTACAAAATAGAAGTGGTCCAACTGTGAATGAGCATGAACAGGATTAGGATACACACGCAAGCTGTAGGTTGCCTAGATCCCCATGTCAAACACCACTATTGGATTAGCACTTCTCTCTCAGTTCACACATTTGTCAATATGGATGAGTTGGCTTTGGTATGTGGGTGCAATCCAAAAATGGGTAGCAGCTGTACCACACTCCCACTTAGAAGTAGCTTTGAAAGACATGGAAGGGGAAAGCCTCCCATAAGGCAGACCTTTAGGTAATCGCCTGTGTGTTAAGGATATAAATGGACTCATGATCATTGGTATGTGGAAACATATGTGAGTGAGCACAAAGTATACATATTTTTGTATACAAAATGAGCATGTTAACTCTCAATAGAGAGTATTCTTCATAGAAAAGTCACTAAATAAATAGGCAGACAAAATGATTTGACAAGTGGATCTCAGCCAGCCTCTGTCATAGTGTGGGCACAATGGACACATGAACATCATAGACAGGTGACTTATGGATAGAAGCTATAAATGGACCTGATTGCTGGACTCCCACATATTAAGGCTGATACAGTTACTGCCACTGCTCAATGTCCAGCCTGACAGCAACAGAGAGCAATGCTAATACAACAACATAACCATACTGTATGAAGATTTGGTGGCAAGTTGACTTCATAGAGCTCCTTCAATCTTGGAAGGGGAAACAATTCTGTTCAACAAGAATAAACACATATTCTAGCATGGGTTTACCTTTCCTAACAGCTGGGTCTCATTCAGCACCATTCTTGAAGGGATGCCATTGGATCCCACTTACGTCACAGCAATTAAGAGAGCCACTTTACAGCAAGAAGGTGCCGGAATGGACACATGACCCATTCTCTGTTTCATACACCAGGAGATTCATAGATTAATGGAGCAATATTGAACATAGAGCTGAAGAACCAGCTCTAAGGCAATACTTTGTGAAGATGAGGTACCATACTAAAGGACATAGTATACAATCTAAATTAATGACCTTTTTATAGGGCTATGTCCCCAAAAGACAGAACACATTGGCCTGGAAACCAGTGGATGGAAACTGGAGTGGCTTTGCTTTTCTTCACTACCAGATAACCACTTAAGGGATTTTTGCTTACCATTTCCACAGCTCTGGGCTCTGCAGGTTTAGAGGCCCCCATTCCCAAAGGAAGAAACCATCCACCAGGGAGAAACAGCAAGAGTCCTTTGAACCATAAGCTACAGCTACTTCATGGGCTACTTATGTTTCTCATGCAAAGGGTTCAGCAGACGAGTAGGAGAGTCAACAATAAAGGTACTACCCTCTCAATATAAATCTGATAACAGTTTCAGAATTGCGTAGAAGGTTGGCTGAACACTCTATTGACACTGCATTATAGTTTAAATTCTCCATCTACCCATCATGCTTCCTTTCCTTCCCATCCACAGGAAAAGAAGACTTACACGTGGTAATTTCTGTCTCACAGTCTGATTATCAAGGAATCCAACCTACAATACCATATAAATTTTAAAATCAGGTTGTCAATTTTAACCAAAAATCTGCACAGATTATTTTTTTATTAGGATTGCATTGAATCTACAAACAATGTGGGGAGAACTGTCATCTTAAAATACTGGACGTTCTAATTATTTTATGTGGTATATCCACATATTTTATGGAACTTCATCCATTTCTGTCAATGTTCTGTACATTCCTCTGTAGAGATCTATACACATTTCATTAAATTTATTTCAACAGACTTATGTTTTTAAAACTGTTGTCAAGGATAATTTTTTTTAAACATATTTACTGGAGTATAATTGTTTTACAAAGGTGTGTTAGTTTCTGCTTTATAACAAAGTGAATCAGTTATACGTATACATATGTTCCCATATCTCTTCCCTCTTGCAACTCCCTCCCTCCCACCCTCCCTATCCCACCCCACTAGGTGGTCACAAAGCACCGAGCTGATCTCCCTGTGCTATGTGGTTACTTCCCACTAGCTATCTATTTTAAATTTGGTAGTGTATATATGTCTATGCCACTCTCTCACCCTGTCACATCTTACCCCTCCCCCTCCCCATATCCTCAAGTCCATTCTCTAGTAGGTCTGTGTCTTTATTCCTGTCTTGCCACTAGGTTCTTCATGACCTTTATTTTCCCTTAGATTCCATATATATGTGTTAGCATACTGTATTTGTTTTTCTCTTTCTGACTTACTTCACTCTGTATGACAGACTCTAACTCCATCCACCTCACTACAAATACCTCCATTTCATTTCTTTTTATGGCTGAGTAATATTCCATTGTATATATGTGCCACATCTTCTTTATCCATTCATCCGATGATGGACACTTAATTGCTTCCATGTCCTGGCTATTGTAAATAGAGCTGCAATGAACATTTTGGTACATGACTCTTTTTGAATTATGGTTTTCTCAGGGTATATGCCCAGTAGTGGGATTGCTGGGTCGTATGGTAGTTCTATTTTTAGTTTTTTAAGGAACCTCCATACTGTTCTCCATAGTGGCTGTATCAATTTACATTCCCACCAACAGTGCAAGAGGGTTCCCTTTTCTCCACACCCTCTCCAGCATTTATTGTTTCTAGATTTTTTGATGATGGCCATTCTGACCGGTGTGAGATGATATCTCATTGTAGTTTTGATTTGCATTTCTCTAATGATTAACGATGTTGAGCATTCTTTCATGTGTCTGTTAGCAATCTGTATATCTTCTTTGGAGACATGTCTATTTAGGTCTTCTGCCCATTTTTGGATTGGGTTGTTTGTTTTTTTGTTATTGAGCTGCATGAGCTGCTTGTAAATCTTGGAGATTAATCCTTTGTCAGTTGCTTCATTTGCAAATATTTTCTCCCATTCTGAGGGTTGTCTTTTGGTCTTGTTTATGGTTTCCTTTGCTGTGCAAAAGCTTTTAAGTTTCATTAGGTCCCATTTGTTTATTTGTGTTTTTATTTCCATTTCTCTAGGAGCTGGGTCAAAAAGGATCTTGCTGTGATTTATGTCATAGAGTGTTCTGCCTATGTTTTCCTCTAAGAGTTTGATGGTGTTTGGCCTTACACTTAGGTCTTTAATCCATTTTGAGTTTATTTTTGTGTATGGTGTCAGGGAGTGACATTTCATACTTTTACATGTATCTGCCCAATTTTCCCAGCACCACTTAATGAAGAGGCTGTCTTTTCTCCACTGTATATGCTTGCCTCCTTTATCAAAGATAAGGTGATCATATGTGCGTGGGTTTATCTCTGGCCTTTCTATCCTGTTCCATTGATCTATATTTCTGTTTTTGTGCCAGTACCAAACTGTCTTAATTACTGTAGCTTTGTAATATAGTCTGAAGTCAGGGAACCTGATTCCTCCAGCTCCATTTTTCATTCTCAAGATTGCTTTGGCTATTCGGGGTCTTTTGTGTTTCCATACAAATTGTGAAATTTTTTGTTCTAGTTCTGTGAAAAATGCCAGTGGTAGTTTGATAGGGATTGCACTGAATCTGTAGATTGCTTTGGGTAGTAGAGTCATTTTCACTATGTTGATTCTTCCAATCCAAGAACATGGTATATCTCTCCATCTATTTGTATCATCTTTAATTTCTTTCATCAGTGTCCTATAATTTTCTGCATACAGGTCTTTTGTCTCCTTAGGTAGGTTTATTCCTAGATATTTTATTCTTTTTGTTGCAATGGTAAACGGGAGTGTTTTCTTAATTTCACTTTCAGATTATTCGTCATTAGTGTATAGAAATGCAAGAGATTTCTGTGCATTAATTTTGTATCCTGCTACTTTACCAAATTCATTGATTAGCTCTAGTAGTTTTCTGGTGGCATCTTTAGGATTCTCTATGTATAGTATCATGTCATCTGCAAACAGTGACAGCTTTACTTCTTCTTTTCCAATTTGGATTCCTTTTATTTCTTTTCCTTTTCTGATTGCTGTGGCTAACACTTCCAAAACTATGTTGAATAATAGTGGTGAGAGTGGGCAACCTTGTCTTGTTCCTGATCTTAGTGGAAATGGTTTCAGTTTTTCACCATTGAGGACAATGTTGGCTGTGGGTTTGTCACATATGGCCTTTATTATGTTGAGGAAAGTTCCCTCTATGCCTACTTTCTGCAGGGCTTTTATCATAAATGGGTGTTGAATTTTGTCGAAAGCTTTCTCTGCATCTATTGAGATTATCATATGGTTTTTCTCCTTCAATTTATTAATGTGGTGTATCATGTTGATTGATTTGCATATATTGAAGAATTCTTGCATTCCTGCAATAAATCCCACTTGATCGTAGTATATGATCCTTTTAATGTGCTGCTGGATTCTGTTTGCTAGTATTTTGTTGAGGATTTTTGCATCTATGTCCATCAGTGATATTGGCCTGTAGTTTTCTTTCTTTGTGACATCTTTGTCTGGTTTTGGTATCAGGGTGATGGTGGCCTCGTAGAATGAGTTTGGGAGTGTTCCTCCCTCTGCAATATTTCGGAAGAGTTTGAGAAGGATAGGTGTTAGCTCTTCTCTAAATGTTTGATAGAATTCAAGGATAATTTTTAAATAATTTTTTGTTGCTTGTTTGTAGAAATAAAATTGTTTTCTATCTTGTGTAAATACTGATGTTGCATTCATTATTAAATCTAATGGTTTGTATAATATATTCTTTGGTAATTTCTGTGTACATTTTTTCCATTCCAGTCTTTTAAAAAATTGATTTAGGATACATCCAATTATTTATTTCTTCTTATATCAATTTTACTAATTTTTTTCTAGATATTTGCAAACTTCATCAATAAATATTAGCTAAAGCTATTCCTAGTATACCCTTTTTTCTATATCTGTAACACCTGTTAATAATGTTCCCTTTTTCATTTCAGAAGCTGATAATTTGTGTCATCTTTTTAAAATTTTAATTATTCTTATTAGAATTTACCAATTTTATTAAAGAAATAATTTTGACTATGAGTCTCTGCATTTTATATTTATCATCAATCATTTAATATTTGTATTTATCTGATCTTATATTTATTATTTCCTTTCTTCTATAATTTTTGAGTTTACTTTATAGTTCTTTATACACCATTTCTAGATAATTAAATAGTGGTGAAGGTCTTAGGGTTTTCTAAAAATAGTATCATGTCATCTGCAAATAGAGACAGTTTTACTTCTTCCTTTCAAATCTTAATGCCTTTTATTTCTTTTTCTTGTCTGATTGCTGTGGCTAGGACCTCCAATATCATGTTAAATAGAAATGTTGAGAGTGGGCATCCTCGTCTTCTTCCTGTATTTAGAGGAAAAGCTTTCAGCTTTTCACCATTGAGTATGATGTTAGCTGTGGGTTTGTCATAAATGGACTTTATTATGTTGAAATACGTTCCCTTTATACCAACTTTGATGAAGGTTTTTATTATAAATGGGTGTTGAATTTTGTCAAATGCTTTTTCTAAATCTATTGAGACGATCATGTGGTTTTATCCTTTGTTTTATTATAGTAGTGTATTACATTGATTGATTTGTATTACATTTTTGCATCCCTGGAATAAATCCCACTTGATCATGCTGTATAATCTTTTTTATGTATTGTTGAATTTGGTTTGCACATATTTTGCTAAGAATTTCTGTATCTATATTCATCAGGGATACTGGCCTGTAATTTTCATTTTTTTGTAATCTCTTTGTCTGGTTTCAGTATCAGGATAATGGTGGCCTCAGAAATGAGTTTGGGAGTTCAATCCTTTAATTATTTGGAATAGTTTGAGAAGGATGGATATTAACTCCTGTTTATATGTTTGGTAGAGTTCACCTGTGAAGCCATCCAGTCCTGGACTTTTGTTTGTTAGTTTTTTTGATTACTGATTCAATTTCAGTATTAGTAATTGGTCTGTTCAGATTATCTATTTCTTCATGATTCAGTCTTAGAAGATTATATATTTCTAGGAATTTATACATTACTTCTAGTTTGTCCAATTTGTTAGCATGTAACTGTTTATAGTATTCTCTTATGATTTTTTGTACTTCTGGTTGTAATTTATCTTCTCTCGTTTCTTATTTTGTTTATTTGGGTATTCTCTCTCTCTTTTTTACTTAATGAGCCTGGCTACAGGTTTATTAAATTTTATCTTTTAAAAAACCAGCTCTTGGTTTCATTGATCTTTTCTATTTTGGGGGTCTCTATTTTATTTCTACCTGATCTTTATTATTTGCTTCCTTCTGCTGTTTGGGGACTTTGAATGTTCTTCTTTTTCTAATTTCTTTAGATGGTAGTTTAAGTTGTTTATTGGAGATTTTTTTTTTGTTTCTTGAGGAAGGCCTGTATTGCTATAAACTTACATCTTAGAACTATTTTTACTACATCCCATATATTTTGGAAAGTTGTGGTTCTATTTGCATTTGTCTCAAGATATTTTCTGATTTCCTCTGATTTCTTTGTTTTTTGTAGTAGTATGTTGGTATTTTAGTAGTATGTTGTTTAGTCTCCTCATGTTTGGGGTTTTTTTTCCCATTTTTCTTCCTGTAATTGATGTCTAGTTTCATACTGTTGTGGATGGAAAAGATGATTGATATAATTTCTATCTTCTTAAGTTTGTTGAGACTTCTCTGTGGCCTAGCATGTGATAAATCCTGGGAATGTTCCAGGTGCACTTTAAAAGAAGGTGCATTCTGCTGTTTTTGGATGGAATGTCCTGTAGATATCTATTAAGTCCAAGTAGTCTAATGTGTTATTTCAGATGACTATACCCTTATTGGTTTTTTTTCTGGATGATTTGTCTATTGATGTAAATGGATGTTAATGGTCCCTACTAATATTTTATTACTGTCAGTATCACCATTTATGTCTATTAACATGTGTGTTATATATTTATGTGCACATATACTAGGTGCATATATGTTAATGAGTGTTATATTCTCTTCTTGTATGATCCCTTTATCATTATGCAATGTTCTTCTTTGTCTTTTTATTATAGACTTTGTTTTAAATCTGCTTTGTTTGATATCAGTATTGTTATGCCAGCTTTCTTATCATTTCCATTTGCATGGAATTTCTTTTTCCATCCCCTCACTTACAGTCTGTGTGTGTCTTTAGCTCTGAAGTGAGCCTTTTAAAGGTAGCATATAGATGGTTCTTGGTTTTTTTTCCCCAATCATCCACCCTATGTCTTTTGATTGGACCCTTTAGTCCATTGACATGTAAAGTGATTATTAATAGTTGTGTACTTATTGCCATTTTGTTACTTGCTTTTTGGTTGTTTTTGTAGTTCTTCATTCTTTTCTTCTTCTTTTAGTTTATCCCTCATAGTTTGATGATTTTCTTTAGTGTTATTTTTATCTTCTATTCTATCCATTTTTTGTGCATCTGTTATAGGTTTTTGGTTTGTGATTACCATAGAGCTCATATATGTTGACGTATAACTATATCAACTTTTTAAAAACTGATAATCATTTAAGTTCAAACATTATAAAAGGTCTACATTTTTACTCCTCTCCCCATGTTTTTTGTTTTTGATGCCATATTTCACATCTTCATGCCTATCCTTTAACTGTTTATTGTAGTTATAGTTGTTTTTACAATTTTTGTCTTTTAGCCTTCATGCTAGCTTATATAAGTAGTTAATCTACTGCCTTTACTATATTTTTGCCTTTACCAGTGGGATTTTTCCCTTCCTATTATTTCTTATTTCTTGTGGTAGCCTTTCCTTTTCTCTTAAAGAAGACCCTTTAACACGTCTTGTAAGGTAGGTTTAGTATTAATGAACTCTTAGTTTTTGCTGATCTGAGAAACTCTTTCTCTCTCCTTCATTTCTGAATGATAACCTTACTGTGTAGAGTATCCTACTTTGCAGGTTTTTCCCTTCCAGCACTTTAAATATATCCTGGCATTCCCTTCTGGCCTACAAAGGTTCTGTAGAGAAATCAGCTGATAGCCTTATGTATTCCCTTGTATATGACTCTTTTTTTTCTCTTGCTTTTAGAATTCTCTCTTTATCTTTAACTCTTCCCATTTTAATTATACATCTTGGTGTGGGTCTGTGTGGGTTCATCTTGGTCTGGGACTCCCTGTGCTTCCTGTACCTGTACATTTGTTTCCTTCTTCAGGTTAGGGAAGTTTTCAGCCATAATTTCATCAAATACATTTTCTACCTCTTTCTCTCTCTCTCTTCTCCTTCTGGGACCCCTATAAAGTGAATTAGTTAGTATGGTCTATGTTGTCCCAGAGGTCCCTTAAACTATCCTTATTTTAAAAAATTTTTCTTTTTGCTGTTCTGATTGGGTGATTTCAGCTATTCTATCTTCCAGATCTCTTATGCATTCTTCTGTATCATCTAATCTGTTTTTAGTTCCTTCTGGTGTAGTTTTCATTTCAGTTATTGTATTCTTAAGGTCTGACTAGTTATTTTTTATATTTTCCAGTTATTTGTTGAAATTTTCACTTTTTTTGTCTATTATTTCTCAAGTTCAGTTTGCATTCTTATTACTATTGCTTTGAATTCTTTATCAGGTTAATTATTTATCTCTGTTTCATTAGGGCTTTATTCAGGGTTTTTTCTTGTTCATTTGAAACATATTCCTCTGTCTTCTCATTTTGTTTAACACTCTCTGTCCTTATGTTACCCATCCTGATCTTGAAGGCATGTTCTTGTGTGAGAGCATCCCTGCGCAGTCTGCATGTGCCCAGTGGCTTTGATAGGAGAGCTGGATCTGAAGTGCACAGGAGCCGCATCTTACCCCAAGTTGCAGTGGCATCTGCTGACTTGGTGGAAGATAGGGCTGGATTTAGAGAAGCTAGAGCCAGAGCTAGGTGTAAGCTGGGGCTTCTCCTATGCTCAGTGGCAGTCACTGCCCTATCAGGGGCAGGGTTGGTCGTAGGGTCTGAGGGGCTAGAGCAGGAGCCCTGAGGGTATCTCCTAGGTGTGATGGCAGTCTCTACCTTTGTTGAGGGTATGGCCAGGGCTTGAGGGTTTGGGGCTGTACAACTGTGCTGGTTTCACTTTTTTTCCTGGTATGCGCATCTGGATTAGAGGCTGACTTGGGGCTAGAGGGAATGGAGCTGCACTACTGAGCTGTTTCCACTCGTTCCTAATTCTGCACATACATATGCATGCCTGCAGTGGTGGTCTCTGCCCTGGAACTAGTTCTGCTCCCTCCCAAGTGTGCACATGGACACGTGTACTGGCAATCCTCTGCCCTGGTCAGAGTCAGGGCCAAGCCTGAGCCAGTTCTGTTCCATCTAAACATGTGCACTCTCATTGGCAATCACATCCTCTACCTTAGTGGGGAGCAGCACTGGAGCAAAAGGGGCTGCAGCAGGAGCCTGGTGCATTAAGAGGGTAAGCAGGAGCCTGGTGCCTGGTAAGATGGCCAGAGCACCATGAAGCTTTCAATCTGCTGCCTCTGCTCTGTGGCTGGGAGCAAGTGAGTCTGTGCATGCATGCTTCAAGAGTAGAGTCTCAGTTTCTTACAGCCCTCTGGTAAGCCCCACTGGTTTTCAAACCAGCTAAAGGGACTCATCCTCCCAGTGTCAGACTCCAGGCTAAGGTGCCTAATATGTGGCTCGAACCCCTTTTTCCCTAGGAGGATCCCCAAGCCTTTGATATCCCCCTCTTCTAGGTTTCCTGCTAGTGTTCCAATATGGAACTCTAATTACATATATTTTAGTCACTTTCATCAAGTTCTGTTTGGCTTTCTTTATATTATCTATTAATTCATATCTGAGTTTCAATATGAATATATTTTGTTGACCTAGCAGTCCTCTATTCTGTCATGTCTAAATGCTTATAAACCCATTTAATAGCATCTTTATATATCCAACACATTTATCTCTTAATTTGATTGCTGCCCTCGAGCTTCTTTAGCTATCCTTGCTAACATATGTGCGATTTTCATTCCCCTGAGGTATCCCCTAACCAAGAATTGACAAGCACAGAGATATAAACACTCTGTTCCCTTGCTTCTGATTGGGACACACTTAGGTATGATCTATACTTTCTCTAGATCTCCTCTGACGGATTTTATTCAATATCTCACCCTTGCTTGGCCTCTTTTCATCCCTGGTCCCACATTGTCACTCTCATATCATTTTTTTTCTTGGAATATTTTCTAATAAATCAGTTGTACACAAATTCTTATCTCAGAATCTGTTTCTTGGAAACCTAACTAAAAGCACATGAATACTGATTTCCAGATGTAACCATTGATTTTTTTCAGTACCAGATTTCCCCATGGCATCTTTATTCATAGAATATAATTCTCTATTTTCTTGTATGTATTAATCATGATTATTTTAAAATTTATGTCTGACAAATCCCATGTCCAGTACACATGTGAATCTCCTTCTATTACCAGTTTTTCTATTTATTTCTTGATATTCTTAGTTTTTTATTGATTTCTGAACATTGCATATGAAAAATTCTTATCTATCAGTGGTTCCTTCTCATCAAAACTTTGTCCCTTCACGTCCTAGTTACTTTGGCAGCTTTCCAATGCCTTCATATACATTTTTTCAAGCTATTATCATTGTTAGTGAAAGGAGCATAGGTATGCACAAACTATTTCACAGTCAGAATAGGAAGTCATATCGTCTCATTATTAATTTACTAAAAGTATTTTGTCAGTAATGCAGCTTGGATTTTATCAAGTGACTTTCCAGTATCTATTGAGGTAACGTTTGGTCAATCTTTTTACTCTTACAAACAAACTTGAACTAGTGTTTCCTTAAACATCAGTGCTATAAATAAGAGCTTATCTATTGAATTCCTCTATTAATATGAATAAATGAGTAAAAATTTATCACTTCCCTCTTTCCTCCCTCATCTTTTTTTTATAATCAGTGATTTTAGTCCCTGTTTGCTATTATTTAATACTTAAATTAGTAATTATTTATTTGATTTTTTAGTTAAGTTTTATATTTGAATGTTATACTGTAACCATATTTAGTAACTAAAAAATCAGTTTTATTTTCAATTAATAATTGTAGATGGACAATATGTATTTGTCTCTGCTCACAATATAATTCCTACTAATATACTCAAGGACTTAATAAACCAGTATTAACACACAAAGGCAAAGAAAACTAGAGAGGATGCAAAAATAAATTTGAGTTATAAATGTATTTTTGAGAGGGAGAAACCCCAAACAAGAAAAATAATAGACATATTACTACTTAAGTGCCTACAATGGGGGGCGGGGGGGTGGTATTTGTAACATCTGATCCCATTAGTGTTGTAGACCCTCCTCTGGACTCAGTACTCTGAGGCAATAGATACTGTGGAATATGGGGTCTAACACAGAGTGATTGTTTAAAAAACTTTATACATAGCTGTTAGAATAGCAAACCTCTCTCCTGCACCTGCTCATGGATTATTAATCAGTCCTCATGAAGACATATCATTTGTGAATTTAAGAATACAATGATAAAGGACATTCTAAAATTACAGAAAGAAATCTTAAGGTAATAGGAGCCAGAAAATAAACAGTATCTCTTAATGCCAGAAAAAAATGGAGCAATATTTTCAAGATTCTAAGGAAAAATAACTTTCAATATAAAATTTTCCACTCAATTGAATTATTCTTAAGATGTGAGGATAGAATAATGTCAATTTCAGATATGTAAGAATCCAAAAATATACCTCTCAAAGCCTGTTTGGAAGTTCCTAGGAGGTTTACTTTAGCAAAGCAAGAGGGCAGAGCATAGAGAAGGACATGGATCTGAAAACACAAATAACACAAAAACTCTCAGGATGACAGTTTGAAGCAAGACAAAAACCAGTACAAATTCCAGGAGAAGGTAAGAAAGAAAAAGAAGGAAGGCCACAAGGATTAAAATAATAGTAATGATAATAACAATAATAAAATAGGAAACAGCATATCTACTATGTATGTATATTTGGATAATTTAGTTTTAGGCTTTTGACAGATCTATTCAAAACTTAGGGGAAAATAACATCTTTATAGAAAACTAAAAATATTAAATAATAAAATAATTATTGCATCCAAGAAAACAACAATTGTATGTCAAAGAAAAAAATAATTATGGTGTACTACTTGGCTCATTGAGGAATTATATTTTCATAATCATTATATAAAATTTTTATTTAACCAAATAAAGAATAAAAATTTTATTTAACAAAAATTATGATACAACTATAATAGAAACATGGGAGAAGAAAAAAGAGAGTTGATTTTCTCAGTTCTAACAATGAAAGCCAATAATGTCTCAATAAGAAATGAAATTATAAGTGTGATATATAGAAATGTGTTTAAAATACCAAAAGAAACAGCCCCAAGAAAAGAAAGTGGCTGCCTCTGAGAAATAGGATTAGAATAATGGAGCAGGAGATTGCTGCTTTTTGTTTGCACTAATGGATTGTTCCAAAATACCCATGCAATAAATTAATAAAAAATCAAATGAATTGGAAGTAGGATGAATTATATATTTAATTGATGTCAGTGATTATTCACAATTTTATTTGTTGAGGTTTTTAATTGTGGACATTGAAATATCTCAAGAAAATTTTCAGTCAGGTATATGATTTTTCTATTGTCACATGCTTTCTCATCTGAACAATTCTCTCTTTGTCCTTCAGAAGAGAACAAATTAGCTGGACAAATCAATATGTCTTTCATTTTGAGGGGTTAGTGTTTGAGAGAAGTTTGAGATCAAATTGATTTTTCTAATTTGTAGGTAATCTGTTTTTATTTGGCTTATCTGTCCATGTGCAATATATTTTGCCCTTAATGTTTGTGCTGTCTTTAAAATCCTTGACATTTTCAGAAATGCATCCTGGCTGTATCTATGTATTGCTCTCTTTTCATTAATTTTCCTTAGCACATCGTGAGCTGTGGTGGGATGCAAGTTCAGGACTAGCACACAAATAGCATTCTTTCCTATTTTCCAATCCCAGCTATATTTCTTATACTATTTTAATTGCTCACATGATCATAAGTAAGGTGGCAAAAGGGGATAGATACCTGTGGGTTTTTCAACATCTTATCCATAAGTATGGGAAAACTTAATTTTCCCTAGTGGCAGTTCTGCCTTGCTGATGATTAATTATCTAAAGTATAAATGTAGTTATGGAAGACACGCACCTCCTAATTGCTCAAGTAAGACTCTCTTTGCTGGGCTTTTGATTCCTTCCCTCCCCCTCAGTTCCAATTCCCACATTTATATTTTACCCTCTCCCTTTTTATATATACTCTCCCTTTTCAAGATACAAACACACACAGATAACCCTTATTCCAGCACTTTGGCAAAAGGTAAGAGTGCTGCCTATAGGAAATCTATAATGACTGTTTCTATAATGAGAACAATACTTGTGAAAAAAAAATACTTGAGAAAATACTTCCTAATTTATCTTTTTGGTAAAATTATAAAAATAGATTTAATTTTAAAAGACAGATATAAACTCATAAAATTATGTATATAGATATTGGTAATAATTTGAGACATCATGGAAATCAAGTAGAATATACGATAAAAATCAGAGAACTAACATCATATTAAAATGTAAAAAAGAATTTTACCCTAGAAACTACAGTTCTATAAGCTTAATTTTAGTATCAGGAAAATGCTAACATAACGCAGTAAAAATCTTATTAATTCTTAACACAGGGGACCAGAGAAATAAAAAAATACAGAATTGCAATTAACTAGCTTGAGATTATCTAAAATTTTTTTATTAAAGTAACAGAGCATCTAGTTATCTGGGGACTAGCCATCCTCTTGCTATCCTAAATAAACCAATACTGGATTAATAAGGTTTTCTGTTAACATAAAAGCAAAGCTGCAAATGGAAGAAAATGGCATGCTGGGTAGCATGGCTTTTCGAAGAAAACAATTCTTGTAAGTGTAAGAAATATGATTTTGTAATAGGCCTAAATCATTGTACATTTATGTACAAATTACCTGATAGCAAAATGAAATTTTTTGAAATGCAACTATTTTATTTAGAAGAAACATCTAACACTAAAGAGTTTTCTAGCAATAGGCAGTGATGAAATAACCAAAAAATTTTGCTGAGTATCTTATAATGACAGTACAATATGCTTAGAGAAACAGTCATAAGAAGAAAATAATTGTGTTCATTGGATACAAATGCATGTTCCTAATCAAGAATTGGAGGGCTGGCACAAAACAAAAATAGAAGAAACAAGAATGAGTTATCATAGGATGATTTTTAGGGGCTAATATTTCATAGTAAGTACCTGATTCTCAAAACCTTGCATAACTGTCTCATTATGATACACTAAAGAATTATTGAGGTAATTTTGTTAGCCCACAGAGGAATAGGGTGGGATGAAAAAAAAAACAAGTAAAAGCCAGACTACTATTTTAATGTATTTTATATGGCTGAAAAATAGATAACATATTGGAATCAAAAGACTAGATTAAATTAATAAAAATTAGAACATGAGAGTGGGGTCAATTAAAGAAAACTAACTTCTCAAAATGCATAGGGACATTCACAAATTTTTAATTTAATAATTTGAGAGCTATAGATTAAAATATGAATTTTATAAATTTATTACCAATAGAATTTTAAAAAATCTCTATCTTCTAACATGTTATAGAAGCTTTAAGAAAACAAATTATGGTCTATAGCTCTGCTAACCCCAAGACAGTGGCCACTAGCCACATGTGGCTATTGAGCACTTGAAGTGTGACTAGTCCAGATTGTTGAGGGTGTAAAATACATACTGGATTTCACAGACTTTGTAAAAAAAAAATACTGTAAAATATATACAATTTGTATGTAGATTATATGTTGAAGTGAAAATATTTTTGATATAATGGGTTAAGTAAAATATATTATTAAGATTTATTTCACTAGTTTCATAGTCTTACTATATGACCCAGCAATCACGCTCCTAAGGATTTCTCCAGCTGAATCAAAAACTTATGTCCGCACAAGAATCTGAACACAGACGTTTCTAGCAGTCAATTCATAATCTCAAAACCTGGAGGCAATCAAGATTACCTTCAATAGGTACATGGATAAACTGGTATATATATACAGTGACATAATGTTCAATGATACAAGAAAAAGAACTATCAATTCATGGAACAACATGGATGAACTTTGAATGCATATTGCTAAGTGAATTAAGACAATATGAAAAAGCTTTATACTGTATGAATCCAATTATATGACATTCTGGAAAAGACAAACTATGGAGACAGTAAAAATGTCAGTAATAGCCAGGGGATCACTGGGTAAGCAAGTGAAGTTTTCTCCCCACCCCCCAGAGGTGAAAATATTCTGCATGTTATTATAATGGTCAATATATGACATTATACCTGTGTCAAAATCCATAGACCTTTATAGCACAAAGAATAAGCCTTATTGTAAGTAATAAAACAGGCAAAAAACTTCTGGTCAGGGGATCCCAGCATGGAATGCAGACTGACAAAAGTAACTATATTGCAAATATAGGAAACAAGATAACAAGATCATTGAAGGGGTTGGGAGAAAGAGGTTCTGACCTAAGTAACTCTGGAAATAACTGGGGTCTGTCAACTAAAGGGAAAAAAAACCCCACTGCTGATAAGCACGGTACTCTTGTTCCTAAGGATGTTTTCCTTGGGTTAACAAATTTCTCATTAAACTCCCAACTTTAGGGGGAGTTTACAGGTAGAGCAAGAGGAGGAAGCTGGAGTAAACTATGTAGTAATTGATTAAGTTGCAGACATCAGTATGAATATAGATACAGATGATTACTTATAGAAATATTTATGGGTATGTGTATATAAATGTGTTAGTATACCCACATACATTTCCTTGCTCTATCAGCTGATGGAGTCCAGAAGGAATAACACCCCAGGAGCAATGAACACACCTTGCGCCCCAGATCTTGGTTTCTAATACCATTCCCCAACAAAAGGAACCTGGGCTTCTTGGAGAAATGGCTGATTCTAGGACTGGGGCAGGTAATATACAAGATGACACTACAGCGTATTGTTGCACCAACAAGTAAGGAAGTCTTCAAAAACATAAATAAACCCCTAACAAATGTTGGTGTACTTCAGAAGGAGAAAGAAGCCAACTGAACGATAACCCAATGGCCAAACCAAGGGTAATGTGAGCAAGAGTATAAATAAAATACCAATATAAAAAAATGATTGAATAAATAAATGGGGGCGAAAAGACAAACCTCCCCAAAATAATTTATATAGATATTCCACTCCCAAGGAAATGGAGCATATCTCTCCACTCTAAGTGTGGTTTGTACATAGTGTCTTCCTTCCAAAAAGAACAGTATGGAAAGGTGGGGGGAAGTAACTTTACAGTGGAGGAACCTAACAAAAACCACTTCAGCCAGGTGAATAAGGTCAACATAAATAGTGATGTCATGTTGATAGTGTGTACCCTTGATATGATGTCTTTAAAATGGCACTTTACCTCTGTGGTCTTCCTCCTGAAAATATATCAATGCAGCCTAATCATGAGAAAAATCTCAATAGAAGGACAGTCTATAAAATATCTCTGTAGTACTCTTCAAAACTATCAAGGTTGTCTTTTCATCTTGTTTATGGTTTCCTTTGCTGTTCAAAATCTTTTAAATTTCATTAGGTCCCATTTGTTTAATTTTTTTTTAAATTTCCATTACTCTAGGAGGTGGGTCAAAAAGGATCTTGCTGTGATTTATGTCATAGAGTGTTCTTCCTATGTTTTCCTCTAAGGGTTTTATAGTGTCTGGCTTTACATTTGGGTCTTTAATCCATTTTGAGTTTCTGTGTATGGTGTTAGGAAGTGTTCTAATTTCATTCTTCTACATGTAGCTATCCAGTTTTCCCAGCACCACTTATTGAAGAGACTGTCTTTTCTCCATTGTATATTCTTTGCTGGAGAGGGTGTGGAGAAAAGGGAATCCTCTTGCACTGTTGGAATGTAAATTGATACAGCCACTATGGAGAACAGTATGAAGGTTCCTTAAAAGACTAAAAATAGAACTACCATATGACCCAGCCATCGCACTGCTAGGCATATATCCTGAGAAAACCATAATTCAGGGGCTTCCCTGGTGGCGCAGTGGTTGAGAATCTGCCTGCCAATGCAGGGGACACGGGTTCGAGCCCTGGTCTGGGAAGATCCCACATGCCGCGGAGCAACTGGGCCCGTGAGCCACAACTACTGAGCCTGAGCATCTGGAGCCTGTGCTCCGCAACAAGAGAGGCCGCGATAGTGAGAGGCCCGCGCACCGCGATGAAGAGTGGCCCCCACTCGCCGCAACTGGAGAAAGCCCTCGCACAGAAACGAAGACCCAACACAGCCAAAAATAAAAATAATAAATAAATAATAAATTTTTAAAAAGTTAAAAAAAAAGAAAACCATAATTCAAAAAGAGACATGTACCACAATGGATTGCAGCACCATTTGCAATAGCCAGGACACGGAAGCAACCTAAGTGTCTATTGACAGATGAATGGATAAAGAAGATGTGGCACATATATACAATGGAATATTACTCACCCATAAAAAGAAGTGAAATTGAGTTATTTGTAGTGAGGTGGATGGACCTAGAGTCTGTGATACAGAGTGAAGTAAGTCGGAAAGAGAAAAACAAATACCATATGCTAACACATATATATGGAATCTAAAAAAAAAATATGGTTCTGATGAACCTAGGGGAGGACAGGAATAGAGATGCAGACATAGAGAATGGACTTGAGGACACGGGGCGGGGAGGGGAAGCTGGAATAAGGTGACAGCATAGCATTGACATATATACACTACCAAATGTAAAATAGATAGCTAGTGGGAAGCAGCTGCATAGCACAGGGAAATCAGCTTGGTGCTTTGTGACCACCTAGAGGGGTGGGATAGGGAGGGTGGGAAGGAGAGGCAAGAGGGAGGGGATATGGGGATATATGTATACCTATAGCTGATTCACTCTGTTGTACAGCAGAAGCTAACACGACATTGTAAAGCAATTATATGCCAATAAAGATGTTAAAAAAAAACTCTCAAGGCTATTGCAAACAAGGAAAGTCTGAGAAACTATCACAGCTGAGAGGAGTCTAAAGAGAAATGCCCATAAATGTAATGTGGTGTCTTGGATGGGATTCTAGAACAAACAAAGAATATTAGATTAAAACTAAGGAAATATGAGTAAAGTAGAGCCTGAAGTAAAGGAGGCTGAACTATTATTGAATAAAAGAAACATAACAGATATGTCAATCAAACATAAAAGATGAACCATGTTTTGATGCTAATTCACACAAACCAATTATTTAGGCATTTTTCAAATAATTTGGATAAAATCAACAAATGAATACTATATAATATTAAATTTAAAATGTTAGTGTGATATTGGTATCACAGTTATGACTTTTAAGTTCATATCTGCTAGAAATACAAACTGAAGACTTTATCTCTTAAATGAACTTAAAAATGAGGGTGGTAGATGATATAGACAGATAGAAGATAGATAGACAGATAGATAAACAGACAAATAGATATAGACAGACTAGATAGATAGAGTTTAATATCATATGGCCATCTGCAGCAAGAATATGCAGATAGTCATCCAGAGCACAATGGTAGAATGTTGATAACTATCCAAACTGTGCAAAGTGTATACAGAGATTCATTATACTGTATTACCAAGTTTTATAAATGTCCATGCACAAACTTTTGAAGATTTTTGAAGGCTAAGTTTCACTGTTTGTGCAAGTAGTCAAAAAAGGAACAATATGGATAGGCTTCCCTTGGAATACTGTTTTAGTAACAAATATTTCCCAAAATATTCTTATGCAACATTCTCATCTCATATATCCAAAATAAAACAAACAAGAATATATTTTTTAAAATCTTCCCATTGCTTGCATGTGTCCCAAAAATCTACTCTGTTTTCTCCTATAGTGCCATGGAAGGCAAAACTTCCAGATACAAATTTCTGTATTAGTCAGTTTTGCTAGGTTGGGCTTTGTAACAAATATCCTCCCTCCAATTTCAGTGAATTATGACAACTGAGGTTTATTTCTTATTCACATTACATGTAGGTGGCTGATCAATTGCAGTTTTGCTCTATGCTGGGATTCAGTTCAGATATGTTTTACAAGTCTTCATTCCAGGGTCTGGCAGAAGAAGCATCTCCTATTTGAAGCATGCTATTCTCATGGCTGAGGGAAAAACCACAAGGAGCTCAACTGAACCACACAATTTTCTTTAAAACAGTCACTTGGTAATAAGATGGCATATCATCTCAATTCCATTAGTTAAAATAAGTAACACGGCAAAGCCTGAGAATAGGGTAGGGAAATATATTTCATCCATATGCAGGGATGAAGTACAATATTACAATCTACCAACAGAGAATTTTCCACAAAGAACATGTTATGATCCACCAAAGTGTTCTTAGCCAACATTTATCTGGGCTCTTCAATGTTAAAGCAATTTAGATTTACCTGCAGGCCTGGTTCCTCTGGGCAAAAGCTTAGCCTAAAGATGGCTGGGCTGGGAAAGTTCCATGTCCACTGTCTCAGGAAGCCAGAAGCACATTTCACCTTTAACAACCAACGTAGTGCTCAGATAAGTCCACTGATCCAGGCCATTTAAGCCCTCATTTATCTCAGGAAGTTTATCTGTTCCCAGTCACCAGAATCTGGACAGGTCACTCTTAATCACATTGATAGATTTAAGTAACTTAAATCTTGGGGAAGGAAAATGTTTCTCAATTCCTTCCATACCAGAGAGTCTCTAGGTCTTTTCTTTTCTTTTTTTTTAATTAAAAAATGTTCCATGCACTCTTCCTCACCCCCCAACAATAAGCACCCTTCATGCTGAATACATCTTCTTACAATCCAAAATAATTCACCTTTCTCATTACTAAACTCAATAAACCAATGAAAACAAAGCAAAAACTTCAACATTAATAGTATAAAATATTAAATTCAAATAAAAATTTAAAAAGAACAAACAGGGTTATTTTATATTAATAAAACATAAAACCTTCAGAATAAAAGAGTCATGGAATTTTATGTGTTGAATGACAGAATAAAATATATAAAGCAACAATGTCAGACATACAATAATTGTTGGAGATCTTAATGCAACAATCTCTTTTTCTAGATCAATGGGAAAAAAGTACTGAAAAATGTTGACAAGTTGAAAATATTATTAAGAAAGTTATTATGAGGTACATTTGGATTTTTAATCCTACAAACAGATTTTAGATTTTCTTTTCAAGAATCCATGGAATATTTATAATAATTGACAAGGGCCTAAGCCCTCTTATTCAAAACAAGAAGTAAACATATTTATTTCATTAACCACAACAGAATTAAGTTGGAAATTAATATTTTTTAAAACTCAAATTAATGGAATTCTAAAATTCTTCAAAATTACTACGGAATCAAAGAGGAAAATAAAATCATAAACTAGGAAATAGGAAAAATGAGAGGATTGCTTACTAAAATAAGGGTGGGCTCCAATATTGATTTTGCCTATTTTTTTATTGACTTAGAATGTCACAAAGCTACAGACTACATTTTCCAACCTTCTTTGTAACTAAGATTGTTCATGATGGTCTGGCCAATGGGATTTAGAGAAATAACTGGCACAACTTCCAGGCCATCATCTTCTAGGCAAAGTTACTTATTCTGGACTTTTTCTCTCTTTTTATTCTGTGGACTAGACCTGAGAGTTGTGTTGTCTTGGTTCTAATGATGAAGATGAAGACAACACTGCAGGAATGGCAGGATAAGTAAATGAAAGAAACTTAGGTCCCGTGAATTATACTGTAAAGCAGAGCCACTTGGCTTACTTATCTGGACTAGTATGTTGGTGAGAAATACATTATTACCTTGTTTGAGCCACTGTTTTTTGGGATCTGTTTGTTACAGCAACCTAACCTGCCTCCTCACTAAGAAGGCATGTGGCCAAAACTATTGTTGCAGTTGCATAGTGTTAAATTTCTTTATTAACAATTAAAGAAAAAGGAAGATGTTATGTATTATACCAAATACCAGTGAGCCATACCAAAAAAAAAAAAAAAAAAAGCACAATCTGTCAATAGAACAGCTAAAAGAGGAA
Source organism: Balaenoptera acutorostrata (assembly GCF_949987535.1). Classification (NCBI taxonomy): domain Eukaryota; kingdom Metazoa; phylum Chordata; class Mammalia; order Artiodactyla; family Balaenopteridae; genus Balaenoptera; species Balaenoptera acutorostrata. Next base: position 86,717,330 of record NC_080067.1, on the reverse strand, counting down.
AGATGAAGAAACTAATGATTTAGAAAAACAGAGAAGTAACAGTAATGGAAAACAAATGTAGTAAAATAGACAAACATCAAAAATCAAATTAATATAGAGCCTATTAGGAGATTTGTGTGAGAAAACAAAGAACTTTTTTTATAATTAGGATATGATGAGAAAGATTAGACGACCTGATGGATTCAGTCAGATGCAAACTAAATGCAAATCAAATGTCATGCCCTTCAAAGAGAAGTGATACCTTCCTTCTTGAAGCCCCCATAGAACCATAAGTTCTGCAATAGATGTTCAAGAAGCTCTACTCTAGGCTGTAGCTTTGAAGGGCATCATAGTACCTTGATGAAGGCACAATTAAACCTGGGATAGCTCTGGAGGTGTGTGCAGTAGACACACACTAATCTCTGCTCATTTCACTGGCCTAATGAGTCACCGTTCAGAGAAGTAAAAACATGCCAGTTTATAGACTGGGTGTTATGGACAATTCATTCCAACGGCAGGCCCAATTAAACCTTAGTGACACTGATGATCTCAGCCTGTATGGTCATGCATAATAAGATCAGCATCAGAAGAAAGTTGTTATTTTCTGACACCATAACCATCCTTTATCATTCATTTACCCTTAAAAGCCCTTTGCCCCTTCTGAATGACTCATGTTCATGACATACAACGTAGTGTTTAGAAGAGGTCACTAAGGCATAGTGAGCATTCAAAGAATAAGCTCTCTGTCTTTGCCATCTCCTCCTCTGGCACATTTGAGGATAATCATCACACAACAGAAACAGAACCTATGCTACAATCTTGTAGACCACACAGAGCTCTATTCTATCATAGGTAGAAAGGAATTTATCACTCAAATTTAAGACTGCAAATCTTTCCTAAACATTCCCCTTGATTGTGGAGAAATATCAGAACAATTATGATAAAGAAAGAATACTCCTAGTAACCTCCTGAAACTCCATCTTTGTTTGAATTCAAATATGTTGTATGAAGAATTATTCTAGCCACAAGAAGGCCATAATGAGGATATCAACTACTTGGTGATGAAGCCATAAAGCTTGTGTCAGCATTTTATGAAATTACAAGATTAATCTTCTATGAAGAAATGACAGGATAGGTAGATAGAAGAGAGACAACGGAGCCCCTTCTGACTTCAGCAAAGCTTTACAATATTTCCTTCATTACCCCATTATCAATTCAATGAGAAATTATGGCCCAGACTGCCTAATTGCTAGTTGGAGGGTCATTCAGAATAAATTTCCTCTATAAGAGTAATGTTACCCGGAGGGGACATAGCAAGCAGTATTCTGCCAGGGTGAATACTGGGACCAATTTTTTTAAAAGTTCATCAGTGTCCTCAGTAATGGGATAAAAATGTAGGTTGGTAGAGATATTTAGCAACATTCAGGTTAAGATGAGAATTCAAAATGATACTAGTAATAAACACAATGGATTTCCACATGTATAAGGCAAGGCTACTTTTTCAAAGGGAAAAATTGCATGGATCTAAATAGGGAATCAGTAGTTATGGATAAGAGTAACAGAAAATGTTCCCTGACCACAGTGGAGGATGGAGGAAAGCAGAGCAGAAATTAACAAGCTGTGCGAAAAAGTGAGTTCAGCACAGTGCCTACCAGCCAGGCAATGGGCTGTGCATGAAAGAACACAAGACAATCATCTGTGTCCTTAAAAAATATGGCAAATGTGAATCACAGAAGTGACCATAAAAATAAAAGAGTCCTAAAAGATGTTTCTCTCTAAGAAGTAGTATATTTCACACACGTACAAAATAGTCCACTCTGAAAATGATTTAGGAGCCACTAGTTATCTGAGGCCCCAGGTGAGCCTCAAGTTGATCTGCTTTGGTATTAATATGTATTATATGATGATAGCTATTCTTTTGGTTTTGAAAGAAATAGTAATTTAAAGCTGCATCAGCCTTCCCAGTAATTCAGGTGGGTCAAGAGGGAGAAACTAGGAGTGGTAGCCCACTGAGTTCTGTATTGATATGCTTTCCTAACACCCTGAAACAACAAAAGTATGTAAAACAATAGAATCTCAAATAAATTGTAATTTTGCTTAGAAATATTATAAAGTTCACTTCTCCAAGAACATTGTTTTAGGGAAAGGTGAGCAATATAACACTATTTTTGTTGTAAAATCACTGTTGGTCAAATCCTTCAGCAGTTTGAAAAATTTCTCTCAGAGTCCAGAAGTAATAATCCCATGATAATTTTCATTTACCTGATATATACTTGAGAATTACATAAGTCAAACTTTGTCCCTAGTGAATATAGGATCATGGAACTGATACAGTTAAAACAGTCCCCGTTTTCAAGGCACATGCAATTTAGAGACATGAACACACAAAAAATTAACAATACTTGTTTGTTTTTGGTAGGATCCCAATAAGTAGTTTTCGAAACTAGAACCATAGAAGGGTGATATTTGGGCTTGAAATACACAGACGAATGATAGAAATAATGGGGGAAAGAATGGAGTACAAAAAAGTCCCAAAGGAGAAGTCGAGTTACTGCCAGAGTTACCATACATGGAACAAGTATTCTGGAGAAAACACACATGTAGGGGAGCAGGATAAGGATTCACAAAGAAGGTGAAGTGAGACTATGAAAGAATTTGAATGACAAAGCAGTTTGACCTCAATTCTGTAAGCAGTGTGGAGATATTGAAAACCACTGCCCTTGAAATAACGAAAAACATGTTTTAAGAAGAGCAATGCATTTGCGGAGAAGGCAGGAGCAGCAGCAGAGAAAAGACTGGGTAAGTCATTGCAAAGCTAGAGCCATGAGATGTGGAAGATCATGGGGAAGTGGGCCACGGTGGGAAAGATGAACATGGAAGAAATGGTTATGAGAGGGAATCTAAAGTAAGCATGGATAGAGACAGAGGACTATTAAGACCATAGCTCCAAGGTTTACATTCTGAGTGATAGGAACAATGTTGACTCTATTAACAAAAATAGAAGAGCAAAAGGGAAACTGATTTCAGGAAAAATATTTAATGGCTTTGAGCAAATGAAGTTTAAAAGCCAGGAAGATATTCATGTGAAATGCCTCTTACTGCATCTTTTCTTCTGCTTTCCCCTTAAGTAATGATTCCAAATTTCTCACCAGTGGGATATCCTTGCGTCTCCCCTCATTCCTTACTCTTTCTCTGAGTAACTTCTCCAATCTCAAGCCTTCACTACCATGTGTATGTGGATGCCTCCTAAAGGTCAGTCTCCCTCCTTTCTCTCTCCTAAGCTCCAGACTAATTGTGCTACCTTCTTCTGAATACCTCCACCTGGATGACCAAGAGCCAACACGTGCAAAATGGAATCTATCTTACCCCTTCTCTCAGCCAACAGCATCACTCTCTGTGGTGCCCACGCTAAAAAGTTAAGGAATTCTTGACATCTTCCATTTCTCAACCACCACCACTCGTCCCTCAACATTTACAATTCTCCTTGCTTTCCAAAACCATGTGGATACTATTGAAAGGCTCTTAAAATTATTTTTCATTCCATTCCCCCACATTTCATTTGCCTAATTGTTATATCCATACTATTTTCCCGGCATCATTGTGACAGATCTAATTTCTAAAATCTACCTTCATTCCAAACTCTTCCCCAAACTGTATGTTTACAACATTGCTATCAGTGGCTTTCTCAGAAGCTGGAGGAGAGCCCCTAAGCCTAACATGGATTTTGCCAAGCCTGACTCCAGGCTACTTTGCCACCCACTGCCAGCCGGACCACTGCGGTCTGGCCACATTGGCTTCTTCATTGACCCTCAAACCCACTAGATAGTTTAGTGCACACATGCTGCATCCATACTGCTCTTCCAGACTATAAAGCTCTTCTTCAGCTCTCATTTACCTCTTAAGTCCTACTCATCCCTCAAGACCTGGCTTGAAGGTCACAGTTTTCAAAGCCACTCTTTGCCCCAGTGGATAGAATTAAATTTCTCACCACTTTGTAGAAATAATTTTGCCACTCATCATAGTATACTGTGGCTATTTATGTAGGTATCTGGTTTTGCTACTAAAATTTTTGTGAACAGGAACTAGATTTTATTTATCTTGTAATCCCCACTAGCCAGCATGCTATGAAACATAGATGAGGATTTATGTTTACTGAGGTCAATTTGAATGGAGCTGACTTGACTTGAAGACACCTGTGAGTAGTGAGAAACATTGTAAAGAAGTTCAGAAAAAGGATCTGGAATGAAGATATTAGCTAAAGTCATCAGAAAATTCATGTTTCCAAAGTTTCTTGTAAAGAAAGGGTTAACTCATAGAGAAGAATGACATGGAGGAGTTAGGAAGAGAAACATAAAAGGGGGTCCAGCCAGGATTACAGAAGAAAGGCAGTTAGTGAAATAAAATGAACACCCGAAATTTTAAAATGTCATTGAATGCAGTCCACTTGAAAGAAGCTTCAGAGAGAAGGTTTAGAATCTTATTTCATTTTTGCCATGTCCTGTATCCCAGCTCATCCTGTTCTAAAGGATAATTTTCTCCTCCCTCGAAAATGAAAATAAATGGCACCAGATGTTTTAGGATTATCATCCTTTTAATTATTTCCTTAACGTAATCTTTCAGAGATTGTAAATAACACAAATTTTCTTTTCATTTGCTTATTTGCTTACTAAGGTGGTTGTTATCTCAAGTACCTGGTGATGAGTAGCATTGTATTTATACGATATTTGCTTGCTGATGGTTTGTAAACTTACTCATTTGCTAATAAATGGATCTTTTATCTAACTGATTATATCTCTGCCCTGTTAAAATTTGGATCGCAAAACATAAATCCATTTTGAGTTTAAATTTCTTTCATTGTTTTTATTATCTACACAATGCTGTGTGCAGCAAACAAAATACAGGTCAAAAACATGTCCTAATAATTTTTCTATAATTTGCCTTCTCTGCATACTCTTAAATTTTTGTGGGTCTTATTAAACAGTTCTAATTCCAGTTAATATGTAAGAGTGTCAGAAATTATATCATAGGATAAAATTAGTGTATTGTCTGACTTTGGCTTCTTCACAAAGTGAAATTTAAAATCTTATGGATATGATCCCATGTTCCTTATTTCCCTTGATAACCAAGTAAGGTCTGTAAACTAAGATTACTTCTAATTGTACTGAGGAGATCCTAAACAGGAAGTGACTTTATTTCAGAAGGAGCTCATGTGTTCTTCAGTCTTCAGATCACTTCCCACTGGCACCCAAATTGAGAAATAATAGCCCCTATTATGACTCACCTGATTCAATTACCCATCAGAAAGATAAGAAGCCCATTCTAAATATCTGGTTGTAATCTGCTAGGTCATCTGTCAATGAACTATATTCTTGAGAAATTCCTGTCTCATCCCATGCAAAAACTCCTCCTTTTCAAACGTTGGTAATGAGACATTTGTTGTAGAATTATGATTGCACCATACTCTTCTGATTTTCCTTTTCTCTAGCTCTTTCTGCTTGAAACAGCCTTTCCCCTTTGTTTAACTATTCATCTTTAAAAGCTCTGTGGTAAATCCCCTACATATCTTTTAGAAAGAAATAAAAATAGAACAAATAGATAAACAATTCAATGAACTGAAAATAATATCATATATGAGCTGATACCAAACTCTTTTGGGTAGAAAATTTCTTATTTTTTATAAATGTATTTTTAACCATATATTTACTTAGTTCTCATAGGCTCCAATATTATTTTAGTGTTCAGTGAAAAAGCTGTTCTTATACTGATATTCATGGTAATGAGTATCACATTTTATATAACTACTTTGGAGGAGCACTCTGTTAAACTGAAGGAAATAAAAATTCGGCAATTCCAAAATAATAATAATAACCATTTTCTTCTCTCAAATCAAAGTCTTTTCCACATACCTTTGGTTGAATATCATCACATCAAAATTCTAAATGTCTTAGAGATACTGTCAATTAATTTCAATTCATCCATGCACACAGTTTTCTCAGATACAAAATCATGTTAATTTTTTTCATGATTTATCAGAATCAAGTTATATTTATTCTGGGAATAAAAGTTTGATTTAATATTTGGAAATCAATGCATGTAACTTATAACTTACCACAGGTTATGAACTGAATGTTTGTGTCCCCCCCAAATTCATATGTTGAAATCTTAACCTCACTTGCTTCAGCACCCTCCCCCTCTGGGTCAAAGGTCCCATTGCAAGGAGAAGGGAAAACACACACCTAAAGGGAAAAGAGACAGCCCAGGCCGCACCATCAGGTCTTCTGCTCCAGTTACTTGGGATCAGACCCCACCTCCGATAGGGTGGTGACAGCCACTGAGAGAGGAAAAGTCCAGCTCACACCCGGCTCCAGCTCTAGCACCCCCATCTCTACCAACTACCAGGGTGAGAGGTGCCAGTACGCCCTAAGGAAAGACATGATTTGTGTCCACATCAAATCCAGATCTCCCAACAAAGATATCTGGCACACACAGTCTGTATGAGGATGCTCCCACATAAAAACAACCCTTCGAGACTGCAATAGGTAACTGTTTCACCTAAATTCATAGAGGCAGAGAAAATTAAGCAAAATGAAAAGGCAGAGGAACTGCTCTCTATTGAAAGAGCAAAATCAAACCCTTGAAAACATAAATAATGAAAGAGAAGTAAACAATTTACCAGACAAAGAATTCAAAGCATTGGTGACAAAATGTTAACTAAATTAGGGAAAAGAACAGATGAAAACAGTGAAAATACTAACAAGGAACTAGAAAATACTAAAAAGACACAATCAGAAATAAAGAATTCAATAGCTAAAATAAAAAACACACTAGAAGGAATGAATAGCACACTCAGTTAAACAGAAGACTGCATAAGTGATCTGAAAGATAGAATAATTAAAATCACTCAAACAGGACAGCAAAAAGGAAAACAAATTTTTAAAAATGAGAATAGTTTAAGAGACATCTGGGATAACATTAAGCATACCAACATTCACCTTAAAGGCGTCATAGACAGAGAAAAGAGACAGAAGGAGATCAAAAATGTATTTGAGGAAATTATGGCTGAAAACTTCCCAAACCTGAAGAAGGAAACAGATATTCAGGTATAGGAAGCAAAGATGATCCCAAACAAGATGAACCCAAACAGACCCATGCCAGGACATATTATAATTAAAATGGCAAAAATTAAAGATAAAGAGAGAATTCTAAAGGCAGCAAGAGAAAAACAAAGAGTCATATACAAGGGAATACCCACAAGGCTATGAGCTGATTTCTCTGCAGAAACTTTGCAGGCCAGAAGGGAGTGGCATGATATATTCAAAGAGCTGAAAGGGAAAAACCGACAACCTAGGACACTCTATCCAGCAAGATTATCATTTAGAAAAGAAGGAGAGAGAAAGAAACTCTCAGATATCAAAAACTAAAAGTGTTCATCAGTGTTAAACTCACCCTAAAAGAAATGTTAAAGGGTGTTTACTAAGTGGAAAAGAAGAATCTATAGAAAAGGGAAAAGCCCACTAGGAAAGGCAAATATATAGTAAAGACTGAGGATCAATCACTTAAATAAGCCAGTACAAAAATTAAAAGACAAAAAACTGTAAAAGCAACTATAACTACAATAAACAGTCAAGGGATAAACATGAAGATGTAAAATATAACATCAAAACCACAAAATATGGGGAAGAGGAGTAAAACTTTAGACCTTATAGAATGTATTTGAACTTAAAGGACTACCAATTTAAAACAAGTAGATATACAAAAACCAAAAAGAAAGGAACACAAGAACACTACTAAAGAAAATCATCAAACCACAGGGAAGACACACAAAAAAGAAGAAATGAAAAGAGAAGAACTACAAAAACAACCAGACACATGTAATAAAATGGCAATAAGTACATTCCTATCAATAATTACTTTATAATAATGGAGTAAATGCTCTAATCAAAAGATATAGGGTGGCTGATGGGATAAAAAAAAAAATTCGCTTCTATATGCTGCCCACAGGAGGCTCACTTCAGAGTTAAATACAGAGACACAGAGACTGAAAGTAAGAGGATGGAAAAAGATATTTCATGAAAAGAGAAACAACAAGAAAGTGGGGGTAGCGATATACATATCAGACAAAAGAGACTTTAAAACAAAGGCTATAACAAAAGACAAAGAAGGGCATTATACAACAATAAAAGAATCAACACAAGAAGAGGATATTACACTCGTTAATGTATATGCACCCAGTACAGAAGCACCTAAATATATAAAGCAAATACTATTAGACATAAAGGGAGAAATAGAAAATAATAATACAATAATAGTAGGGGACATTAACACCTCAGTGACATCAATGGACAGATCATCCACATAGAAGATCAATAAGCCAACAGTGGTCTTAAAGGACACAATAGACCAGTTGGGCTTAATAGATATCTACAGGACATTATATCCCAAAACAGCAGAATACACATTCTTTTCAAGTACACATGGAACATTCTACAGCACAGATCACATGCTAGGCCACAGAACAAGTCTCAACAAATTTAAGAAGAGAGAAATTATATTGTGCATTTTTTCTGACCACAATGGTATGAAACTAGAAATCAATTACAGAGATAAAATGGAGAAAGCACAAACACATGGAGACTAAACAACATACTACTAAAAATATAATGGGTCAATGAAGAAATTAAAGAGGAAATTAGAAAGTACCATGAAATAAATGAAAATGGATACACAACACTCCAAAATCTATGTTATGTTACAAAAGCCTTTCTAAGAAGGAAGTTTATAGCAATACAGGCCTTCCTGAAACAAGAAAAATTTCAAATAAACAACCTACCATACCACCTAAAGGAATTTTAAAAAGAAGAAAAAACAAAGCCCAAAGTCAGCAGAAGGAAGGAAATAGCAAAGATCAGAAAGGAAATTAAAAATCTAAAGTTAAAAAAAAAATAGAAAAGATCAATGAAACCAAGAGCTGTTTTTCTTTGAAAAGATAAACAAAATGGATAAATCTTGATAGCTAGGCTTATCAAGATGGAAAGAGAGAAGACCCAAATAAACAAAATAGAAATGAAAGATGAGAAACAACAACTGATACCAGAGAGATACAAAAAATCCTAAGAGAATACTATGAGCAGTTATATGACAACAAATTAGACAACCTAGAAGAATTGTACAAATTATTAAAAGCACATAGGGGAGATTAACCAAGATGGCGGAGTAGAAGGACGTGCTCTCACTCCCTCTTGCGAGAGCACCAGAATCACAACTGGCTGCTGGACAATCATTGACAGGAAGACCCTGGACTTCACCAAGGAGGACACCCCACGTCCAAGGACAGAGGAGAAGCCACAGTGAGACGGTAGGAGGGGCGCAATCAGAGTAAAATCAAATCCCATAACTGCTGGGTGGGTGACTCACAGACTGGCGAACACTTATACCACAGAAGTCCACCCACTGGAGTGAAGGTTCTGAGCCCCACCTCAGGCTTCCCAACCTGGGGGTCCGGCAAAGGGAGGAGGAATTCCTAGAGAATCAGACTTTGAAGTCTAGTGGGAATTGATTGCAGGACTGTGACAGGACTGGGGGAAACAGAGACCCCACTCTTGGAGGGCACACACAAAGTAATGTGTGCATCGGGACCCAGGGGAAGGAGCAGTGGCCCTGGGGGAGACTGAACCAGACGTACCTGCTGGTGTTGGGGGGTCTCCTGCAGAGGTGAGTGGTGGCTCTGTTTCACCATGGGGATAAGGACACTGGCAGCAGAGGTCCTGGGAAGTTCTCCTTGGCGTGAGCCCTCCCAGAGTCTGCCATTAACCCCACCAAAGAGCACGGGTAGGCTCCAGTGTTGGGTTGCCTCAGGCAAAACAACCAACAGGGAGGGAACCCAGCCCCACCCATCAACAGTCAAGTGGATTAAGGTTTTACTGGGCTCTGATCGCCACAGCAACAGGGAGGGAACCCAGCCCCACCCATCAACAGTCAAGTGGATTAAGGTTTTACTGAGCTCTGACCGCCACAGCAACAGTCAGCTCTACCCACCACCAGAGCCTCCCATCAAGCCTCTTAGATAGCCTCAACCACCAGAGGGCAGACAACAGAAGCAAGAAAAACTACAATCCTGCAGCCTGTGGTCCAAAAACCACAGTTACAGAAAGACAGAGAAGATGAAAAGGCAGAGGGCTATGTACCAGATGAAGGAACAAGAAAAAACCCCAGAAAAACAACTAAATGAAGTGGAGATAGGCAACCTTCCAGAAAAAGAATTCAGAATAATGATAGTGAAGATGATCCAGGACCTCGGAATAAGAATGGAGGCAAAGATTGAGAAGATGCAAGAAATGATTAACAAAGACCTAGAAGAATTAAAGAACAAACAAACAGAGATGACCAATACAATAACTGAAATGAAAACTACACTAGAAGGAATCAATAGCAGAATAACTGAGGCAGAAGAACGGATAAGTGACCTGGAAGACAAAATGGTGGAATTCACTGCTGCGGAACAGACTAAAGAAAAAAGAATAAAAAGAAATGAAGACAGCCTAAGAGACCTCTGGGACAAGATTAAACGCAACAACATTCGCATTATAGGGGTCCCAGAAGGAGAAGAGAGAGAGAAAGGACCAGAGAAAATATTTGAAGAGATTATAATCGAAAACTTCCCTAACATGGGAAAGGAAATAGCCACCCAAGTCCAGGAAGCGCAGAGAGTCCCATACAGAATAAACCCAAGGAGAAACACGCCGAGACACATAGTAATCAAAGTGGCAAAAATTAAAGACAAAGAAAAATTATTGAAAGCAGCAAGGGAAAAACGACAAATAACATACAAGGGAACCCCCATAAGGTTAACAGCTGATTTCTCAGCAGAAACTCTGCAAGCCAGAAGGGAGTGGCATGAAATACTTAAAGTGATGAAAGGGAAGAACCTACAACCAAGATTACTCTACCCAGCAAGGATCTCATTTAGATTTGATGGAGAAATCAAAAGCTTTACAGACAAGCAAAAGCTAAGAGAATTCAGCACCACCAAACCAGCTCTACAACAAATGCTAAAGGAACTTCTCTAAGTGGGAAACACAAGAGAAGAAAAGGACCTACAAAAACAAACCCAAAACAATTAAGAAAATGGTCATAGGAACATACATATCGATAATTACCTTAAACGTGAATGGATTAAATGCCCCAACCAAAAGACACAGACTGGCTGAATGGATACAAAAACAAGACCCATATATATGCTGTCTACAAGAGACCCACTTCAGACCTAGGGACACATACAGACTGAAAGTGAGGGGATGGAAAAAGATATTCCATGCAAATGGAAATCAAAAGAAAGCTGGAGTAGCTATACTCATATCAGATAAAATAGACTTTAAAATAAAGAATGTTACAAGAGACAAGGAAGGACACTACATAATGATCCAGGGATCAATCCAAGAAGAAGATATAACAATTATAAATATATATGCACCCGACATAGGAGCACCTCAATACATAAGGCAACTGCTAACAGCTATAAAAGAGGAAATCGACAGTAACACAATAATAGTGGGGGACTTTAACACCTCACTTACACCAATGGACAGATCATCCAAAATGAAAATAAATAAGGAAACAGAAGCTTTAAATGACACAATAGACCAGATAGATCTAATTGATATATATAGGACATTCCATCCAAAAACGGCAGATTACACGTTCTTCTCAAGTGCACACGGAACATTCTCCAGGATAGATCACATCTTGGGTCACAAATCAAGCCTCAGTAAATTTAAGAAAATTGAAATCATATCAAGCATCTTTTCTGACCACAACGCTATGAGATTAGAAATGAATTACAGGGAAAAAAACGTAAAAAAGACAAACACATGGAGGCTAAACAATACGTTACTAAATAACCAAGAGATCACTGAAGAAATCAAACAGGAAATAAAAAAATACCTAGAGACAAATGACAATGAAAACACGACGACCCAAAACCTATGGGATGCAGCAAAAGCGGTTCTAAGAGGGAAGTTTATAGCTATACAAGCCTACCTAAAGAAACAAGAAAAATCTCAAGTAAACAATCTAACTTTACACCTAAAGAAACTAGAGAAAGAAGAACAAACAAAACCCAAAGTTAGCAGAAGGAAAGAAATCATAAAGATCAGAGCAGAAATAAATGAAATAGAAACAAAGAAAACAATAGCAAAGATCAATAAAACTAAAAGTTGGTTCTTTGAGAAGATAAACAAAATTGATAAGCCATTAGCCAGACTCATCAAGAAAAAGAGGGAGAGGACTCAAATCAATAAAATCAGAAATGAAAAAGGAGAAGTTACAACAGACACCGCAGAAATACAAAACATCCTAAGAGACTACTACAAGCAACTTTATGCCAATAAAATGGACAACCTGGAAGAAATGGACAAATTCTTAGAAAGGTATAACCTTCCAAGACTGAACCAGGAAGAAACAGAAAATATCAACAGACCAATCACAAGTAATGAAATTGAAACTGTGATTAAAAATCTTCCAACAAACAAAAGTCCAGGACCAGATGGCTTCACAGGTGAATTCTATCAAACATTTAGAGAAGAGCTAACACCCATCCTTCTCAAACTCTTCCAAAAAATTGCAGAGGAAGGAACTCTCCCAAACTCATTCTATGAGGCCACCATCACCCTGATACCAAAACCAGACAAAGACACTACAAAAAAAGAAAATTACAGACCAATATCACTGATGAATATAGATGCAAAAATCCTCAACAAAATACTAGCAAACAGAATCCAACAACACATTAAAAGGATCATACACCACGATCAAGTGGGATTTATCCCAGGGATGCAAGGATTCTTCAATATACGCAAATCAATCAATGTGATACACCATATTAACAAATTGAAGAATAAAAACCATATGATCATCTCAATAGATGCAGAAAAAGCTTTTGACAAAATTCAACACCCATTTATGATAAGAAACTCTCCAGAAAGTGGGCATAGAGGGAACCTACCTCAACATAATAAAGGCCATATATGACAAACCCACAGCAAACATCATTCTCAATGGTGAAAAACTGAAAGCATTTCCGCTAAGATCAGGAACGAGACAAGGATGTCCACTCTCACCACTATTATTCAACATAGTTCTGGAAGTCCTAGCCACGGCAATCAGAGAAGAAAAAGAAATAAAAGGAATACAAATTGGAAAAGAAGAAGTAAAACTGTCACTGTTTGCGGATGACATGATACTATACATAGAGAATCCTAAAACTGCCACCAGAAAACTGCTAGAGCTAATTAATGAATATGGTAAAGTTGCAGGTTACAAAATTAATGCACAGAAATCTCTTGCATTCCTATACACTAATGATGAAAAATCTGAAAGAGAAATTATGGAAACACTCCCATTTACCATTGCAACAAAAAGAATAAAATACCTAGGAATAAACCTACCTAGGGAGACAAAAGACCTGTATGCAGAAAACTATAAGACACTGATGAAAGAAATTAAAGATGATACCAACAGATGGAGAGATATACCATGTTCTTGGATTGGAAGAATCAACATTGTGAAAATGAGTATACTACCCAAAGCAATCTACAGATTCAATGCAATCCCTATCAAATTACCAATGGCATTTTTTACGGAGCTAGAACAAATCATCTTAAAATTTGTATGGAGACACAAAAGACCCCGAATAGCCAAAGCAGTCTTGAGGCAAAAAAATGGAGCTGGAGGAATCAGACTCCCTGACTTCAGACTATACTACAAAGCTACAGTAATCAAGACAATATGGTACTGGCACAAAAACAGAAACATAGATCAATGGAACAAGATAGAAAGCCCAGAGATTAACCCACGCACCTATGGTCAACTAATCTATGACAAAGGAGGCAAAGATATACAATGGAGAAAAGACAGTCTCTTCAATAAGTGGTGCTGGGAAAACTGGACAGCCACATGTAAAAGAATGAAATTAGAATACTCCCTAACACCATACACAAAAATAAACTCAAAATGGATTAGAGACCTAAATATAAGACTGGACACTATAAAACTCTTAGAGGAAAACATAGGAAGAACACTCTTTGACATAAATCACAGCAAGATCTTTTTCGATCCACCTCCTAGAGTAATGGAAATAAAAACAAAAATAAACAAGTGGGACCTAATGAAACTTCAAAGCTTTTGCACAGCAAAGGAAACCATAAACAAGACGAAAAGACAACCCTCAGAATGGGAGAAAATATTTGCAAATGAATCAACGGACAAAGGATTAATCTCCAAAATATATAAACAGCTCATTCAGCTCAATATCAAAGAAACAAACACCCCAATCCAAAAATGGGCAGAAGACCTAAATAGACATTTCTCCAAAGAAGACATACAGACGGCCACGAAGCACATGAAAAGATGCTCAACATCACTAATTATTAGAGAAATGCAAATCAAAACTACAATGAGGTATCACCTCACTCCTGTTAGAATGGGCATCATCAGAAAATCTACAAACAACAAATGCTGGAGAGGGTGTGGAGAAAAGGGAACCCTCTTGCACTGTTGGTGGGAATGTAAATTGATACAGCCACTATGGAGAACAATATGGAGGTTCCTTAAAAAACTAAAAATAGAATTACCATATGACCCAGCAATCCCACTACTGGGCATATACCCAGAGAAAACCGTAATTCAAAAAGACACGTGCACCCGAATGTTCATTGCAGCACTATTTACAATAGCCAGGTCATGGAAGCAACCTAAATGCCCATCAACAGACGAATGGATAAAGAAGTTGTGGTACATATATACGATGGAATATTATTCAGCCATAAAAAGGAACGAAATTGAGTCATTTGTTGAGAAGTGGATGGATCTAGAGACTGTCATACAGAGTGAAGTAAGTCAGAAAGAGAAAAACAAATATCGTATGTTAATGCATGTATGTGGAACGTAGAAAAATGGTACAGATGAGCCAGTTTGCAGGGCAGAAGTTGAGACACAGATGTAGAGAATGGACATATGGACACCAAGGGGGGAAAACTGCGATGAGGTGGGGATGGTGATGTGCTGAATTGGGCGATTGGGATTGACATGTATACACTGATGTGTATAAAACTGATGCCTAATAAGAACCTGCAGTATAAAAAAACAAACAAAACAACTAATACTAAACTTTCATTGGGTTATTTGTATGGAAATATGTTAATATAAATGTTTCAGACATTACATGAAATTTCTAAAAATCTTATATTTGTATTTGTATGGAAATATGTATGGAAATATGTTAATATAAATGTTTCAGACAGTACATGAAATTTCTAAAAATCTTATATTTGTATTTGTATGGAAATATGTATGGAAATATGTTAATATAAATGTTTCAGACATTACATGAAATTTCTAAAAATCTTATATTTGTATTTGTATGGAAATATGTATGGAAATATGTTAATATAAATGTTTCAGACATTACATGAAATTTCTAAAAATCTTATATTTGTATTTGTATGGAAATATGTATGGAAATATGTTAATATAAATGTTTCAGACATTACATGAAATTTCTAAAAATCTTATATTTGTATTTGTATGGAAATATGTATGGAAATATGTTAATATAAATGTTTCAGACATTACAGGAAACGTCTAAAAATCTTATATGTTCTGGTATAATGTTATAAGTAATAATCCTAGTTATTACTTTAAAATGTATATCTCAGAAATAACTAATTTTCTTGTCAACTGCATTATTATGAACTTTCATCAAATCTTTAACCATGGTCATTTTTAAGTCTTTTGTCATTTACAGACAGTTCTGGGTGTACTCTGATGATTTTGCAAATATGTTCCTATAAAAGAGTTTCATCTTCAAGAAATTCATGGAAAAGACTCTGACAAGTACAGGTTTCTGGTAACTGACTGTACTGCTGAACTGAATGAATAAGCATTTTCAGAACTCTAATGAAAAACTGATGAACTCATAAAAGTGCTAACAAAAGATCAAGATGAAAAAAAAGAAATTAATTACATGGGACTGAGTGAACTGATGAGGATGAGTATAATTTTTGTGACTTTCTGTCTGAATTAAAAAAAAAAAAAATCCCACAAGGACTCAGAGGAAAAGAATATACAAATCAATTTTCACTGCAAAGTAAAGGAGCTGTTACAGTGGAGGATTACTGGACTGAATGTCAATGTTATGACATAGTATAAGTGTGTTTCATGTTTGGTAATTGCAATCATTGTTGCTTTTGTTGTGGTCATCCATGTAAAAAAAATAAAAATAAAAAAATAAAAGCACATAACCTGCCAAGACTGAATCAAGAAGAAATAGACAATTTGAACAGACTAATCACTAGTAGTGAAATTGAATTTGTAAAAAAACTTCCAGCAAACAAAAGTCCAGGGCCAGAATTCACAGGAGAATTCTAATAAAGAAGAATTAATGCCTATACTTCTCAAACTATTCCAAAAAATTGATGAGGATGGAACACTCTCAAATTCATTCTATACCAGGCCATCATCACCCTGATACCAAAACCAGATAAATAAACAGCAAAACAGAAAATTACAGGCAAATATCTTTGATGAATACAGATGCAAAAATCCTCAACAAAATATTTAGCAAACCAAATCCAACAGTACATAAAAAAGATCACATGCCAAGAACAAGTTGGATTTATTCCAGGGTTGCAATGGTGGTTCAATATTCACAAATCAATCAGTGTGATACACCAAATAACATAAGAAAGGATTTTTAAAAACCACATTATTATCTCAGTAGATGCAGAGAAAAACATTTGACAAAATTCATCATCCATTCATGATAAAAACTCTCTTCAAAGTGGGTATAGAGGGAACATATCTCAAAATAATAAAGGCAATTTATGACAAACCCACAGCTAACATCATACTCAACAGTGAAAAGCTGAAAGCCTTTCCTCTAAATTCAGGAACAAGACAAGGATGTCCACTCTCGCCACTTCTGTTTAACATAGTATTAGAAATCCTAGCCACAGCCATCAGCCAAGAGAAATAAATAAATGCATCTAAATTGGAAGGTAAGAAGTAAAACTGCCACTGCAGACAACATGACACTATATACAGAAAACCATAATGTCTCCATCAAAAAAGTATTATAACTAATAAATTAATTCAGTAATATTACAGGATACAAGGTTAATATACAGAAATCTGTTGCTTTTCTATACCCTAATAATGAACTATCAAAAAGAGAAGGAAAAAAAAATCCTGTTTAAAATCGTACCACAAAGAATAAAATACTTAGGAATAAACTTAACCAAGGAGGTGAAAGACATCTACTCTGAAAATTATACAACATTGATGAAGGAATTTGAAAATGATACAAAGAAATCCTAAAATTTACATGGAACCACAAAAGACCTCAAATTGCCAAAGCAATTTTTTTGAGAAAAAAGAACAAAGCTGAGGGCATCATGCTCCCAAACTTTAGGTGATACTACAAAGCTACAGTAATCAAAACAGCATGATACTGGCACAAAAACAGACACATAGATCAATGGAGCAGAATCGAGAGCCCAGAAATAAACCCACACACTTATGATCAATTAATCTATGATGAAGGAGGCAAGAAGATAAAATGGAAAAAAGAGAGTCTCTTCAATAAATGGTTCTTGGAAAACCAGACAGCTACATGTAAAAGAATGAGATTAGAACATTTCCTCACACCATATACAAAAATAAACTCAAAATGATTTAAAGAGCTAAATTTAAGAACTGAAACCTTAACATTCCTAGAAGAAAACATAGGCAGAATACTCTTTAACATAAATCGTAGCAATACTTTTTTGGATCTTTGTTTCTTAACGGCAAAATAAATAAAAGCAAAAATAAACAAATGGACCTAATTAAACTTTAAAGCTTTTGCACAGCAAAGGAAACCATCAACAAAATGAAAAGACAGCCTATGGAATGGGAGAAATATTTGCAAATGATATGATCAAAAAGAGGTTAATATCCAAAAATATATAAACAGCTCATATAACTCAATATCAAAAAAACAAACAACCCAATAAAAAAAATGGGCAAAAGGCTTGAATAGACATTTTTCCAAAGATGACATACAGGTGACTAAAAAGGCATGTGAAAAGATATTTAATATTGCTAATTATTAGAGAAATGAAAAACAAAATGAGATATCACCTCACACCTGTCAGAACTGCTATCGTCAAAAATCCTACAAATAACAAATGTCATTAATGATACAGAGAAAAAGGAAAAACTTATACACTGTTAGTGGGAATGTAAATTGGTACAGCCACTATGGAAAACAGTATGGAAGTTCTTCAAAAAACTAAAAATAGAACTACCATATGATCCAGCAATTTCACTCCTGGGTATATGTCCAGAAAATAAATGAAAACATTAACTCAAGAAGATACATGTATCCCAATATTCACAGCAGCACTATTTACAATAGCCACATATCTGTAAAAATACTGAATCACATTACTGTACACCTGAAGCTAATATAATATTGTAAATCAAATACACATCAAAAAAAAGTCAATATGGTTGTCTATGTCATTCAGTAATTAAATCAATATACACTGGCTCAAGCGATTTTAGCTCTTTACTGTAATTTCAATTTTCTTTAATAAGACTGTCAAATTCTACACACACACACACACACACACATACACACACACACACACAAACCTGCTGTGATTTTAGGGAGAAATTTCATTGAATCTTTATTTCAATTTGAAGAGAATTGACATTTTGATAATATTGGATCTTCCTACCCATGAGTACCATATGTTTTTTCATGATTTATGTTTTCTGTAATGTGTTTAAGTAAGCTTTTGTTATTTTCTTTGTAAAGGTCAGGCACCTTTTTTTGTTGCTTTTTTTGTTGTAAATGGGCATTTTTGAATTTATTTATAAACTATTTTTTTATAGAAATAAAAACTGGATTGTATTAATCTTATATCAGGCAACCTAACTATATCAGTCAGGGTCTTACAGATAACAGATATCACTCTAGTCCTCTCCCCCAAAGAAGAGGATTTAATACCGGGAATTAAATGCTTACAAAATTGTAGAAAGGATCAGACTAGTAAGCTCTAGGCCAAGCTTCCAGGAGGGACACCTAGAATAGAATCTTAGAACTGGCCTGCAAGGAAAAAATATATCTGCCAGAAACTGAATGTTGGAGAATCAAAAAATCATTGTCCAAGTGCTGACCCCAAGGCCACAGCTCAGTCACAACCCAGGCACAAGAAGCTCACCCACAGCTGTTGACTCCAGGGCCAAACTTTCTCAGCTTCCAAGATGAAAACTTCTCAGCAGCTACAAACTAGAGAAGGTCCAAAAACACTGGGATACTGTTACTGCCACCCCAGTACACGAAATGATTTTCCAACTCTCACTGCCAGCAAGAACAACAGAAGCATGTTCTTTGCCTCGTTTTTAGTTGTAAATATATCCTGTGAGTGCCTGCTTGTGGAAGCCAGATCACATGTGGAAAGTGAGCTGAAAGAGAGGTTGGTAAAAATAGTCTTAGGATTTCTAGCTTTTAGATCCAGTAAAGTCATGCTACAAAGTTTGGAATAGAATTTAGAAAGCTGCAATTTGCCATCCTGTATAAATTATGTTTAACTTTCATAATATGTCTAAATATTTGGGAGATTTTCTATATAGAAAATCATACCACCCACAAATAAATATACCTTTGTTTTCTATTCCCTCTTCTTTTTCATCCTTTTCCTATTGTATTCATAGGGTAAGACCTCCAATAAATCCTGACTATAATAAAAATGGCTCTAATGTAAAACCATAAAATAGCCCGTTTGCTATAGGCTTCTTGTAAATTCTCTTTATTGAGTTAAGAACATTTACTTCCATTCCCTATTTACTATGAGATTGCTTTTTTCCTTTGTTTGTTTTAAAAACAGGAATAAGTATTGAATTTTATATAATAATTGTGCTGATATAGTCAAGATGATTGAAGATTTTTCTCCTTAATCTATGAATGCAGTCAATTTCATTAGTAGTTTTTGCAAGGGTGAACAATCTTTACATTTCTGTGTATTCTATTTTTATGATGTCTCCTGTCTGCCCTTTCCACATTCCACTTGCCCCTCGTTAGTCCATATCCCCATTATCTTTCACCTGTACTACTGTAATAGTGTCCTAATTGGTTTTTCTGTCAAAAATGTTTGGCTTCTGCAATGCATTCTTCACATTTAAACCAGAATTATCTTCCTCATTGGATAATCTCACTCTGATCCTCAAAACCCTTTAGTGCCTCTTCATAACCTAGGAAGGAAGATTAAAACTAGGCCTTTTCCTATGTTCCAACCTATAATTGCATCAACACTTTTTACTATTATTATTAACACAGCCATTTACCATAAATTGGTCATCACAAGGTACTGGAGCGTCCACGAAACATGCCACACATGTTCCTGTCTTGGAGTCTTTCAATTAGCTCAGCATTTCCCAGAATGTGTTCTAGTGAACACCAGTCCCAGGAGATATTTTTGGAATTAATGGTTTCAAAATCAAATAAATTATAAAAATACTTTTTCTACACTGGTATTAAAGATTTGTATCACTTATCAAAATAAGAAATACTGTGAAATCTTACAATAAGACTATCTTTTAGCTCAGTACTCTCTAGACATATTCATAAATATAATCTGTTCTTTTAAGTGACCTATAATATTAATTAAAACTAAATTTCTATTGAAAACACTTTATAGGAAAAAAAAAGCCTATAATTATATCGTCAGCATAGAATGTGCCTCCTCTCTTTCCCACCCATCAAATCCTACTCATCTTTCAAGGCCTCCTCTATGAATCTCTCTGGATAGTTCATTTCCAGTTTAGAACTCATTCTCTAAATCTCCATAGCACATTTTTGTACGTTTAAACTGTGTGCTGAATCTTTTCCCCCAAATAATTTTCAGTTCTTTAAGAACAGGGTTCTCACTGCGTTCCAGAAAAATACGTGGCATATAATAGGTGCTTAATAAGCATGTGTTTATTTCAACCCATTTAAGTCTTTTTCCACTTTATAGATTTGGACATTTTATATTTGTATCTAAAATTGTATTAGATATTGTTGGATGTACGAATACATTTGAGACATCACCCTAACTCTAAAGGGTGCATTATTTTGGAGAATACACAGTCTAGACAAAGAGTCTAGGTAAATACATACTAATAAAAATTCAAAAGTACAAACTGTAATTTAAGTTGCAGAGTCTTTAGTCCTTTAGGCGATCAGAGAAAAGAGACTTCAAACTATCAATAGAACAAGCAGAACAGATTTCATGAAAATGTGGGACTTGAGAGAGCCCTGACCAGAGGGCATGGGCCCACAGCAAACATGTTCTAGATGCCATGAAAGGAACCCAGACATGCTGGTGCCCCCAGACACCCACACTCTGCTCAGTCCTCATTAGCCTCCACTCAGCTTCATCCGAGCACTGTAGCCGACTCACACCTTGCCCTTTGCTCCACCTTCCCTACTGACTATTCTTCAAGTTAATAGAAATACCATTTAGCAAGGGAACTAAGCATGCTAGAGAAGAAGTGGAGATATAAGAACCTGACTTGATCATGGAAACCTAGGTAAGGAAAGCTAAATTACATCTGTGGAAATAGATTAAATACATCCTACACCTTTGGTGATTGTGGCAAACAAAGAGAGCCAAGATCAAGGAATCTTCCTGAAGTGAGACTGGAGATGACCTGATGAAAACAAGGTTACATATGATAGTGAACAGATGCCCAACACACTGCTTAGCAATGTTCAAATCCAGACAGCAGTGCATTGGAGTCGGGGCTGGGGAGGAAGAAGGGTTCAGAAGTGGGCCTGACAAATTCATTCTTAGGGTAGTGGTGCCCAAAGGATTTATGTTCTCGCAGGATATAAAGAGAGGGTGAAAGCAAAATGTACCAAGAAAAATACCGGACATGTTGGTATATAGCAATACAGTGGGAATTGAAAGAACATTAAGGATTATTGCAAAGGTTCAGCAAGTCCTGGCCTATGTGACATCTGCCAGGTATTTTGGTCTTTTCCTCTCATCCCTTATCCATTGCTGCAAAACTTCCAATCCCTCACTACATCTTCCCTCAATTCTCCCTTCATTATCTTCTGTAGCCCTCGTCTCTTCTGCTCAAGAAGCAAGGCCAGAAGGATAGGGCAAAGTGTGGGTTACTCTCATCACCAAAAACTATCACTCATTCATTCATCCATTCATTCATTTATTCATTCATCATCCAACAGATATTTGATGATATTTTTACTATTAAATAGGCACTATGGCATGAAAGAATCAATACCTAAATTGAACCACTTAGGAGGGTGAGGAAGAAGTGTTCCAGATAGAGGAAACTGCATGTACAAAGGCCTGCCCGGGAGACAAAGCACACTGTGTTTGGAAAAGTAAGTCTTGTTAGGTTGACTGGAGTAAGGAGTTCAAAAGGGCTGATGGGCAGAACAGAAAGCAGTGGCCAAATGATGCTGGGCTTTGTAAACCATTATAAAAAATGTGGACTTGATCCTAAAAGCAGTAGGAAATATTTCAGGAATTTAAACACTAGTTTCCTTCGTTATCTATGCCCTGGCTTCTGTATATAGGAAAAAGCATGTGTTTAGTTATTTTAGAATGTCTGCGATAGAAACTAGGATACCATAGGAGTAAAGATGTAATTTACAAAGATTTTGCAGCCACCAAAAAATCTTTCCTTTTTTTGTTATTATAGTTAAAATAAAGATATTTCAAGGAAAATAGAAACAAATGCAATGTTTACTTTTTAGCATCTCTTGTACATCTAAAGCAATTTTGTTAATTTAGAAGCATAAAAATGTATTATTAGGCCTAATTGGTTTGTTCATAAAATGTTCATGTTTTATATATTATGTTTCAAAGCATAGTTTACTCAGACAATTACAAATTTACTAGGAGAATGCCTTAAAATGCAGTAAATTAAACTACAAGCTGCTAAACTATAAGAAATATATTCTCGATCCTGCCAGCTTATAAGAAATAGGCAAAATTTTGAGATAGAAGAAACATCGATATTATAACAATTATTTCATTTTCTTGAATCAGTCTCTTCCAGTACAATGTCAAGAACTTACAGAAAGCACTTGTTTTCAGCAGAACTTTAGAATAAAAGAAAAATGTTCACTGAATATTTTCACCATATGAGAATTTGTCTAATTATTACCTGTCTCTGAGCCATTTCTCAGCAGTTTTTGTTTCACCTGATGCTTTGATTTGGAAACTCAAGAAATTCCTTTTCTAGAAAAACAACTGGTCTTAGGGCCAGGTCTCTTAATTCTAGAACAGTGTGACCTGAAGCAAGTCACTTCCTTTCTGTGGGAATACAACAAGATCTGTGAAGTTCTTTCCAGCATTATGAGATAATTGTGGAGTGGACCATAAGGAGGCTTGACCCAACCAGTTGATTACATGTGCCTGTGCGGGAAAGGTGGGGTGAGGAGTGGAAATTGCCAGACTAGGTGGATCAGAAATACCTCCCATGAAGCTGGAATACACATTTCTTGTGAAAAATGGTTACAGCAGTAGGAGAAGGAGTAAAAGAAAGATGGTCATCACAAGAGAAAAGAACAAAAGTTCTGTTCAAGAAAGCTGTAGGCATTCTGTTTGTTATCTGTATACCTCAGAGTTCGAGCGGCTCTGAACATGGTGGAGTGTCCCCATGGGGTCAGAACTGGAGTGTTAGAATAGTATGATGTGAGAAGAATAATGCCCAAGTCAAAAAAAAAAATGAAGAAATCAGTGGTATAAAAGTGGGATTTGATATTTTCATATATCAACTCAATATAATTTTTATATTTTTAAAAAATGTGTTAATATTTCTCTTCAAAGTACTTGGATGATCATAGTCTAAAACACTGCCACCTGCTTTGGTGCAATGGTAGCTATTTCCAAATATAATACAAATCAAATAAACCTGGACAATCACAGGAGCCTTGATCTGATCCCTCTGTGGCAGCTACCAGCAGCCCCAGGATTATACACCATTACAAGCTCCACTTTATTTATTGAGCGCATCTCTACAAAGGGAGCAGTTTCTTTCACTGAGTGTGGAAGGGAAGAAATCTGAGACAGATGAGAGAGTAGAGCAGGGACTCCAAGGGATTTAAGTCTAGCCAATGTGATGCAAAATGGGCCCCTGTGTATTAAAGGGTCTCTTTGTATGCCCCTAAAGAGGTCTGGCATTTGTCCTCTGCTTCTGGGAGGTAATCTCTAAAATGTCCTGTCTGATAGGAGGTTGCCTGAAGGCCTTGGGCCAGGACAGACAGTATAATAATGTGACTTAGGGTAGAGGCTTTGGGTTACACCCAGAGGGCTGGTCAATCAATCAGTCATTGATTGTAATATGTAATAGAGCCCAATAAGACTCCCCATTTCAGATGAACTTCCATGGTTGGCAATACTCCATGTTTGTACACCAACACTGAAGTGCTTCTCCCAGACTCCACCCTATGTGCTTCTTCCCTTAGCTAATTTTAATCTGTAAAAAAGATTTCTTTTCCTGTAGTAAACTGTAACCACAGGTATAACAGCTGTCAGTGAATTCTGTGAATCCTCCCCTTCTAGTGAATTACTGAACCTGAAAGCGTTTTGGGATTCCCGGAACTTATAGTTGACGTCAGACGTGAGAGTGGTCTCGTGTGGATGGTGTTCTGCCTAACCTCTCAGTTGGCAAAATTCACAATCACCATGGCTGGCAAAACCCAGACTTTCTCATTTTCCTTCTTCCTTTCTTTTAGCATCTTTATTCACAGGCCTTAAAATTCACCCATTTAAAGTATACAATTCAATGAATATTCGGAGTTGTGCAGTCATCACCACAATGTAAGTTTACAACATTTCCATCACCCCCCCAAAAAAACCCATTCACATTAGCCTTCACTCCCCAACCCCAATCTCAGACCTAGGCAACCACTACTTTACTTTATGTCTATAGATTTGCCTATTCTGATTATTTCATATAATTGAATTATACAACATACCATCTTTCTGGACTGACTTCTTCCCCTTGGCCTAATGTTTTCAAGGTTCATCTAAGTTGTAACATGCATCAGTGCTTCATTGCTTTTTATTGCTGAGTAATATTCCATTGTACAATTATACCACATTCTGTCTATCTGTTCATCAGCTGACATACATTCAGGTTGTTTACAATTCATGGCTATTATAAATAATGCTGCTATGAACTTGTGTACATTTTTCTGTGTGAGCATGTTTTCATTCCTCTTGGTTATATACTTAGGAGTAGAATTGCTGGAACATAGGATAACTCTATGCTTAACATTTTGAGGATTTTCCAAAGTGGCTACACAATTTCACATTTCTACCAGCAATGTAGAAATTTCCAATTTCTCTATATTCTCACAACACTTGTTATTGTCTGACTTTTTGAGAATAGCAAGCCTAGTGAGTGTGAAATAGTATCTCACTGTGGCTTAGATTTGCATTTCCCCAAAGATTAACGATGTATATCTTTTCATGTGTTTATGAACAGATTGTCTATCTTTTTCAAAGAAGTATCTGTTCAAAACCTCTGCTCATTTTTAAATTGAGTCATTATCTTTTTATTATTCAGTTCTGACAGTGCTTTATATATTCTGGATATGTCTTTTCTATGAAATATGATTTGTCAGTGTTTTCTCCTGTTCTATGAGTTGTCTTTTCAATTTCTTGATCATTTGCCTCACAAAAGTTTTAAATATTGATGTACTTCAATTTAGCTATTTTTTCTTTTGTCCCTTGTGCATTTGATGTCATAGTAAAGACATCATTGCTCAACCAAATGTCAGGATGGTTTTGTGCTATGTTTCCTTCTAAATGTTTTATAGTTTTAATTCTCACACTCAATTGTATGATTCATTTTGAGTTAATTTTTGTGTAAGGCCCATGATAGGGATCCAAATTCATTTTTTTGTATGTGTATATCCAGTTGTCTGAGCATCATTTTTTTAAAAAGACTCTTCATTTCCCATTTTATTCTTCTCAACTTAGTCAAGAATTAAATGTCTAAATATTGATAAATCTATGGATTTCTAGACTCTAAATTTGATTCCATTGCTCTATATCTTGCATTGTCTTGAATACTATAGCTCTGTAGTGAGTTTTGAATTTGGAAAGTTATCCAACTTTGTTTTTCTTTTTCAAAATTGTTTTGGCTATTCTGTTTCCCTCACATTTCCATATGAATTTTAGGATCAACTTGTCAATTTCTGCAACAACAACAACAAAAAACCAGTAAGAACTTTGATAGCGATTGCATCAAATCTATAGATCAATTTGGGTAGTAGTGCCATCTTAACATTAAATCTTCAAATCTATGAACAATGGATGTATCTCCATTTACTTAGACTTCTTTAATTCCATTCAACAATGCTTTATAGTTTTCAGTGTACAAGTCTTCCACTAGTTTGTTATATTTATTCCTAAGTATTATTATTCTTGGTACCATTGTAAATTACATTATTCTCTTAATTTCATTTTCAAATTTTTCATTACTAGTGTACAGAAATATAACCAATTTTTGTATACCATCTTGTACCCTGCAACCTTGCTGAATGTGTTTATTAGTTCTGATATTTTTTGCATATTTCTTAGGATTTTCTATATATGATTATGTTACCAGCAAGTACAGACAGTTTACTTCTTCCTTTCCACTCTTGATACCTTTTATTTCTTTCTCTTGCTTAATTTCCCTGGCTAGAACAAGCGGCAATATTCAACAGAGATGGCAAGAATGGATAGCCTTGTTTTGTTCCTGATCTTAGAGAGGAGACATTCAGTATTTAGCCATTAGGTATGATCTTAGCTATGTGTTTTCGTAGATGTCTTCTATCAGGTTGAGGAAGTTTCCTTCCTTCAATTCCAATTTTGTTAAGTATTTTTATTATGAAAAGGTGTTGGATTTTGTCAAATGCTTTTTCTGTGTCTATTGATATGATCATGTATTTTTTGTCCTTTATTCTATTAATATGGTATACTAGTGGGTTAACAATTTGGTATTACTGAGATAAATCCTACTTGGTCAGGGTGTACAGTCCTTCTTATATGTACCTGGATTTGGTTTACTTTTTTTTTTTAGGATTTTTGTGTCAATATTTGTGAGAATATTTGATTTTAATTTTCTTCCCTTGTGATATCTTTGTCTGGTTTTGGTATCTGTGTAATACCGGCCTCATAGAATGAATTGTGAAATATCACCTCTTTTTTATTTATTAAAAAATTTGTGAAGAACTGGTATTCTTCTTATATATTTGGTAAAATTCACTAGTGAAGCCTGGATCTGGGCTTTTCTTAGTGGGAAGTTATTTAAATAGTAATTCATTCTCTGTACTTGTTATAAATTTTTTAGATTTTCTATTTGTTTTTGAGTCAATTAGCTGCATTCTACAAGTTTGGTAATGTCATGTCTTTTTTTCAGCTGTTGGTTATTTAGGGATATGTTGTTTAATTTCCACATATTTATGAATTTATAAAATTTCCTTTTGTTATTGATTTCTCATTTAATTCCAAATTGATCAAAGAACATACTCTGAATGATTCTGATTCTTTTAAATTTATTTTTCTCTTTTTCATGGCCTAGCATATGGTTTATTCTGTAAATGTTTCATGTGTACTTCAGAAAAAGGTTTATTCTGCTGTAGAGTGAAGTGTTCTTGATGTCTGTTAGTCTAGTTGGTTTATAGTTTTGTTCAAGTCTTTTATTTTCTTCTCAATCTTCTACCTAGTTGTTCTACCCATTATTGGAAGTAGAGTATTGAAGCCTTCCAGTTTTATTGTTGAATTGCCTATTTCTGTCAGTTTTTGCTTCATCTATTTTGTGGCTCTATTGTTGGGTGTATGTATATTTATAATTGCCATATCTTCTTCATGGATTGACCCTTGTATCATTTGTAAATGCTCTTCTTTTTCTCTAGTAATAATTTTTGTGGTACAGCCTATTTTTCTGATATTATTATAGACACTCCAGTGTTTTTATGATTCCGGTTTGCATGATCTATCTTTTTCCATCATTTTACTTCCAAGCTATTTGCATATTTGAATCTAAAATGTGTCTCCTCTCATTAGGATACAGTTGGAGCTTGTTTTTATTTATCATTATTTTTTAATTTCATACTCTTTGCCTTTTAATTGTATCACTCTATTCACACTTGTTATTATTACTGATATGATTACATCTGGCACTTCCATTTTGTTTTCTACATGTCTTATTTATTTTTATTCCTCTGTTGTTTCTTACTGCCTTCTTTGTTCTTCTTTTTAGATATTTCCTGGGGTAGTATTTTAACTCCATACATAATATTTAATCATATTTTTGGAATTTTTTGAGTGGTGGCCCTAGAGTGTACAATATACATCTTAAATTACCAAAATTACTTCAGATTTACACTAACTTAATTACAGTAAAATACATAAAGCTTACTTCTATATAACTCCATTTCCTCTTGCCTTATTTGTGCTACTATTTCTATACACGTCACCCCAATACATGTTACAAACCCAACAATGCATTGTTAAAATTATCTTATATAGTCTCATATCTTTTAAACAAGCTTAGAGAAGAAAGGAAAGCAAACATGTATTTACAGAGTTGCTATATTAACTACTTATCATTTCTGATTCTCTGCATTTATTATTATCGATTTGAGTTATCATCTCATGTCATTTACTTACTCCACCATTATTTTGTTTCCATCTTTGCATTTTACGCTGTTTTTGTCCAATATATCACATCTATACATTCTAAGTCCAGCAATACAATTATATACATACACAGTTTTATGCAACTGCTTTTTCAAATAATCAAGGGAAAAAAGAACAATTATTCAGTCATATTGTCTTTTCTAATTATCTACATAATTACCCTTACTAACACTCTTATTTTACTCATGTGGATTCAAATTACTGTCTGATGCTGCTTGTTTCTTGTTTGAAGAACAGCCTTAAGTATTGTAAAGCAGATCTGACAACAATGAACTCGCTTATTATTTATTTATCTGGGTGTCTGTATTTTAATCTTCATTTTTGAAACATAGTTTTTTGGATATAAAATACTTGGTCAATAGTTTTTTACTTTTAGCACTTGGAGTATGTGATTCTACTGCCTTCTGGCCCTATTGCTTCTGATAACAAGTCTGCTGTTACTTTATTGAGGTTCCCTCGTACATGATGAGTCATTTTTCTCTTGGTGCTTTCGAGATTTTTCCTTTATCTTTGACTTCAACAATTTTGATTATGATGTATCTGGGTATAGATTTGTTTGCCAAAGTCCCTTGTGTCAGTGGAGCTTCCACTCTTTGTTGATGAATCTGTGTGCAGCTTGAGAGTGTTTTCAAGTCTGTCCCACATTCTATTCTGATTGTTCCTGAATATTTATAGACTAATGAATGGGCTCATACTTCTCAATCCTCAGGGTTGACTCTGATCCTAGGAGGCTATTTTTGGTTGTCTCTTTCCCTTGTTCTCTCTGTTAAACTTCTAGCTGCTCTGCCATTCTGCTTGTTTCTACTAGTAGCATGAAGCTATGATAGTCTTCCAAACTGATCCCTACTAAGATTTCCGTTGTTTGCAATAACACCCACAGTTAGTCTCCTTGGACAGAGCTGTGGAGCTCTTTTTCCTATATGCTGCCACCTCTCTCTCAGACAGAACCTCTTTGCCACTACACAAGAACTGGGGACAAGAACAGTGGTCTCCTTATCTCATAGTGACATCTCTGCTCTAAAAATGGGCACTGGGGAAGGTGGTAGTCCCCTGTCTTTTCAGATTGCCTCTCCTGATATGGAAACTCTGCCCTATAAGTAAGCTGGTTCAGGGATGATCAGGTTCCCAGTATTCTCAGCCTGCTGTTCCTGGAGTAAAGTTTCCCTTCCTACACAAAAGAGCGGGGTGATTTAAGGGACCCTCAGTCTTCTAACAACACTCAGTAGGAACAGAGCTTCTGCAACGTAGGGCTGGGGAGGGATGAGAACCCTGATGACTTGTCTCTTCTAAGTTGAAATCATAGCACTAGACTGCATTCTGGGCAGGAAAGAGAACCCTGAATTCTTGCCTTATCCACTCAGAGTAAAGCACCCCAAGTAGAGTTCCCATAACACTTGGATGATTGGATGAAGGGTAAGGAAGAAGGCCATGGCTCAAATGCCATAGTCTCTTATTCATCTTACGCAGGTAGAGCAGATTTCGTTTAGTGAATGTTTCTTCATCTGCTGTATGCCCCTAGAACAATTTCAGGAGACTTTAAATATTTTTTTAAATAATTTTTTTCCAGTTAAATGACTATTTTGTTGGAAAGAGAGATTACTGCACTCCTCATGTCATCATTTCTGAATCCTCAGGAATGATTTTTCCTAGATTTTATGTGTCTGGTCCAAACAACCAGTGATGTTCTGAATCTCCAATATTTGTAAATATGTTTTCAATTTCAAGCCCTTATTATGTTGACTGTTGTGTTTTGTTTGTTTTCTAAATTTAACCAAATGTAGCACAATGATATTAGAATTTATAGGGCTGCATTTAATCTAAAATTCAAGATATTTTATCAGAATGGGTTAGCTTAGAGCATTTTTCTTGCATATATGAATAAAATCTTTTTTGTGTCCTTGTTAGAAAAGATACACTTTGCTTCTGAAGAACAGTTGGATTTTGGTAAAAAACGTTTGACAAAAATGTGCTGTTAGATGACTGCTGAGAAAACTGACTTTAGAACCTTAGAGATGTTCTGTGTTTGAATTCAGAAAGCATCCTCAACTAAAATGGTCTTCACATTTCCAGTTCCTTTAAGATACTCAGCTATTATTGTTTATCGATGAGATTCTATGAAACCTAGTAGCATCATAAATAACACTATGATTCTTCTTCGTCAGTTTTTACGATAGAACTTCAGGGTTTTTATTGCTTGACTTCCTTCCTTCTTAAAAGACCATCCTTATAAGTTGCTTTCTATAGTTTATATACTCTAATTTTCTATATTTTTGTAAATATACTCAGATAGTTGTAGTAGAACAAATATTTACTATTGACATCAAAGGTAGATTATGCATCTAAACACACATTATTTTTCTGAGTGCAGTGGGAATTTTCTGGGTCAGAAAATGGAGAAAGTAGCATCTGGAGAAAAGTATAATGCAATAATGCAAAGAGGGAATGTTGCAATGTGAGAAATATGGGAAGAAAATGAGGCCAGAGAAGTAGGGAAGAAGTAGAACAGTGAAGGGACTTGAGTTTAATTTTACATATTCAAATTTATTAATCTTTTATTTTATATCCAATGCCTGTTTCTTTTTAATGAAATATTTTCTATTTGTTTTTTTAAATTATGTTTTATATTTAAGTTTCTAATCCAATTGGAGTTGATTATTGGAGTATACAATTTTCCCTTTTCATGTATAACCCTTTTCCTACTTTCAGTTAAAGAACACTCCCTCTTTTCTACACTTATCGCACCTGCTACCTCTGTCATATGCCAAACTCCATACATCTGTGATTCTGTTTCTTTGTATTTTGTTTCATTGGTCAGTTTACATATCCTTGCTCTAATACCACACTATGCTAATTACAACAGCTTGAGAGTATTAGATATGACAAGTGTCTCTTGACTGCACATCACAGAAGTACCCAGGTAATTCTTTTCCACAGAACTTTTAGAATGATCTTTGAAAGTTGTACAAAAAGCTGAATAAAGTCTTAATTAGAATAGTTCTTTATTTTAACCATGATTTTTAATAATTAATGTTTCTATCATTTTATTTTCTTGTTCTTGTCATACATGGTTAATATCTCCCCTTATTGTTTTATTCTATTAGTGTGATTTTAAATTTTTGGTTAATCTGTTCTAATATTTCTAATTCTGTCAAACTGCATATTCCAATGTGCTGTTTTCTGTTTTTTTAAAAGTTCTTAAATGTCTTGTTATTTTAGTCTGTAAGCTTCCCCTCCTCAGAAATATCAGTAATTCTGACAATGCATACATTATTTGTCTCCAAAATCCCAGAGAGTGTAGGGGGGAGAATGGATGAGCCCTGTGGTAGACAAACAAATCAGCAGAAAATCACAGCCACCTCTCACCTACAAAACAACTTCTCAAATAAAGGCTTCATCTTTTCTCCCTAAGAAGAATTAATATCAGGGGAGACACTTCCTAGGTTATAATTTAATAGGTCTTGGATTTTGGAACCGGAGGGATGAGAAAGGGGCTGTTCTTAGCTATTTTGTCCTCACCAGTCTTTCTCAGCACTTCATAAAGTTAGGGCTTCTGTAACTACTGAACTTACTCCTGAGAACTTCTGTACCAGAGCTCTGGGTCATCACAGTTTTGGGAGGTAGGCATCGTTCATCTCAAGGTACTGGAAAGGGAGAATAAATAAAAGAACTCTAACATTTACTTTCTTACTACATTCTCCCACAGCGCCTCTGGTTGTCTGGTTCCCCAGGACAAAGCCTTCACCTGCCCACCTCCTACACACACACCAATTCAAATCAATCCCTATCATCCCAGGTCCCTGTATTTCCCATTCCATATGGGTCTTTCCTTTTTCCGTTTATTCTTTACTCAATTCTCAATAACTATATGGATATTACCATTTATTTATCACCTCTTCCTACCTTTTCACTGCACGGTGCTGCTCATTATAGTCATGGCTCAATAAATGCCCTCTTGAGCCTGTTGCTCTCAATTTGCTTCTGCAGATCTGGCCAGGCTTTCTTCTTTAACACCATTTCCATAAGCAGCAAATGAACAACATGGCTTTTCTAAATTTCATATTTCTGAAATTACATAAACTACACTTCTTTCTCTTTCTTTTTTTTTTTATTCATTAAGAGATTTCTCTTTGCCACAAATCCTACTGAAACACATTTCCTAGATTGAATTCACTGATAAGTCATCTCTGAGCTCTATTCAGGCTGAAAACATGTCTGAATTATTATTGTATATTCAATGCTTATATTTACAAAACAAGATTTTAGGAAAGTACGATCAAAATATATTTTTTCCACACTTCTGTCCCTGATTCCTTCTTGTACTAATTCTATCAACAATATTCTAACACTATTACAACAAACAAAAAAACCCCTAAATGATGGAAAATAATGACGAAATTAGGAATATTAAAACATTTTACTGCTCCACATCTCCATTTGCTGATAATTTTGCAAAAAAAAAAAAAAAAAAAAAAGGGCCAAGGTGGACAGTATGAATTAAATCAGCTTCCTTTCTAGCCTTGTTATAGAATGTCTTACTATACTGCCAAGGATGGGATGCTAAACATTCCATTTCACAGACATCCTTGCAGTGAAGATTCTGGATTTCTATAAATCAAATGTCACTTCAAGATTTGAAAGCAGAAGACAGGTATAGGCCATTTATTAGTTTCCTAGGGCTGCCATAACAGTACCAAAAACTGAATGTGTTAAAGTAACAAAAATGTATCATATCACAGTCCAAAATCAAGGTGTCAGCAGGACCAGGCTCCTTCAGAAGTCTATAGGGAAGAATCCTTTCTTGACTCTTCCTAGCTTCTAGTGGTGCCTGTCATTCTATGTGTCCCTTGGTTTGTGGCAGCATTACTCCAATCTCTGCCTCCATCTTCACATGGCATTTTCCCTCTGTCTTTACCATTGTCTTCCTTCTGTGTATGTATGTGTCTAAATATTCTCTTTTGATAAAGACAACAGTTTTGTTGGATTAAGATCCACCCTAACGACCTTATCTCAATTTCACTACATCCATAAATACTTTATTTCCAAATAACCTCACATTTTTATGTACTAGGGGTTAGGACTTCAACCTATCTTTTGGGGAGGTAAAATTCCACCTATCTTCCTGACAGTTTTGGCTGGTTTTAACAAGCAAATAAGGTTCTTCTATCACACCTCTACACCCAGCCAGTTTGCTAGTATTGAGAGGAAGTTCCAGCAGTGACTTCCAAATCCTGGGATCATAATTATAGGTGAGTGTTCTTAAAATCAAAAATTTCAGTTGCAGCCTCAAAGGCAATAGCTCTTATGGCAAGTGGTCATATAGCATTCTAGAAATCACTTCTGTAGGCCCAGCCTAAATCTTGCTCATATTTACTTAACTTTTATGTATACCTAACTCCTTGTATTAAATAGCTTTATGCTTAAAATACCTTGAACATTTTCTCTTACCGCATCAAGTCCTGACAGATATACACATCAAATTTTTCATGATCTTAAAATTCATTTTAGACATGCATCATACCACCAAGAGTGCTTCTGTGGCTCCTTTAATGTTGTGTAATATGATGAGTGGGTAACCTATATGTTTGGTGCTGTCTGTACTGAAGCAATATAGCAGCAGCTGAATTTTTTTCAAAAGCCAAGTTCAAGAAGAACTACCACTTGACTTGTATCATTAAGATCATGTCTGAGACAATTAACAATTTTAAGTGACTACAAGACACATCTTACACACAAGAATACATTTGGTCACCCTAGCAGCATTTGGAAATGCATATTTCATTTGACAGCATTTGCAAAACCCTTTTATCACTTCAAAATAACTTGTGGAATGTACAAACTTCCAAATGTTAAAAGTTAGTCTTACAAATTTTTTGTATGTAAAAGTACAATTTGGCTTATATATAAAAATAAAGTTGTAGTCCATATTGATTTAGTTGTCATATCTTCTCAAAATCAATCACGAAAATTCCTGGTCTTACAGTCTTCACCAAACTTTTGAGGCTGTGAAGGCAATTTTGCCACACAACTAGAAATTAACAGGAATTTAATTGTTATAGTATTTTTAAATGCTATTATACTTTAGTAGTATTATTATGCCAAGAAGTGTTGTGGCACAATTTTTGTGGGCTTATGCTTCCTTATTTGGTTTTCTATAGTCAATATCTTTATTTGCATACACAGGAAAAATGTTATTTGTTTAAATAATCCAGAAGAGTAAAGAAGGTCTTTGCTCAACTATCTTGTTCTACCTGTTTTCGCTGACTATAAAACTCCACTGACATATTATTACATGTGTCATTGTGAAAAAGTATGAACATATAATTTAGAAAAATGTAAGCCCATCTTTCAGACCCTTTGTGAATCTCTCAAGTTCATACCACTACAATGAATCAAAGTTCTAACTCCCTTCTGATTCCAGGCTATTACATTTGCTCTCATTTTTCTTTGTCTTTTGTCATATGAGAAAACAGAAAAATTAACTTGAATATCACTGTTGGAGTAAATGATCAGGGTACAATCTCATTCCCAGCCCATTGAGGCCTTATCTAAAGACAGATATGAATCAACCAATCTCCTGATTAGGAAACATTAAGTGAAAATACACAAGGATAGAACTCTTCTCCCACCTCTTATGAAAATGGAATCCTGTCCCCACTGATTCCCACCCTATAACAGAAATGCCTTTTGCTTTATATGTATTTTCAAGTGTTATAGAAAGAAAATACATATACTAAAAATTAAAAATTCTTATCATTATGTTGTATTTATATTGATAGAAATAAATTTAACACAGATTTAATTCAGATCAGAAGTCTAATTTTCTAAATAAAAATAAAATGTATGAATGTATTTTACACAAATAAAAGATGACAGCTAGCCAAGTGAAATACATAGCACCTGGCACATATAAAAGATAAAACAGGATACAGGTAGTTTTGAGGAAATCTGAACAACAAACAACTGAAAATAGCAAGAAAATTGAAAAATATCATCAGTGTTAGAAAACATACATAAAAGTTATTTCAAAGCAAGATGGCAAAATATAATCAGACTAAATATTGTAAACTATGAATTCCATGGTTAGGAATTACTGAGATTCCTCATTTCACAGCAGGAAGATTTCTTTTGTCTTACTCTGAAAAAAACCATGGTCCTAAAGAATGTGTATTGCTTATTTCAAACACCAATTTTAAGATATCGACATCCAGCCACACAATAAATTATATAGAAGTATACATAACATATATTCACAGAAAACACTGAGAAAGTTCTGGGCAAGTCTGCTTTGTGGCGCAGAACTGGGAAAAGGTACAGCAGCCACTGTGAGAGAGGTAGGGAAGAGCACAAAAGATGAGTTGCAAGAACTGGGAATATGTTAGTGAAAGGTCATTACACTCCATGCGAAGCAGTACTTGAAATAATAAGGAAATATTACAGTGAATCTATGCCTATAAGTTTGACAAAGTAGCTAAAATGGACCAAATCCTTGCAAGATATATACTAACCAAAGCTCTCTTAGGAAGAAAATGATAACGTCAATAGCACTGTATTACTAAAGAAATGTATTTCATAATTCGATAATTTCAAACAAAGTAAACTCCATACCCAGATGGTGTTACTAGCAAATTCTACCAAACATTTCAGAAAGGAAAAAATACCAATCTATACAAACTCTTCAAGATTTGAAAATCAATCAAGTCTACTCTATTAACTGCCTAAAGTAGAAAAATCAAATGATTATTTCAATAGAGGGAAAAAAAGAATGTGACAAAATTTAACATTCATTCATGATAACAATTCAGTAAATGGGACTTCCCCGGTGGCGCAGTGGTTGAGAGTCCACCTGCCAATGCAGGGGACATGGGTTTGAGCCCTGGTCTGGGAAGGTCCCAGATGCCACGGAGCAACTAAGCCCGTGCACCACAACTACTGAGCCTGCACTCTAGAGCCCGTGAGCCACAACTACTGAGCCCATGTACCACAACTACTGAAGCCCGCACACCTAGAGCCCATGCTCCTCAACAAGAGAAGCCACTGTAATGAGAAGCCCGCGCACCACAACAAAGAGTAGCCCCTGCTCACTGCAACTAGAGAAAGCCCATGCACAGCAACAAAGACCCAATGCAGCCAAAAATAAATAAATGAATTAATTAATTTTAAAATTCAGTAAATGATGAATGATAAAAGAACATCTACATAAAACCTACAACTAATATCATATGTAATGGTAAAAGACTCAATGCTTTTCCCATAAGATTGGGAACAAAGAAAAGATGTCCTTTCTCAGCACTCCTGTCCAAAACTATAATGTAAATCCTAGCTAATATAATATGGCAAAGAAAACAAATAAAAGCATATATATTGGAAAGGAAGAAATTAAACTGTACCTATCCACAGATGACATATTCATCTATACAGAAAAGGCCAGAGAACTTACAAATAAACCCCTAGAAATAATATGTGAGTTAAGCAAAGGCACAGGATATAAGGTAAATAGGCAAAAATCCACTATATTTCTATGTACTAGTAATGAACATTTGGAATCTTAAATTTTAAAATACCACTTAAAATGCCATCAAAATCGAAATACTTACATTTTAACCTATCAACTCCATGTTCAGGTCCTGTATGATGAAAACTATAAAACACTGGAGAAAAAAAAAAAAAAAAAAAAAAAAACGATGGAAACTTAAGTAAATGGAGAGATATACTGTGTTCCTGGATTGGAAAACTAAATATTGATAAGACATCAATTCTTTCCAATTTGATAAAATAGATATCAACTAGCTGATTCTAAAATGTACACAGAAATGCAAAGGAAATACAAATATTTTCGACAAAGGACAACAAAGTAGGATGGCTCATACTACCTGATATCAAGACCTACCATAAAACTACAGTAATCAGGAAAATGTGGTTTGGCAAAAGAATTGGCACAAAGATCAATGGAACTGAATAGAGAGTCCATAAATAGATCCACACAAGTATAGTCAACTGAGCTTTGACCAAGATACAAAAGCAATTCATTGAAGAAAGAATAATCTTTTCAACAAATGGCATCGGAACAATTACACATCCACATGCACAAAAATAAACCTCAAATACACCTCAAATGTTTTACACAAAATAACTCAAAATGGACATAAATGTAAAATGTAAAACTATAAAACACCTACAAGAAAACATAGGAAAATATCTTCATGAACTTGAATTTAGCAAAAATTTTTAGATATACACCAAAAACAGAGTGCATAAGAGAAAAATTGGTAAATTGTACTTTATCAAAATTATAATCGTTTGCTCAATGAAATGCACTGTTAACAGAATGAAAGGCAAGCTGTAGATTGGCAGAAAATATTTGAAAACTGCATATCTGATAAAAGACTTATATTAATAATATATAAAGAACTCTCAAAACTCAACAGTAAGAAAACATCCCAATAAAATAGGCAAAAGTTCTGAAAAGACATTTAAACACAGAAGCTATACAGATGGTAATAAGCATATAGAAAGATGCTCAACATCACTAGCCATTAGGGAAATGCAAATTGAAATCCCAATGAGATAATAACTGCCCACATATTACAATGACCATGTTTAAAAACAAAACCAAAGTGCCAGTCAGGATGCAGAACAAATGGAACTATCATTCATTGTTAGTGGTCAGGCAAAATGATACAGCCACTTTAGAAAATAGTTGGCTTTTTTTTTTTTTAAACAAATTAAGCATACACTTGCCCTACAATCCAGCAATCCTACTCCTAGTCATTTACCCAAATGAAATGAAAACTTACGTTCATACAAAAGCCTTTAGGTGAACATTTAGAAAAGGTTCATCCTTAATCACAAAATCCTGGAAACAACCCTGATGTACTTCAACAAGTGAATGATAAGCAAACAATTCCATGCAATAGAACACTACACGACAATGAAAAGAATAACTGATTCATGAATTAAGTGAATTTTGCTAAGTGAAAGTGGCAAGACCCCCAAATCTACATATTGCATGATCCTACTTTTGTAAATTTTAGAAAAGCCAAAACTATTGAGACTTAGATCACTGTTGTCAGGGGTTGTACGGAGAATGAGTTGACTAAAAAGGGGCAGCAAAAGAAAACTTTTGGGGTGACGGAACTGTTCTCTTTGGTGTTCTCTGCATTTTTCAGAAGGCACAGAACTGTATACGACAAAGAATGAATTTTGCTGCCTTCAAATTTTAAAATACCAACCAGACTGTGAGGAGAACTACAGATGGAATGTGGACTGTGACAAATGCAACAAAATGTAATTCAAATGAATGACATAACTACACTGAAATGGTTGGGGAGAAATGAGTTAACCTAAGTGACTTTGAAAATCATTGTTTTGACTGGATATTACAATACTAAAGACAAAAAGGGACTGTATACAAACACTGTGGCAACTTGTTTTTCACAGTGGTATGAATCAGTAATTCTGAAACTAGATTTCAGAACCAGTTTAACCTACATATACTAGGTTAAATAATAGTTATAGGTAAATATATTAAGATATTAACAGCCAGGTTTCTCACTGCTGGAGGAAGAAGTTACAAGTAAGCAAAGGTGGAATGCTAAAATGGATCCTGAGTTGCTAGATTGAAGTTAGAGGTATCAGTGTGAACGCATGGAGTTTTGGGGAGATTATTTTTTAACACCTATTCAGATAGATTGACACATTAATAAATATATATGTGGTATGTATACGTAGTTTGGTAGACATACAGATACTTCGTAGCTCTGTCTGCTGAGAACAATGATACCTCAATAGCAATATGCACACTTAGCACCTAGTTCTTTGTTTATAAATACTATTTTCTGATAAAAGGAATCAGGCTCCTTAGAGAAACAGTTGATTCCAGATCTAGAGCAAAGAAAATCCAACATAATCCTGAAACATCTAGTGGTCTAAAAAGTAAGGAAGTGCTCAAAAAAGGGGGAAGAGAATGAAAATATATGAAGAGGACACAGGAGCCAACCTGTAAGAGCACTTGAGGGCCAAAACTGGAAAATTTTTAGCAAAAATATAAATAACAGTGGTATTGGATCATGATCAAAGAATAAGTAGCCATGAGACAATAATGACATAAATAAATGATTGAGGTAATAAATTAAGGGGGGAACAGGATCAGCTCTTCCGTACAGAAGCATTCCAATTAATAAATGTAGAAGGAATTAGGGAAATCAAACATTACCTACAGAACAAGATCTACTGATGAAAGTTTAAGAACAAGATATTCGCATAGTCTCAAAGCATTTCCTCCACATATTTACTAATTATGAAGAAAAAATCGGTAACTTTACAGTGAAGGAACCTGGAAGACACCAACTTAACTAAGTGATCAAGGCTAACATAACCAGTAATAAATCCTATCAACATTATGGAACCCCTGATATACTGCATTAAGAAAGTGACATCACCTCCGTAGATTGCCTGTGAAAAATGCATAACCTAAGCCTAATTATTAAAAAAAAATCAGGCTAATCCAAACTGAGAAGCATTCTACACCTGATCACTACTCTTCACAACTTTTAGGTTCATTGAAGTCAAGGAAAGACTGAGGAACTGTCAGGTACTAGGG
Organism: Balaenoptera acutorostrata; assembly: GCF_949987535.1. Taxonomy (NCBI): domain Eukaryota; kingdom Metazoa; phylum Chordata; class Mammalia; order Artiodactyla; family Balaenopteridae; genus Balaenoptera; species Balaenoptera acutorostrata. Next base: position 86,676,998 of record NC_080067.1, on the reverse strand, counting down.
GAACAAAAGAGATATGACTACTAAGTGTAATAAGGGATCCTAGATTTAATCCCAAGACATTAAAAGGGATATTAATTGAAAAACTGGTGAAAATCAAATAAAGCATGTAACTTAGAAAATAGTATTGATAATTGTGCTGTGGTTATATAAGATGTTAGCCTGAGGGAAAGCTGGGTGAAGGGTAAATAGGAACTCTCTATACTATTTTTGCAATTCATTCATAAATCTAAATTTATTTCAAAATAAAAAGTTGGGTTTTTTTTAATTATATGAACTGGAATTCCAGGTACAGTAAGGGGGAAAAACTATTATAAGCAAAAATCTAAAACCTAGGTTCTGTCTTCTAGAATAACCAAGAGTTCTTAAATCCTGAACCCTGAGGTGTGTGGACTGGATTTCATTAATTCTGTAACTATTGGATTTTCCATAACTATCTTGGATTTCCCCTGCCCTAGTTCTGGAATCACTTTTTCAAAGAACCTAGTTCCTTTTATTGGAGAATGGTATTGATAAACCAAGAACTAGATTCTGGGTATGCTTATTGCTACCGGGGTATTATTGCTCTCAGCAGACAAAACTAGGAAATATATTTTTTTCAATATTAGCTTCACAACACAAAAGTAACCATAAGCCTGGAGGATATGTTCCCCAAGTCAAGAGTCTGAAGAAATACTAGATGTTTTTCTATTGGTGACCAACCAAGAGCAGCAAAGAATGGGACAACACATATTTGTTTGAAATAAATAAATAAATAAAAAAGGATTGGAAAAAATAAATATGAGAATGATAAAAGATATAAAATTAAACAAAAGAAGAAAGGCGAACCACTACTATTACATCCGAGAAAAGTATACTATAGGCAGAAGTAAGTCATATTCTAACAATACATAAGTTTAATATTCACCAGCTCCTATCCCAAAACTTCAGTGAACCTATGTTGCTTTCCAACTTAAGACCAAGTTCTTCAGCAGGATATTTAGAACATTTCCTGATATGATCCCAGTGTTTTCACTATTATCTCCCAAGGCTTCCTTGTCCATGCACTGTACCCCAGGCACCTTGGACTAAGCCCTGTGTCTCTTGCCTTTCTGCCCTTACTTGTACTGTTCCCTCTACATGGAAACTGCTCTGCTGATCAATAAACAACTCGTACTTCAAGTCCACACCAGATGCCCTCTCTTTTCTGAAGTCTATACTGTTTTCTCTAAATTAATGCGATCTCTTCCTCCTTTGAACTCTCTAAGCAGTTTCTTTCCTTTCATATTCTAACTTGTGTTCTTGTCATTTGTATCTTGCCCGTCCCTACCAAACAATATATATTTCTTTAGAGACAGGAAAGGACTCTTACCTACTCATCTTGACCTCTCCAGAGGGATCAGTATCATTTTTACCATGTAAGTGTTCCTTCAATAGGTAATTGTGGAATAATTTAATGAAATACCCAAAACTATACTCAAGCTGGAAAAAATTTACAAAGTAATGAATTTTTCTACCACAGATTCCCTCACTCCAAAACAGTCTTAGATTTTCTTGATCATAATTTTTGGGCAAGGGAAGATCACATTATCATTTCAGTGAGCATGGTTCTCTCCCCAGCAAATTCTAGTGGGAGTCACTAATTCTGTTGCTAGGGGAATTACTAGACAAACTTCAGAGCAGAAGGACCCAGCGGGGGGAGCTTGCTGACGGCTCCGATAACCACAGCAGGAGTTGTTTTCTTTTCCCTCTGTCCCTGGAGAGAGAGTACTGTGGAGTGGAGAAAAAGAAAAATGGCTCTAGCATGATCCAAACTAAGAGGATTTGTCCCTACCTCCCCCCCAGGCCAAGGGAGATGGGTGGACCTTCTCTGATGCAGAAGGGGAGGCTGGGGCCTATCTGACAGGAAGAAGCTTCAGAGAGGGATCAAGGTGCTAGCTAAGAGGATTTTACTGTCTCATTCTGTCTCGGTTTTGTGCCAAGAGAATTGGTGGGAGGGTGAATAGACCTAGCAGGGCTCTCGTGAAGAGTCTGTAGTGGGCACACACTGCTCTGGGGCAGTGTTACTGGGTAGACACTCAGCCTGCTTCCTCTGGAGATTAAAAAGGGGGCCCAGAAAAGAGCCCATGGCTCTGCTCCCTTCTCAGCAAGAACCACTCTCATCTTTCTTCCCCTCTGAGACCTTAGTCACCCCAAGGTCACGTCACAGGAAGCAGAATCCAGGGCTCAGTCCTGCATGGGGACAAGGAACAGCAGACTTCTGTTCTTGTCTCTATTCTTCTTCTGTATCAGGGACCATATTGCTAATTGTCATTTTTTAAACCTCTTTTATCTGGAATATTACAAATGTACGGCAAAGTACATAAAGCATAAATGTGTAATTTAATGAACTGTAAATTGGACACCTGTTTAACTTTTGTCCAAGTCAAGAAATTGAATATTAACAGGATTCCAGAAGCCCTCAGCATGTTCCTTCTCAAACAAAATCCTTTCCCTCCTCCTTCACAGTATAAATACACTGAATTTTATGGAATTCAATTTCTGCATATTTATCAAATAGTTTTACTGAATTGTACACTCCTAAACAATGTAGTTTCATTTTACCTGTTTTTTGAAGTTTATTTATATAAAGAGAATAATAAAATATTTATTTTACTATGTTTGGCTTCTTTAGTTCAATATTATGTCTTATGATTCACTCCTGTTGTATGTATCTATAATTCATCATGTTCATTGTAGTATGACATTCATTGTATGTCTACAATACAGTTTATTCATACTATTCTTAATGGACATCTGGGCATTCCTTTGCTTAGTTTTGTAAAGAGGAATGCATAAGGTTACATAGTCATCACTAACTGTCCAAGTACACTGTTATATACTTCTGAATCAAGACCTTGAGGACTTATGTATCAGAGCTCTGTATGAGGTGTGTCTGCCTATGTGCACTAACCTTACAAGGTCTTGTTGTATTTTACATGTGTGAGATAAGGTACTACATGGGAGGAAGAGCACATACTCCAAGGAGTTCTCTCAGAGCTATGCCCATCATTATACTCCTAAAACAGGTGTTCTCAGCCTACATGCATAAATAAAGATTGAAACATAGGTTACATCTATTTTTTACAAGACCTAAACACCAGAGAGACATGTATTATACTTCAGAACCACTGCTAACTTTTAACACATTTTATATTAAACATTGTTATTTTAAGCTTCACTTCTGTCTCCAAAATTTGTTTTAGCAAATTTCTTCTCTCACAAGTTACCTTTTAATGAAAGGGTTGATATAGGAGGATCTAATGGCAAATTAGATGTACGCAGACTTTCCGGAGCTTTTGATACAGTCTCTCCTCTAAGGCCTTATTAAAGAAATTTAGTAAATGCACAGGTAGTGTCTCTTTTGAAGGATGTAGGGCCTAGCTGAGAAGAAATGCAAGACAGTTCAGCTAGGAAAAGGGACTCATACTCTAGAGATAAATGTTGTGATTAGGTCATAAGAATTTAATAGAAAAGAATGGCCTGTTTGTCACTCCACCTAGACCAAAGGGTTTAAATTGTCAGAGAGTTCTCCAGTTCAGATTGCTTCCCAACAATAAGTGATGTTTATACTTTGGACCCTTGTATCAGTGAGAGGCCTTTCTGTTATAGGTGAGAAAGTCTACCTCAAAATATTTGAGGTAAACAAGGAGATTTAACTGTATATACTATGAGGAAATTCAGTGGTGTCCCCAACTGACCAAGAAGTAGCCTTACATTGATTCAAAGTCTCAAGTGGTGTTCTGATTTCACTCCTTTTTTCATCTCCATGTCCATATCTCTCCCTTATTTTATCTCTCTCTGCTTCTCTCCAGTTCTCTCTGATTCTCCTCTGTTGCACACAGATTTTCTCCACATAACAGAATGGTAACTGAAAGACACCACGGACTACGTCCCTATGTCCAACACAAAAATCCTGAGGAGGCTTCTGACTGGTCCATCCTGGGTCACATTTCCCACGCCAGCAGTCAGAGTGAGTATAAGACACAGAAATAGGGAATTTCCTGGCGATCCAGTGGTTAGGACTCGGCACTTTCACTGCCGAGGGGCCCGGGTTCAATCCCTGGTCAAGAAACTAGGATTCTACAAGCTGCGGAGTGGCCAAAAAAAAAAGACACAGAAATATTAGCTCCTCCACAAAGAGGAGGGAAGGAGTCACCAAAGAAAATAGAAGGGTGTGCAGTTAATTTAACCTTAACTAAAGAGAGGTCTGGCTTTTGCCTTCAGCATCTGGGAGATAATCTCTAAATCCTTAAAATGTCATGCCTGACAAGAATGTCTATGTTTGCCTGTGGGCCCTGGGCTGACAAGATAGTGACAACGTGATGCAGGGTTGGGCATCGGAGCCACACCAACAACGTGACTTGGGGTGGGTACTTTGAGTCACACAGCTTGACCCCCCGAGGTCAGCCATGTGGGCAGTCAAGCATTCCCACAAGATGGAGCCCTCATAAAGACACCAGACACCAAGACTCAGGTGAGTTTCTCTGACTGGCAATACTCCATGTGTACTGTCACACCTTAATGCCAGAAAAGTAACTCTGTCCTGACTGCACAGGGAGAAGGTGCCTGAACGGTATGTGCTTGATCTCTGCCTTATCCATCTCTTCCCTCAGCTGATTTTGATCTGTATCTTCTCCCTGTACAGTAAGTCCCCCACATACAAACCTTCAAGTTGCAAACTTTCAAAGATGCGAATGTGCATGTCCAATCACATAAGTTAGTTCATGTGTCTGGTATACACTGTCACATGCATGCATCCTCTATAAGTGGTTGTGTTTTTGTGTACTTTACTGTACAGTACTGTATAGAGTATGGTGGTACAGTATCTTTATTACAAGCCCAGGATGTGATTGAGTGAAATTGCAGCTTGCCCTCCATCTCCTATTGCTGACCCTTCATCAGCTCTACCATCTCCCACCTCTTCTCCCTCCTCCAGCCAGTAACTCTTCTTGCCTGTTCACTCGATGCCAGCCCCCATATGCCAGCTGCTGTACTGCACTACTGTACTTTTCAAGGTACTGTACTGTAAAATTTAAAATGTTTATTTTTGTGTTTGTTTACTTTTTATGTATTATTTGTGTGAAATACAGTACTATATAGCCTATTGTTGGATACCTAGGCTAACTTTGTTGGACTTACGAACAAATTGGACTTAGGAACGCACTTTTGGAACAGAACTTGTTCGTATGTAGGGGACTTACTGTAATAAACTGTAACTGTGAGTATAACAGCTTTCAGTGAGTTGGAGTCTAATGAATTACTGAAACAGAGTGTGGTTTGGGGAAGCCCTCCGGAAACTTACAATTGGTGACAGAGGTGAGGACAGTCTTATGAACTCTGTTTCCTCTTACTTCACACTTGGCAAAACTCCCTCAGTAAGAAATATAGTGAAAATATTCTGAGTAGTCAAACACTATAATTAACATACATAAATAGTCCACCAATGAAGTTTCACAGGTTTCCCTCTAAATCCTTGATTTCAGAAATACCCTTAATTCACATCATTGCTAGGAGAGGGGAATACTCATATTTCCTAGACAAACAAGTCCTGCAAAGTGTTGGGGAAAGAGCTGCACCTTCCTGAGCAGGGACGTTAGCCTTAGGTAAAATTGGGGATAGATAAAATACTAATGTGACTAGTTAAAATACCTTGGGATATGAACAGATGAGATACTTATCACATATTTATTAATGAAGATTGAGGAAGGAAGAAGAATTGAAAACACATGTTCATATTTTCTTATTTAACATTCACTTCTGACTTGACTTCATGTAACTAAGTCATTGTATTAGAAAAATTCAAAAACCATCATTCCACTGAAATGGTATAATAAAAGGCAAGTAAATCCTCCTATTTGTGGGACTAATGTAGGAAAATGGAATCTGGAAACTAATAAATCTTCCCTTTAATAAACCATCTGATAAAGGCATAGTACTTTAAGAAAACAAACTTTAGCACCATTGGTATAAAAAGCTGAATGCAAGTTACAAGCAGTAATAAGGACCCTTGTACTCAGAGCAGCATGGGACAAAACTGCATCACGCACAAGGGAAAGAATAATCATAGTTTAGAACACTGGAAGAAGAAAAAAATGAAAGTCTACAGAACCAATGACTGTTCTCTTGAATTTTCTTAATAAGGGTTATCATTTTCGTTAAGAAACACTAAAATTTGAAAAGTATTCAATTTTGCTAAAAAGTATTCACATTTGCTTAAATTATCTGTGTAGTAAAATATATGCAGTTCTCATTTCAGAGTTGTCCTTTATAAAGTTATAAGTTAAACGATTTTCCTGCCACCACCATACAAATACATTGTATTTATTCAGCTCTGAAGTGCATATATTTTTCACATTTCAATGTTATAATTGTAATCTGCTTCCTGATTTTAAAAAACTTATTTTTTTTTTCTGAAAAGCTGTTATCAACCCAATGGCTTTTATTATAGTCAATGGCAAGGAAATATTTATAGTGAATTAGTGAAGCCCAGTAAATTGTTAAGGACATGAGTCAGGTACCCAATAAGCAGAATAGTGTTCAAGGGCTACACCTGATGCAATACCGTTTTACATATGTTAATACCTGGGGAGACTCCTCATCACAGAAAAAAAAGCTGAATGAGCAATGCAATTTTTAAAAAAAAAATCTTGGGTACCGGTAACTTGAAACATAAAATTTAAAACTACTTGAGTTGAACAATTAGAACCTTGCTTGTCTCACTCGATGTGGTCCCCTGGTGGTCTCACTAATTTCCATAGCTTAGCCTCCCACTAGGTAGTAAAGATTGCCAAATCATGACTCTCCAGCCCAGAGATCCAGAACTATATATCCAATTCTCAATCAGATGTTCCATTCACTCACTTATAAAATTTAAGAATCCACTATGTCCTACAGGCAAATGAAACTTAACACATCCAAAACTAACTATATATATATAAATTTTTAATAGCCAGCCCTCTATATTCTCTACTCGGATTAATATTATCTTGGAATTAGATAAAAGCAATAAAGTTATCACCATTCTTTCAACCACTTAACCAACTATTTTTAAGTCATCACCTTAAGATATCTCATATGCATCCTATACTCTCTTTTATTGCTTCCACCTAAGTTAAGGTCCTACTATGGTCTGAATGTTTGTATCCTCCCAAAATTCATATGTTCAACCCTAATCCCCAATGTGATAGTAATTTGGAAGAGAGGCCTTTGGGACGGGATTAGGTTGTGATGACGTGGCATCAGCATGAATGCAAGATGCATTCATGAATCTCATGAATGGGATTCGTGCCCTTATAAAAGAAACCCCAGAAAGATCCCTCACCCCTTCCACCAGGTGAGAACCCAGAGAAAAGACACAGTCTATAAACCAAGAAGTGGGCCTCAGCCAGGTACTGAATATGTAAGCATCTGATCTTAGACTTCCTAGCTGCCAAAACTGTGAGAAATAAATGTCTGTTGTTTATAAGCCAAGCAGGTTATGGTGTTTTAATTGTAACAGTCCCAAAGAGACTGACAGGTCCTCATCATGTCTTTTATGAACAACAGAAGTCACATCCTGACTTGTCTCTCTATCCTTTAGTTATACTAAATTTACATTAAAAATCCACGAATTTCCTTGCCTCAGTAATTGCCACTACTATACTGTGCACCAGTCAGACTCACCTGTATTAACTCATAAATCTGCCCAAATGCACTCATTATATAGACATTATTATTATTTCCAATTTCCAGGTGGGAAAACCAAAGGTCATGGGACTTAAATCACTAATAAGTGGAAAATTCAGAATTAGAAACCAAATCTTTTTCATCCCAAACCAGCGTCTATTGTATTATGCTGCGTAGCCTCCTAGATCAGTCACTGTCAAACAAACAGATAAAAAAAGAGGAAGGGGAGGATGAGACAGATGTTTCCTATCTCATAGGAGGGCAAGGGTTTTCAAAAGGGCAAGTTGAGAAGTGGTACAAGTACACTTAAGAACACAATTACTTGAGGGTATAATTTGGTGAGGTCCATGGAATAAGGTGGCAGGAGAGGTACACTCGTGGCACATTTCATTGCACAAGTCACATGATATGAAACTGCCCAGTGATGAGAGAAGGGCATGGCAGTGGGTATGTCTGTTACTATCAATGGAATGCTTTTTTAATCAGGCACTGGTATCATTGGGCATGCCTGTAATATATAAAGGAGAAGAAAAATATGCTCACGGATAGCTTAAATGTTAAATAGGATAGATCTTCCCCCATTTTTGAGAGAGCCAGCAGGTAGCCTGTCAGAGCACATCAAGAGTGTGACAGCTGTGAGTCAGACAAGGAACTGGCAGGGGTATGTGTGGGCTGAGAGAATATAGTTTTCAAAGAGCTGCCTTTTCAGAGATGAAGAAAAAAGGTATAGCACTGAGGACAAGTGAAACAATCCAAACAGGGTCTGATGAGCATACAAGAGTTGACATATTTCCAACAGACATTATGTCAGATAATTAAACACAGTAAATAAGAATAAGTAAATATGTGATTTAATTGTTTGAACTTTGTGATTTTATGTCTTTGACTCAGAGTATATTACTAAATTATTTATTAGTGTTGTTCATCTGTTATCTAAACATCAATAACGAAACTATCTAAAGATAAACACTAGTCGGAATCCTAACAGGACTGTAAAATACCGCAGCCCACTAACTAATTTGAAGTCGTGATTATACAGCCGCTCACCTGAAGGCAGGGTCATGCACTGAGGAACAACTTGTAGGAAGGAAATTAAAAGGATCACCAGTTGTCGCTTCCAACACCCTTGAATTCTTGCCACTCTTAGAGGAATCATTTCTTTATAACCTATTATTCTCTGTAATAAAAAAATTTTAATCCCATATAATCTAGTTTATTTTTAATATTTGGTCTAGAAATCTATTACATGGTTTTCATCCAGTAAGTTCACTCTTCTAGTTAATTTTTAGCCCCATATTACTTGGTTTTAAATGAAAGAGAAAAAAATGATGCATAAAATGTTATCTGCTTTCTGTTTCCCTAACTTAGAAAAGTTCAGCTGAATACATTCTGTTTAAAAATGCAGTCATTTTCAGATTTTAATATCCTTAATCTCATCACCAGAGCTGGGAAACTGTAATTTCCTCATTACATAGCTTTGTTCATCCTCTAAGCCAAAGAGCCCTCCTCTTACTCCTGCCCCCAGAAAGCATGAGCTTGCATCCATCCCCAGGCTGGTCTGGTTAGGCAGCTTCTCTCTGCTTCTAAGCACTTCTTCACTCGCTGTGTTCCCCATCTTTGCATCCTCTGCAGAAATCACACAGACCAGGCATTTCCACAGACAGATACTTCTAGAGAGAGCAGGTTCCTAGAGAAACCTCACTTCTGAACTGAGCGGTTTGGGCATGCTTACCATGGTACCATGTAAGTGAACACTGAGATGTGAGTGAACACAGATTATGTAGCTGGTCCTGGGCGAGACAGACAAACCAGTCTTTAGCAGGATGGGAGGAAGTTTTGTCATCTTTGACATATTTGTGAATAAGAAAAGTCTTAGATTAAGTTACTGGGGCTTGAACTGTGTCAAAAGACAGGTAGGAAAAGTGTTGAGGGGTACCAATGATTATGCTATAACAGAATTATTTTCTGGAGTATATATAAATGGGGGAACTAAATAATGTCTTACTTTTGTTAAGTATTAACAATTCTATGTAGTATGTGCTCCTTCTCAACCTCTAATGACTCCTTTTATGTGAATTTGCTCTGGGCACATGCAGGAAGATCCAGCTGTGAAATATAAGTGAGAAGTGGGATGGCAGCCGGGTGGCCGGACTGATGACCACTGGTGGACAAAATGGCCAGGGACTAACTGCTGCTAAAGTGAGAGGCAGGGGAATGTGGCCAGAGGACACCAGTGTGGCAGAAAGACTGATTCAAGTGAGGGGAGTAGTGAAATCACAGGGCTTTCAAACCCAGGACAACAGTCAGAGAATAGCTTCGCACCTGATCCTACCCACACAAAGCCTATTATGGGAGATGGCAGTGAATTAATCAGGCTACAATGGCTGTACCTTGTGATTTGTGGAAGATCCCAAAATATTTTTGGATAATGCAGAAGAGGGATAAATAACTATATGAAGAAGAGGGGAAAGAAAGAAGGAAAAAAGAAAGGAAGGGAGGAATGGAGGATGGAAGGAAAGAAGGAAGGAATGTAGGAAACTGAGTAGCATACAGGTGAAAGACGTAAAGACAGGAAAAGAAGGAAAGAAAGTGGGAGGAAGGAAACATATTTAGGGTTTATTATCATATTTATTATACTTTACATAAATCTACATTTTACATATATTTACTCTAGAGGCAGGGACTATTATTATCACCATTTTATATATGGAGAAACTAAGGCTTAAGGAGGTTGAGAAAACTCTATAAGTTCACATGCCTAGTAAGTGGTAGAGCAGAGTTCAAATCCACAAAAATTAACTCCAGCAAAAACAAATATAATATAATAAAATAAAAAGTATGTTCTCTAACAGATGTTCTGAAAGCACAGAGGAGGAAACAAGGTTAATAGCATAATCTCAATCTACTCCCTGAGCCTCTTGCAATTAATATGATTTAGGGCACATTTGGTTGTTTTTGTTTAAATTTATTTGCAAATAAATTTTGTTACTTTACTCTCTTTTTATTTAGAAAGAGCTATCACTACATGCTAATTTCTAATGGGGATGGAAAATATTTAACACGATATCCTCTATTGTGTATAAGGTGTTACTTTTGGGTTTAGGTAGATTTTCTGTAATATTTTGTTGCATTTGTTTGATAAGTCTTGATAAACACACCTACTAACTGACTTACACTTGTCACTCAGCAGCTACCCATTCTGTATCTTCACATCTAAATTATGCAATTGAAATAAATGACATCATAAGCGGAAATTTGTTTATATTTTTATTTAACTAATTTAAATATATATCATACACACATGGAAAAAATACAAAGGGAACAAAAACATATACTATGAAATAGATATATATGTCTCAGCCATTCAGTCACCTTTCCTAGAGGCAACTGATGTTTCCAAGTTTTAGTATACCCTGCTGGAGATATTCAATGCATAGGCAAGCATGTATAGATACAAATACAGAAACACACACACATGAGTGATGACTTTCTTATTCTAAATCTTTTTTCACCTATGTATACATAGAAAACAGAAAAATAGGAATAGATAGATAATATAGGTAGATAGATGACAGATTGATGATAGATATAGATAGACAGATAGATAGATAGAGAGAAAGAAAACTATTTCATATTAATACCTACAGAGCTGCCTCACTCTTTTTAGTGCCATATAGTATTCCATTTAATAGACATAGTATGTCCATTAATTTCTTTATCACTCCTTGTTGATAAATATTTAAGTTGTTCTCACTCTGTGCTATTACAAACCATGCTGTAATGCATCTTTGTATGGATGTCATTTGGGACATATGTAAGTATATTTGTGGAATAAATTCCTAGAAATAGAATTGCTGAATCAAAGGATATTTACATAATGTTGCTATGAGCACTAGGGTGCATATATATTTTCAAATTACTGTTTTTGTTTTCTTTGAATGAATACCCAGGAGTGGAATTTTTTTTAATAACCGAGATATGGAGGCAACCTAAGTGGCCATCAACAGATGAATGGATGAAGAAGATGTGGTATACATATACAGTGGAATATTACTCAGCCATAAAAAAGAATGAAATCTTCCCCATCTGCAACAACATGGATGAAGCTGGATGGTAGTATACTTAGTGAAGTAATTCAGAGAGAGAAAAACAAATGTTTTCATTTATATGTGGAATCTAAAAAAAGAAACAAATGAACTGATAACAAAACAAAAACAGACTCACAGATGGAGAACAAACTAGTGATTACCACAGGGGAGAGAGATGGCAGGAGGGGTGAAATAGGTGAAGGGGATTAAGAGTTATAAACTGACAGTTATAAAATACATAAGTCACAGGAATGTAGTGTACACAGAGGGAAAAAGTCAATATTTTATAATAACTTTGTATGATGTGTAATCTATAAAGATATCAAATCACTATGCTGTACATCTGAAACTAATATAAGTCAACTATACTTCAATAAATAAATAAATTTTAAGTTAAAAAATTTTAATATTACATTTTAATTTTTAAGAAATATTTGTCAAATTGGCTCACAGTCCTTGAATAATACATGAGAGTAACTATTTCTCTTTATCAACTTTTTTCATGTATGATTTTGCTGAGAAAATAAGTTTAAAAAAACAGCAACCCATTGTACAGTCAATTTTCGTTTTTTAAATAAATAACCTTAAATTTCTTTTCATATATTCAAGAGGGAAGACAGTTATGTCCTATGTATCATGTTTTTATGTTCTTTAACCATATTTCCGCTGTGCAGTTGATTAGGGCTGCCGTGAGTAGGTGTGTAAGATTCACTTCTAGATGAATGGCTCCCCCAGAGCACATAATCTTTGCAGCCTGTGTGGAGCCTCATTGTGGATCATTCTCTATTCATTTTCAGGTATTCTTTGTGAGTTATAAAAATTCACATTTTGCACCTGATATGTATGGGAAATATCTAAGGTGATCAGTTGTGTTTTGACTGCATTGAAGTTTTGTTGTTGAGTTTGCTTCTTATATTTTTATGACTCTAGTTTATCACCCTGGTTTTACTGTGTCTAGGACTGCATCACATTTAAGAAAGTCTGTTACTCCAACAGAATAAATATAACTCTTTTATATTGTCTTCTATAACTTTCATGATTTCATTTTTTACATATTAGTGCTTGATCTAACTGGAATTTCTTCAGATGTGAGAAATAAGAAAATGAGGTTTTTCTGCAAGGTTACTCAGTTGTCCTAAAACCATTTAGGAAGTAACTTATGTTTTCTCTACTATTAGATGCAATTCATCTCTAACATATACTAAAATTCCATAACATTTGGATCTATTTCTGGACTCCTTTTTCTATTTCATTGATCTGTCTATTCATATACTAGAGATTCATACATCAGTGCCATCCTGTCTTAATTATAGTAGTTTCAAAATTTTTCCCCTGTGACACCTCTTTTTCAGGTTTTCCTTGGCCATATTTTTTTCTTAATTTTTCCATTAGTTTCAGAATCACATTGGTTAGGCCTTAAAATAAGACCTGTTGATATTTTAGAGGGCTAATATTTTATTTATATTAATTTGAGAGAAATAATGACATCTTTGTGAGTATTCCTATGCAAACAGAAGGTAAGCTTTCTCATTTGTTTGAATTATCTTTTGCAACTGTCAATAATGTTTATACATTTTCTTCTTGAACATTTATTGTTAAATTTATTCCTATAATTGTATTGTTTTCATTGTTGCTATTAGAAATGGGATCTTTTTAACCATCATTTTTCTTACTGGCTTTATCTATAGGAAGGCAACAGATTTTGGTATATTAATTTTATATTATGATACATTATTGAATTCTCTTTATTTATAGTCTTTTTTGGTTATCTTAGATTTTCAAGTAGACAATTATATATAACATCTGCAGATAATTAAATTCTTATGTTTTTTATTTGTATATATTCTGTTTCTTTTTATCATCTTTTTGTATTCCTATTACCTGAGAAAAAAAGTTTAATAATCTGGGAATTAATGGGCATCCTTGCTTTACCCCTGATGTTAGTAGACATTTTTCACCAAGGTCTACTAGTATTTCACCAATAATCATGATGCTGGTTTCTAGTTTGAGATAAATATATTTCTATTTTAAAAATGGATTTTTTGTCAAGAATAGATTTTATTGAATGTCTTTTCATCATCTAAGATGACATAGATTTCTCTTAAATGTAGTGATTAGTAAATAGATTTCCTAATATTGACCATCCTAATATATCTTGAATAAGGTTCCACTTGGTCAAGGAGTATTATTTTACTATGCTGTTTGGTTATATTTGCCAATCAGGTAACTGTAGAACATCTCCCTAGTTAATATTTTCCTAGTAGAACGCCACTGGTTTTTAATACTCAAACTTTATAAAACATATATATCTCTCAGTATAATGCTTTTCAGCTGATGTTTTTATAGGAAATTATATTTACAGCTCCAAAATTCAATGCATCATATATAACAAAATGATGTGCAGAAAACCTTCATGTTACATTCCACATAAAATGTCAACAAGGAGGATATGCATGACAGCAATATATGAAACATTTCTTTTAAAAATAGCCCAATGTCCGTTTTCCACTTTTCTTCTTTCCCCTTTTCTTTCTTTCACTTCTCTTCCCTATCTGAACAACTCACTCCAAAAGGCATTAGGTGGAACCAAGTAACATAGGCATCTGCACAGTGGTAAGAAGGGGAAAAAGCAGTGGCCCTGAATGAAGTGTCATGGCCTGAGGATAGTGATGATGACATCCATATGGGAGGGGAAAGGAGTGACCAGCATTGGGTTTCAGAACCTGAGTGTGTTGAGCAGGGTGTACAACAAGGCTTTGGCAAGTGGCTTAGCATGGGGAATTCCAGCACAGGCCGAGTAAGAGCTTCCTCACAACAAGATGGCCCCATGTAGAGTAGGGAGGGGTAAAGAAGACAGTCATATTATGTAGGAGAGGCGACAGCAGCAGTGTGGTATTGGTTATATACACACACAAAAAAGATAAAGTGAGTAAACGTATTAAGAATAAGGAGAGTCTGGTTTCTCACTGTCAGAGAAGATAATTACAAACATTCAAAGGGAGAAAACTAAGGTGAATCCTGTGGTATTTGGATTGGAATTGGAGGTACTAGTGAACATCAATGGATTTCAATATAGAGAGACAGATAGCTATAGAAACAAATATAGATGTAAATATGCTTATGTGTATACATATATTACCTAGCTCTGGTCACCAAGACAGCCTAGGGACAGTGACACCCCAAAAGTTATGAGCACACCTAGCCCTCAGATCTTGGTTTATAAATACCATTCTCCACTCCAAGAAACCAAGGATCCTTGGAGAAATGGCTGATTTCAAGGTTAGAGTAGGGATAATACAAAAGAAGCCAGGATTATCTTGTTGTGAGAGGAACTAAGAGAGTGCTTAAATTATGACAAGAACATGTTAAAACCAGCTTAAAGGAGCTTTCAATGGTCCAAACAGATAATATGAGCATAAAATTAAATACTGATATTAACAAATTATGACCCATTATACAAAATAGGAATCCATGAATCCATATTGATATAAATAATGAATACGTTGAAAGTTTTATGAGGATCGCAATATTTACCTAGTCCTAAAGTACAATGATTCCCCTAAATATTTATTAATTATGAATGGAAAAGAGTAATTTACAATGGAAAAATCTTGCATAAACCAACCTTATCAAGTAATCAAAGATAACACCATCAGTTATGTGATAAACTGAAATCACGGGTCCACCTAATAGAAGGTAAAGAGAAGAACACAATGTCACTTTTGTAATATTTTTGCCTGAAATACACAGCCTGAATCTAATCATGAATAATAAATTAGCATCAGAAGAACCCAAAGTAAGGGTCATTCTACAAAATAATGTAGCAATGTCTGTGGTTTTCAGAAGTTTTAATGTTATAAAACTCAGTGAAAGACTGAAAAACCTTTCAAGATTGAGGTGAACTAAAGAGATATAACAACTAAATACAACATTTTGTTTCTGAAACAGAAACTTTATTATAAAGGATAATAACTGAAGTAATCATTGAAATCTGAGTTGGGTCTCAGGATTCCTATATCAATGTTTTTGCTTATAAAAATAAACACTAATGTATTCAAGGATAACAGGGCATTATATCAGCAAATAGTTCAGGCAAAAAAATATATTATATATATATATATTTACTGTACTTGAAACTTTTTGTAAGACTGAGTTTCTTTCAAAATAAAAAACAAAATAAAACAAATTTTTTTAAGCCCTAGACATCTGACTTCTGGGAAAATGAGGTAGACATTATTTTCCTTATTCCACTTGCTAAGTACAATTATAAATCCTGGACATTATATAAAATAAAAATAAGAGTCTAAAAGATAGAGAAATGAGGCAGGTACTATGGTGAGCACTAAACATATATTTATTTACCTGTAGAATTAAAACTTCATGACAGTTACAAGTAAAAGAATATAGTATATAATAGTTTTGTGCTCTGATAATATAGGTGAAATACAACAACCAAAAAATGGGGAAATAACGGGGAGAAAAAATCAAAGTAGAATAGACTTGTTGAATGCCTTATAGTTTATATCTAAGATAAAGGAATATTACTTTAGTTCAGAACCTGGTAGATAAAGACTGGAGGGGAAGAAGAAGTTACTAGTTATTCCAATATTGCTAATAGTAGGAAACCAATAGAAAATAACTAAGTAAAAAAAAAAGGAATTTAGAATAGCATATAAAAGTGTTAGTATAAAAGTAAACAGTAGTACAAAAATGCAACCTTCCTGACACCAAGAAATATGTAAAAAACAAATAATGGAAGAATAGATCATAACTTCTTCAGTAATTATATAGGAGAAGAGACAGAATACAGTGAAGGGAACAGGGAAAGAAGCTTGAATTCTTTGAATATTTTTTTTAATATTTGAGTTAGGAACTACAGCAATATTCCCCCAAACAATTTGAAAAATATTAAAATTATAAGTCAGTCTCTTCAACTAAAAATAAAATAAACCTAAACATGTATTCAGTTGAATGAACCATTCCAAGAGACTGTAAAACACACTAATTCAATGTAACATGACTAGTTACTCTAGTGGAAAAAGTGTAAACAGGGTCTTCAACTGTTTTCAGTAATCAAAATTATTTGTAGTAGATTTTTACATCTGTGTATTACGGGATAAAGCAAATAAGTAACTGTGGGACATTTTATCATTTCCAGCACCACCACTGAGAACTGTAATTCCTTCCACATGATAAAGGCAATATAGTTGAAAGAAAGAAGTTAAAAACCTGTTATTCTTACTTTCAAACTCATGGAAATATCAAAATAAACTCATGATACAGTGTATTTTATCTTAAAAAAAATACATCCTAGCTCTGTTCACTGAAAAGACTTAGAAACAATGTCCAAACCAGTAGCAATATATACTCCGATTGGCCACGTTGTAGTCTCCATATACCATTTTACACTTAAAGGAACCAGGACTTCTTAGAGAATTGGCTGATTCATTTCTGTATGAGTCTGAAACATTTTGACGTACCAGAGAAGCTATCAAAGACTGTTAAGTTGGGGTCAGAATAACTCAGGAGCCAATTTGGAAAGGCTCCCACTATCAAAAATGGGAAAATTTGCGCATCAATTAGAACTAAAACTGTAATGAATTGAAACATAACAAATATATTTCAAACTATTAGTTCAAATAATAGTAAATTTTTTATCTTAAATGGTCACTATGCTAATGGTTCAATTTATTATTTGAAATCTTTTATTTGAAGAATAAAAGGAAATAATCAGATATTCATGCTAACTTTCCCATATTCTATCAAGACAGGTAACCAAATCAAGATAAAGGGAAGTGACTTTTTATAGAAATACTCTGGGTAATAAATAAAGAAGAAATGATAGAAGTAAAATATCACCATAAATAAATGGATCAATAATTGATCTAGACAGTGTATATCAGGGACTGCTAACAACCAGGCATTATGTGAAAACATCAGTAATAAAATAGTCATGCTGACAATGTTGACACGCAATCTGATCAAGCCCCTAGGTCAAACTACAATTTACACAGAATAAGTAGTGTTAAATTCCACCAAGGATATGTTATTAGCAAAATTTAGAGTGGTGAAAATTCTCCAGAACAAATGAGCCAGCCTCTTCAACATAGAAAGTACAAAATTAAGTAAATAATAAGAAAAAAAGTAAAAATAGAAGAAAAGGAAGCTAGGAGATTAAAAGATTTAAAAGATAACACTCACTCACAGCATCGTAGTCTTATTTGGATTCTGAAATGTTTTATATGTATATGTATAATATATATATATGAAATTAAAACAACATTTTTAGAGGTTTGGAAATTTGAACACTGATGGCTATTTAATGATACTAAGAAATTACTGAGAACATTTAGTTGTGATAATTTTATGGTTACTTTTTTAAAAAGCCCTTGTATTTTAGAGATATACAATAATATATGTATAAATTAAGGAATAGGATATCTGAGATTAGCTTCAAAATAATATTGAGGGAGTAAGAGGGTGAGAATGAAACTAGGTTGGGGCTAAAATTGATCATTGTTAAATCTGGGTGATGATAAATGGGGGTCCGTTACACTACTCTGCCTACTTTGGTAGATGTTAGAAATTTTCCACGATAAAAGTTTTTTTAAAAATTGAGAAAAGGAAGGGGACAAGTGATGACAAAATAATCATGATTTATGAGAATTACTTGAAAATAGACTTGTTTTAATTGGCTATAATAAGGAAGTAAAAAATACATTTAATTTCATATACAATTATCAAATAAAGTGCTATATCCTCTGACCTTCACTATGGAGAATAATTATCTTATATAGGCTTTATCACATAAGAGAGTATCTTATCTCTCAGGTTCAGTGATTGTATCAGGAATGAACACAGATTCAAACAGAGAGAAACAATATGAGAATTCTGGCAGCTGGGAGGGTGCCCCCTTTATCTGCTATATACAGACTATACTAGGTTTGTGTATATAACGCTAGATCTGCTGAAGACTCCCATACAGAGACAAGTTACATCAGAGTTAGTGCATCCCCAGAAGAAAGCAGATTCATGACAGACAAAAAGACTAAGTCCTAACAATGTCATGTACCTCCCTCTGGAACCATCTAGCTATAATTAAACAGGGTCCTCTGTACTTCAAAATAGTTTTTTAAAAGAATTTTTATCATTAAATGTCAATAGATTTTGGTAAATTCTCTCTTAGCATTGTTGGAGGAATCATGGAGAAATATGAACTGGAAGATGGTAGAGTTACATAGACTCCCAACAACTTGAACAGTTACACATAGAATGTGGATAAATGATAGTTACAGACCTGAGGGGAGGATTTGTTCTCCAATATTCTTAGTCTGTACTAACCAGCATTTTGTCATAATCTTGGATTAAGATACAAAAGGCATACCTATCAATTTTTATGTGCACAAACCTGGGAGTCATCAATAAATTACACAAATTTAAAAGAAGATTTAGAGATATCATAATATCTAAAAAAATTGGTTACATTTGATGAGATTCTGTTTTATATAGATAAATGAATAGTTTTGCACAAAAACTAAAGAAGTCAATTTCATAAGCACAGAGAAAGAAAAAAGAATCTAACAGCAAATCATGGGTAAAGGCCTGGGATTTCAATTTAATGCAAGTTCAACTAACCTGTTTATAATTGTGTCAAAACAAAAACATATATATATATATATATATAATTTATATATTATCTATATAGATAACATATAAATTTTAATAGGAGTAATATCTCCAAATCAACTGAAGTAATAGTCCCAACTGCATTTTGCCTTTTGCCCTTGCCAGAGTATTCAGTTCTTATTAACATATTTAAGGAAACAATTTTTAAAAGTGGAAGACTCTATAGGAGGAGAAAGGATGATTATCAAGAAAGCTTGTAATGGTTAATGATCTGAGACTGTTTAGCCTAAGGAAAATCAGACTGCATGGCAACTCTCTTATTTAATGAAAGAGGTGAAAACATGTGGGAAAGGTATTCAATTTATTCCATGTAGACCCAGAGCTGGGACCCAAGGATGGAATTACAGAAATGTAGGTTTAAGTTTAAGAAAAGAAAAGATCTAACAATCAGGGCTGTCTGAAATCAGAAGTTTCCTTATGGAAGAGGTAAACTCATTAATCACCGCAAATGCTCCCAATGATCACCCCTTTAGGTGACTAGATACCTCCTCATTAAAGGCAGGTGGGAATTTGAGCTAAATGACCTTTATAGGCCTTTTACGATTTAATATCATATTATTAAATTAACTATACTAACAGTCAAATAAATCAGATTATCAGGCATTTCATAAACCTTATCTATAACAGGATGATATTATTTTATATGTGCAATTACCCATTTTTTAAAAATTATTGAGCCTGAAGAACAACACAAGAAAAACTCTCAGCTTCTTGTATGTATTTGCTCCTGCTTGACTCCAATTTTTCCCCATTGTATCTTTCAATCTAACCAACTCAGCTAATCCACCAAGCGTGCCACTCCGTGCACTTAGTAATATCTAATGTGCTGGCCAAACTTTCCATTAAACTTTTACATTTTGTGAATCAGCAGCTCTCTAATTGATTTAAGTTGCTTCTTCCTTTCTCTACTGATTGCCAAGCAAAAGTTCACAACAGATATATGAATATATTCTGCTAAGCATAATCTAAAGCCACATAACTCTTCACAGCAAAAACCACATGAAAGCTTACCTAGATTCAGGGCATCTTATATGCCTAAAACTTAAATTTGTGATTTATTGCATAAAATGGAATCAAAGGTCACACTTCTCCTTGTTTCTTTTAATCTAAATATTAACTTATAAATTAGAGTATATTTCACCAAATTCAGGTGTTTAAGATGTAACCCTGAATATCTCTAGTTTGCATCACTCTAGATGGATGATGTGTGAAGCCATAAATCAACTTATTCATCAAATATTTATTGAGTGGCTATTTGTCACACCTTGTCCTACACCCTGGGAATAAAAGATGGACAAAACAGTCATGATCCCTGTCTTCATGAAGCTTAAAATCTAGTAGAATAGACATCAATCACTAACACATTGATATCCTATTATCAAATATAAAACTTGAGTTGTGATAACTACTACAAATGAGAGGTACAGGATGTTGTGAAAGCACATGAATAATGGGATTAGGCCCCGTCAAGGTCAGGGATAGCTCCCCTTTAGCAGCGACAATAGAGCTTCTTTAAAGAATGAGTGAAAGTTCGCCGAGACTCGGAGAGCCACTTTATGCTTACAACATTGTAAATGCTTCCCAGTGGAATAAACCATCTCAAGTATAAAAGAATGGAAGAGATCTGTGTGGCCAGAACCAAGAGGGGCATGAAAAAAAGAGCCTAGTGAGACACACCTGGAAAAATAGGTAGGGCCAGACCACACAAACCCTTCAAAGGGGCAGGTGGTCAATATGATTGGGATTAGATAGCATTTCAAATAGTCATGGATCATGTGGCGAGACGGGAGAGGTATAATGATGCAGAGTGGAAGCCAGTAAACTAGTTAGGGGGCTATTTTACTGGTCGATTTGAGAGAAGGGTGGCTTGGATTGGATTGACCGTGAAAGTAATGAAATTGGTTGTATTCAGGAGATATTTAGAAGGTAAATGTGATAGGATTTGAATACGTCTACATCTGTCTTTTGCCTATAACTTACATTTAAATAAACTGAGTTGCCTAGTGTCTCTTTATCCAGAGAATTCCCCGAGTTCGTGAGCTACATTAGTCAGGGTTCTCCAAAGAAACAGAACCAACTGGAAATATAGAGAAAG
Source organism: Balaenoptera acutorostrata (assembly GCF_949987535.1). NCBI lineage: Eukaryota > Metazoa > Chordata > Mammalia > Artiodactyla > Balaenopteridae > Balaenoptera > Balaenoptera acutorostrata. Next base: position 86,655,446 of record NC_080067.1, on the reverse strand, counting down.
ATTTATTTTAAGGAATTGGCTCACACAATTGTGGAGGCTGGCAAGTCCAAAATTGTAGGGAAGGCCAGCATGCTGGAAATTCAGGCAGATTCCTATGTTAGTCTGCTGGCAGAATTCCTTCTCAGGACAACCTCAGATTTTGCGCTTAAGGCCTTCAAGGGATAAGAGACGAATGAGGCCCAGCCACATCACTGAGGGTGCTTTACTTACAGTCGATTGATGGTAAATCAACCTTCACAGCAACATCTAGACTAGTGTTTGACCAAATAACTGGGCACCACAGCCAAGCTGACACATAAAATTAAACCACTGCATGAGCCATGTATAAATTTACCTCTTTTGGTACCTCAGAGGATCCCTCTAAATTTGGCATTGAAATCTAGTGAACAAATCCATATGAACCATATGAATTTATTAGCTCTAATAAATGAACTTTAATAAAACATTATTTATTTTAGCTTCAGGTTTTCCAGGATTAAAAATTATAGCTTGTTTTCAACTTTCCTCATGCCCAGCCCTGTTATACTTATCTCCTTCCTCAAACAACTGTAAGCTCCTGGATTTTCTAGAATAGCATAGATATTAAGAATAAGGAAAAATGTATTATGTTAACTTTGATGCATGTCTTGGTCTGAGATTAGTCTAACATGACCTAGAAACAAAGCTACATGACACTACAAATCTGCCCAACTTCTTAGCACATCTGTGAGGGATCTGAGTATTGGAAAGTCCCCAGTGTACTAGCAAACCTGGAGGTTTTATTGAAAACTAAGAAATTTATTAAGAGTTTTCATGAGGTCCAATCATGCCAAATACTTGCAGGAACTCACTTTAACAATCCTGGAGACAAAGAAATGACCACATTTTTCTTCTATTTTGGTAAGTTGACTTCCTCATTTTTTCTCCTATATGAATCTCCCAAGCATAAGCAACACCACCACCATCAGAATGATAACTTCGGTGTGTGTGTGTGGGCACACACGTGCATTTCATGTAAATCTTCAGCAAAATTTTGAAGTTAAAATAAAGAATATTTTCTGATTTCTCCTTGTTGAAGTGTCCATTTACACATCATAGCCCCCAGCACATCACTTCCCCTCCCCCATCAATGCATACACAGACACACATACTGTGGAATTAATATATATTTCCCCTGATATTTCTGTAATAAAGGCAGTATATCAATCTGGAGGATGAATGCGGTGCATCTTCCTGAGAGTAAAGTGTAAAGAGAATAAAGAACCTTCCTTCTTTATTAGAAGATTTGGAGGAAAACTGTTGTCAAATAACTAGCTGGAATTTTTAAACATTTCTCTTGTCTCTTCCTAGGACTTATTATCTTTATCTACTATTTCTACTGTCTCTTTAACTTTTCTATGTCTTTATTCTGGCCTGCCACTCACTAAGAGGTTTCCTCAATCTGAACTTCCCACTCACTGATTCATTTTCAGCTCTGTCCATCCTACTGTTCATCTCAGCTCTTGTGTTCTTAATGTCCACTACTATTTTTTCAGACCTAATATTTCTGCTTGATTCTTAGTATAAATTTTTCTGCTTCATATCCTCCTACAGTTCATTGAGCATATTATTTTTCTTATTATAAATTCTTAATTCATCGGTTCCAGTAATTCCCATATTGTATGATCTGTTGTCTTTCTTTATTGTAGTTCAGCTTCTCAATTGCCTGATTATTTTGGTCAGTGGACTCATGTTCCCCTGAGTATATCAGCTACCGTATCAGGTAATGTGTAAGGGAGAAGGGCCAATACCCAGTCCCTACTTTGTGTCCTCCTTGGCGAGTTGCAGAAGTGAAGGGATGAGCCCTGGGGAAGATTCCATTACAGGCAGCATTTCCTGCTTCCATTTGTTGCCACATTGTACCAATTAGGGATCCATTTTTTAACTACTAGAATGAAGCAGCACTGGGAAGGGGCAGCCTCTTTAGTAATTAGCATTTGCCCTGGGAGTTCGGGAGAAGGGGGTAGAGAAGTAAATACCTGAGAGCAGCCAATCAGCCAATCAGCCAGTCATTGGGCATCAGCTACTTACCCCAGCAGTCCTTTTTATGGCTTGATATCGCCTTCCAACACCAGGTGGCCTGAGCTGTTGCTGAGACGATGGAATCAGCAATGATTGTCTAACTCACTGTGAAGGAAAAGCAAGAGCAGAATCTAAAAACCACCCTCAGCCATCTTCTACTGCTGTGTCTGGCTGACCTCTATTCTGAGTTCCTGAGACACCCGATTTCAAGCTTTCTTATTATTTTTGTGTTCATTTCTCAGATGAGCTGCCCTCTAACCTCTTTATGGTTGATTTTAGAGACGGAGCTAACAGCTCATACTATATCATTTTTTTTAGGAACCAGAATCCAAAACATAGTTTATCTCCTAAAGCAACATTATTATGGAGTAGAATGTAGGTTCACATGAATGTAACAGATAAAATACAAAAATTAAAATACTTTTTGGGGAATTCCCTGGCAGTCCAGTGGTTAGGACTCCATGTTTCCACTGCAGGGCACACTGGTTCGATCCCTGGTCGGGGAACTAAGATCCCGTAAGCTGCAAGGCACGGCCAAAAATAATAATAATAAACTAAAATAAAATGCATTTTGTTCTTGCAGAATATTTCTTCAAATTATGCCCAACGTGTACTTTCTTCAGTTTCCAGGGTGTACCTGTTCGATCTACTTTGCCATTTTAAGTCATCTTTGGGAAAGTCTCAGAAGTGCTGGTTTCAGTAATCAGTGGAATAATCCTTTGTTACAAATCCCACCAGTCTGCCCTCAGAAGAATGAGATTCACTGGTCTGTAACTCTTGGTCTCCAGGGAACCCTTCTCACTCATGGTTCGGAGTTTCCTTGGCAATCACACAGCAGAGTGGCCTGTATATGGCAGCATCCATATTTATGCCGAACACTCCACAGTTTCACCCCTGAGTTCCTTTAAAACTCTCTTGACAGGTCATTAGCAGCAGAGGGACTAGGGGATCTGAGAGATGTTGGGACCATAGAACAGGGAAAGAGAACACAGAACCCTTACCAAGTACCAGGACCTGGGCACAGTCATGAACCAGATATGCAATAGGTCTCGAGTGTGTACATTTATATAGAGCAGAGTAAGAGAGGATTCTAAAGTCTGAAAGGTCAGTGATTGTGCACATGGGGAGATAGCATGCAACTTGAAGCATGGACTCTATAGAGGAAATAGGAACAGAACACAGAGCAGAGAGGAAAGCACGGTCTCTACTGGGATGCCTCAGCAGGTGACCAGCTGCCTTCACGTTCCTCTCACCTGGGTGTGAACCAGTCCGTACTGAACCTGGCCACGGGGAGACACTTGCAAATAGCTGCCGTGCTAGACAATGAGTCTAAGAGTAGGAGGAGCAAAGACATTTTCCTGACAAAAAAACTACGATGGATGATCTCAGTCCAAGTTATTTGTCTTCATCTAGTTTTTCAATTACGTATAGAACATACCTAGCATTTCCTGGCATTTGATCTAGTATCTTTGATCTGTCTTTGTTAAGATATAATTTGGAATTGGAGATTCCTTTAATGTCTTCCTCAGAAAACCCCCCAAGCAAAGAATTCATTTCTTCTCCTTGCTCTCTCTTTTGTTCCCAAGTGCAGCCTTCACACAACCATTGCCAAGGGTTTTTCCCTCTGGTTTTCTGCCTTTGGTGTGCTTAAAGAAATTATTATTGGCATTAGAGAATCTTGCATGTTTTCCTTAAATTATTTTTTTTGATTTGCCTAATGTTTACTACGCCTTTGACCTGCCACAATTCTGTGCTACCTTGGTCTCATCTCTTAACTAATTTTCCCGTTTCTGCAAACATAATTTTCCTCATTGCAGGGCTCCTTTTTGAAAACTTGACTTTCAGGCTTACTGTGATTTATGTGCTTTCAATTTTTTTTCCCTTTCATGGTATCCTTAACATTTTCTTTAAGTTTTTTTTTTTATAAATTTATTTATTTATTTTATATTTTATTTTTGGCTGCATTGGGTCTTCATTGCTGTGTGCGGGCTTTCTCTAGTTCTGGCAAGCGGGGGCTACTCTTCGTCGTTGCAGTGCGTGGGCTTCTCATTGTGGTGGCTTCTCTTGTTGCAGAACACGAGCTCTAGGTGCGCGGGCTTCAGTAGCTGTGGCACGCTGGCTTAGTAGTTGTGGCTCGTGGGCTCTAGAGCACAGGCTCAGTAGTTGTGGCACGCTGGCTTAGTAGTTGTGGCTCGTGGGCTCTAGAGCACAGGCTCAGTAGTTGTGGCGCACGGGCTTAGTTGCTCCGCAGCATGCGGGATCTTCCCGGGCCAGGGCTCAAACCCATGTCCCCTGCATTGGCAGGCAGATTCTTAACGACTGTGCCACCAGGGAAGTCCTCCTTAACATCTTATTTTGTCAATTTTCAATCTCTAAATTTCAATTTTATGATGAATGTCTTTTTTCTTGCTCACTTTCCTTTCCCCATAAGATCACTGTGTTAAATTTTGGTGCTGTTTCTTATTTTCCTTAAAAATAAATAAGGCACAAACTTTTGTTCCCTACAAAGAACCAAGCCAATGTAGAGATTTTCTTTGTGAATTTTAAGATAGCCCATTCTAGGAGGTAGACAGAACTCATCCACATACTTTGCTTCTACTTAAGATTTCACCCTGGCTTGGCTTCTATTGGGTGGATACTCCATTGGGTGGATACTTGAAAACATTCTATCTAATTTGACTGCTCAAATTCAGTTTCTGTCTCATAGGAGGTGCGTGGTGTACTGCTTTTATATTTTTGTCACTTTGCTGCGTGAGGTTTTCTGCTCAAGCTTTACATATATTTTGCCTCCTTCTCTGATCCTATTGATCATCTTAACTGTTGCCAGATTTTGATCCCAGAAGCCCCACGTTCATCCAAGAGCAATTAATTGAGCAGTCACTATGTGTCAGCACTATGCCAGGCCCAGGGAGACCTGGCAGTCACCAAGAAAGAGAGAATTCCAGCTCTTAGAAAGCTGAGAAGTCTTCAAGGCTTTCCACCACTGTCAAGCAAACATTTATAATTTTCATAGATGCATTTTTAGATCAAAGTAGACTTATCATTTTAAAATTATCTTTGGGAACATATGTATATGTATAACTGATTCACTTTGTTATAAAGCAGAAACCAACACACCATTGTAAAGCAATTATACTCCAATAAAGATGTTAAAAAATAAATAAATAAATAAAAGCTATTTGAAATAAATAGAAAAAAATTAAAAAATAAAAATAAAATTATCTTTGTCATTTGGTGTTGTCAGTAAAAGTCATCTTTACTTTCTTTGAATATGACATTATCTAATGAGTCTGAGTAGATGCGGTGGGAGGTGAAAAGGCTTGGTCAATTCTTACAAGAAATTCCTTTGTGCTATACTATAGTTTTCACTGAGGTTTTAGTTAAAAAGTAAACTGTTTCGTGATTTCTGATTCAAAAAATTGATAACCCCTGAGGCAGCCTCTCCGCCTAAAAATACCTATGAAAACCATTAAAGGTGGAAATAATAAAAAACATCAAAAAAGACTGACAGTTAAAAAGTTATCTGGATCTAAGAGAAAACTTTGCTAACTATCCAGGCTTTATCTTTCTTTCAACAGAGCTGCCACATCCACTGAAACCAAAGCCCACTGCACCTCCTTCTTCCCTCACTTTCATACCTCTAACCTACAACACCTCTTCTATGCAGGTGATGCCTTTTAATTAAATATAATTCTCCTCATCCTACCCTATAATGTGAATTTCATATTTTTACTTTATGACACTCTGAGAAGACAAATATATCAAAGCCTTAATAATCTTAGTATGAGCTAACATTTATAGGAGATTATTCTGTGCAAAACATGGTTCTGAGCACTTCACATATATTATTTCATTGAATTCTCACAACTCTCTTATGAGGGGTATTACTCCCATTTTATAGATGAAAAAATGAGGAACAGAAGTTCTCTGTCTCAAGATTACTTACAAAGGAAGAGGCAGGGCCAGGATATAATAAGCATTCTAGCTCTAAGTACCTTAGTGTAAACTAGGATGATCTAGAAATCATGTGTCTGGAGGCTCTGAGCCTAAGAAGTTAATTGACCCTGCTACTGATCATAATTCCTGCCATATTGTTATGAAAGACAACGTGTTGACGCTACTGTGTATGATGATGTGTCAGAGTTAAATTTTTAAGGAAAGAGAGTGAGTGCATATGAAAAAGTGATTACAAGGTGGAAAGAACAGAGCTGAACTTTATTTTCCAATTTATGTAAATATTCCTCTTTTTTCTTCCTTTTTCCAAATCGATTTGATAACACCTTCAGGGACCATTCTTCTTATAAAAATCATAGGTGTTTATTTCTACTGCATTTTAACTTTTATTCAATCTGGGGAAGTTACTTACCCTCTTTAAACCTCAGGTTTCCATTCATGTCTCTTCTCAAGTGCTCAACTGATCATAGTTTGAGTTATTATTTTTATTAGTATCATAGTTATTATTAGTAGGTTTTTTTACATCTTTGGCCAAAAGCTCTTTGAGAACATCAGCAGTGGCTTATTGTTCTTTACGTCCTCACTGACTAGCATTGTAATTGTTACATTGCAGGTGCCCAATACACGTTAAAGGAACATTAAACTTAATAACCAAACTATAAATTTGCTAAAAAGTATCTCAGACACATAGAGTTAGCACCAGGGTTGAGTGCCCAAAAGATGACACATCTGATGACACAAGCCTTATTTTCCTTCCACAAAATCTGTGCCCAAGGGGTCCCTACATGGTAGCACCATGCCCCTGAATAGAGACAGGAAGAAAAATCTGCCCGAAGTTGGCTTGAAAAAGTCATCACATATATTAAGTCTATAGTGATTTAAATTATTTAATATTCAATATAGAAAAGAATACTTCAGTTTCCATGTGCCATAATGAAAATTCTAGACTAGTTTCTGAGTGCTTCTGCAACCACAGATTATATCAAGAGAAGCACAAACACAGATACTCATCACCCCTGAGAAACAAAAATCTGTAGTTTTCATGGCATCTGAGAGGAAAACTAGACAAGTTAATTAATTTATCTTTTCTCTCCCAAACAGAAGCAATAGTGTGACCCACAAACTTTCACAGCATTTATACGTAGTTGTCTTTTGTTTTAAAGGCAAGAGAAATAGAAGTGTTTTCCCAGAGAATGGACACTATTGGTTACAAGAACAGATGTTCAAGGTAGGCTGTAGTGTGGTAGAACTGTGTGTTTGCCAAAGTGAGAGCCACCCATATTGTCTTAAATAAATTTATGTTTTATGTGTTTGTAATATGTGGGACCTTAAAGAATGAAAAGCCCAAGACAAGACATTATTTGCCCTAGTTTATGGATGATATTGTGTACCAATCCCATCATGGTCCAAATGCTTGTCACATGAATACTTTAGCAGTTTCAGGAACTAAAATATTAGTCTCCTAAAACAAGGTTTATCAGAAATCATCCAATACATGAATCAATACTTGCCTAGAGAAGAGCTGAAATAAGCATTAGGTTAAAAGAAAATGAGAAGAGGGGGAGGGGAAAAGGAAGCATAAAAATGGTGGGTATAAAATTTATGGGATATTGCAAAAGCTGTACTTTAAAGGAAATTAATAGCTACAAATACCTTTATTTAGAAAAGAAAAAGATCTCAAATCAATAACCTCATCTCCCATTTTAAGAAACTAGGGAAAAAAGTGCCAACTGAACCCAGAGAAAATGGAAAGAATGAAATAGGTACGATAGAGCAGACATTAATGAAATAGAGAATAAAAAATAATAGAGAAAATCAATAAAAATAGAAATTGATTCTTGAAAAGATCAACAAAATTGACATGCCTGTGGCTAGAATCCAAGAAAAAAGAAAAGACTCAAATTACTAAAATTAACAATGAAAGAACAGACATAGCTACTGACATTATAGAAATAAAAAGAATAATAAGGGCATAGAACAAACAACTATATAACAATAAATTAACTTAAATGAAATCAAAATTCTTCTAAAAAGATAAAAACTACTAAAATTGACTTAAAAGGAAATGGAAAATCTGAATAGACCTATAAGTAAAGATATTTATTTAGTAACTTTAAAAAATCCCACCAAGGAAAGCTCACTTTAGATGGCTTTACAGGTGAAAACTACCAAACATTTTTTTTTAAGAACAATTTTTCACAAACTCTTCCAAAAAATAGAAGAGAAAGGGACACTTCTTACTTATTTTATGAGGTGACTATTGTCTTTACACCAAAACCAGACAAAGAAATTACAAGAAAAGAAATGATAGAACAATATCCTTATGAATATAGATGTAACTTCCTCAACAAAATACTAGCAAACAGAATCTAACATTTAAACAGAATTATAAACTGATCACAAGTGACTACTGTGAACAATTATATGCTAACAAATTTGATAATCTAGAAGAAATTGATAAATTTTTAGAAACATACAACCTACCAAAACTGAATTATAAAGAAATTTAAAAATCTGAGCAGACTTATAACTAATAATGAGATTAAAGCAGTAATTTAAAAACAAAACAAAACAAAACAAAAAACCTCTTAACAAAGGAAATCCCAGGACCAGATGGCTTCACTGGAAAAATCTACCAAATATTTAAAGAAGAATTAACACCAATCCTGCTCAAATTTTATTAAAAAATTGAAGAGGAGGGAGAAATTCCAAACAAAGCCAGCATTACCCTGATGCCAAAATCAGAAATAGATACCATGAGAAAACTACAGACCAATATCCCTGATGAATACTGATGCAAAAATCATCAAGAAAATGCTAGCATCAAGAAAATACTAGCAAACCAAATTCAACAACACATTAAAGTGATTACACATCATAACAAAGTAGGATTTATTTCTGGAATACGAAAATGGTTCAATATAAAATCAGTCAATGTAATACAGCACATTAAGAGTATAAAGGACAAAAACCACATGAGCATCTCAATTGATGCAGAGAAAGCATTTCACAAAATTCAATACCCTTTTGTGATTAAAAACACTCAGTAAACTAGGAAGAGAAGGAAATTACCTCAACATAAGAAAGGCAATGTATGAAAAGCCCACAGCTAACTTCATACTCAGTGGTGAAAAAATGAAACCCTTCCCTCTAATATTAAGAACAATGCAAGGATGCCCACTCTTGCCATTTCTGTTCAACACAGTACTAGAAGTCCTAGCCAGAGCAATCAATCAAGAAAAAGAAATAAAAGTCTTCCAAATAGGAAAGGAACAAGTAAAATGTTGTTTGCAGATGATGTGATCTTACACATAGAAAACCAAAAAGATTCCATAAAAATACTGCTAGAACTAATGAACAAATTCAGTAAAGTTGCAGAATACAAAGTCAACACCTCAAGATCAGTTGTGTTCCTATACACTAACAATTAATAATCCTAAAAGGAAATTAAGAGAACAATTCCATTTATAATAGTATCAAATAGATATAACATATTTAGGAACAAACTTAACCGAGAAGGCAAAAGACATATACACTGAAAACTGCAAAACACTGATGAAAGAAATTAAAGATGGTACAAATAAATAGAAAGGCATGTAGTATTCATGGACTGGAAGACTTAAAATGTCCATACTACTCAAAGTAATCTATAGATTCAATGCAATCCTTATCAAAACCCCAACAACATTTTTTTGCAGAAACAGAAAAATTCATCCTAAAATTAATATGGACTGAAAATAGCCAAAATTTTCTTGAAAAAGGAAAACATTGTTGGCAGTGCCACACTTTCTGATTTCAAAACTTACTACAAAACTACAGTAATCAAAACAGTGTGGTACCCACATGAAGACAGACATATTGACCAATGGAATATAACAGAAAGCCCAGAAATAAACTCTCATGTATATGGTCATATGATCTTTGACAAGAGTGCCAAGGCTACAATGGGAAAAAGACAGTCTCTTCAACAAATAATGCTGGGAAAACGGAATATCCACACACAAAAAAGAAGTTGGATTCTTCCCTTATACCAAAATAAATAAAGCACCCCATGATTTAAGGGAGTTGGTGCTTCCCTTAACTCAAAATAAATAAAGACCTAATATATAATGTGAAAGTATAAAAGTTCTACAATAAAAAATAGGGGGAAAGCTTCATGCCACTGGATTTGGCAATGCTTTCTTGGATATGATACTGAAAGCACATGCACAAAAAGCAATAATCAACAAGTGGAAATATATCAAACTTAAAAACTTCTGCATGGCAATCAACAGAGTGAAAAGGCAACCTACGGAATGGGAGAAAATATTTGCAAACTGTATCTCTGATAAGGGATTAATATCAAGAGTACATAAATGATGCCCACAACTCAACAACAACAAAAAAAAAACAATTAAATTTAAAAATGGGTAAAGGACTTGAATAGATAATTCTCCAAGGCAGATATACAAATGGCCAACAAACATATGAAAAGATGCTCATTATCATTACAAGAAACACAAATCAAAACCACAATGAAATATCACTTCACACTTGATAGGACAGGCACTATAGAAAAAAAAAAAAACAGAAAATAGTAAGCATTGACAAGGATGTGGAGAAATTGGAACACTTGTGCACTGTTGGTGGGATTGTAAAATGGTGCAGATACTAGGGAAAACATTATAGAAGTTGCTCAAAAAGTTAAAAACAGAATTACCATATGATCCCACTTTTGGGTCTATATCCAAAAGAATTGAAAACAGGATCTCAAAGAGAAGTTTAATCACCCATGTTCACTGCAACATTATTTGCATTAGTGAAGAGGTGGAACCAACCCAAATGTCCCTCAACAGATGAATGGATAAAGAAAATGTGGCATATACATATAACAGAATAGTATTCAGCCTTAAAAAAGAAGTAAATCCTGTCCTGTCATATGCTACAACATGGATGAACAGGGAGGACACTCTGCTAAGTGAAATACCAGTCACCAAAAGACAAATACTGTATGAATCCACTTATATGAGGTATCTAAATTAGTCAGACTCTTAGAAACAGGAAATAGAATATGACTGTGAGGGGCTGGGAGGAGGAAGAAAAGGAGAATTGTTGTTCAATGGATATATATAGACGTTCAGTTTTTCAAGATGAAAAAGTTCCAGAAATCTGTTACACAACTGTGTGCATATTGTTAACATTACTGTACGATACCCTCAAAAGTAATTAGGATTTTTTTTTTAAGTACCAGGAACAAACTTGCAGGCTGGGTGTCAGAAGAACATTTTGTTCACCATAGTGGAGCATTCATGTAATTACCCTCAGAAACCATGGTTGTAAGGATAAGTCAGGGGAGGTTTATCACCAGTAATGTTTAGCAATGTTCCAATAGCAGGAGTAGAAAGTAGATTAGCTATACCTAACTGCAAAAACAGCTTAAGAGCCCAGTGCCAATGACTTCTAGTTCTTTTATGGGTTCATTTTGGAAATTCTGCACTACCAATACTTTAGTTGGATGGAGGATTTAATGCGTGGGAAAACACAAACATTATTGATTCTGAGTCAAAAGGATACAAAAGAGGCAGAGTTTAAATGTGAAAAAGGTTGGGAAATATGTTAACTGATTTATTTCCCTTATATTTTCCTTTTTTTTATGCATACACAAGAGTATTGAACATTAAAACAAACAAACAAAAAACTCATCAAGTATCAAGTGTCAAAGTAAATTATAAATGATAAGAAAAATTTTTAAAGAATTAAACACTGTGACAAAGTGGGATTTATTTCAGGAATGTGCAGTTGGTTTAATATCCTGAAATCAGTCAATGTAATACATCACATTAATAGAATAAGGGACAAAAAACACATGATCATATCAATATATTCAGAAAAAGCATTTGACAAAATCCAATATCCTTTCATAACTAAAAAACACTCAACAAACTAGGAGTATAAGGAAACTTCTTCAATGTGATAAACAGTGTCTATGAAAAACCCATTGCTGATAACCATACTTCATGGTGAAAAAAATGAAAGCTTCCCCCTATGACCAGGAACAAAACAAGGATATCCATTTTCACCACTTCTATTTGAGACTGTACAGGAGATTCAAACAAAGGCAATTAGGCAAGAAAAAGAAATAAAAGATATCCAGATTAAAACAAAAGAATCAAAATCCTCTCTCTTTGAAGATGGCATGATCTTGTATACAAAAAGACCCTAAGGAACACACACACACACACACACACACACACACACACACACACCCATTACAATGAATAAACACATTCAATATGGTTGGAGAATTTAAGATGAATATATAAAACTCAGTTCTATTTCCATATGCAGGTCCTGTGCAATAAAGAATTTGGCTGGCTTTATCCCCAGTTTCTTAGCGGTAACCTCTAAATCCTTGAAATTTCCCAAGTGATAGGAGACTATCATGGTCCCTGATATTTTATGCACATGAAGTGACTCACAGTGGGCTCCTAAATAGTTTAGCTAATAAGATGCTCAAGATGAGGACTGGCCATGACAGAAAGCCTAACCATACAATTAGAGGGTTGAGGCTTTGAGTCATGTGATATCAACCCAACCTCAGGAAACAGGAAGAGATTCGTGATTTACTTCAACCATGGCAAATGATTCAATCAATTGTGCCCAGGCAATAAAACCCCAATAAAAAACTCTGAAAAAAACAAAACAAAACAAAACAAAACAAAACAAAACAAAACTGGACACCAATCTCAGGTGAGCTTACCTGGTTGGCAATACTGTGCATATTGTCACACACTGATGTGCTGGGAGGTTGACATGTCCTAACTCCATGGGGAGAGCACAGTGAATCTTTGCAGTTGGGACCCTCCTGAACCTTGCTCTATGTGACTCCTGTTTTGCTGGATTCTGATTTTCATCCTTTGTATAGTAAGAAATATAGCACTTCTCTGAATTCTGAGTCATTCTAGCAAATTAGCAAACCTGAGGGGGAAATAGAAATCCTGCAGTTTGTAGCTAGCTGCTCAAGCCTGGGGACCCCCGAACTTGGGGCTGGTGTCTCAAGCGAGAGAAGTCTCATAGAGGACTGTGCCTTAACCTGTGAAATTTGGTCCAACTCTGAGTAGCTGGTATCAGAAATCACTGGAATTAGCACTGAATAATACAAAAATGAAACTAAAAATAAACAATTCCATTTATAAGAACATCGAACATAATAAAATACTTAGGAATAAATTTATTGAATGAAATTAAAGATCTAAATAAATGGAACAATAGCCCATATTCGTAAGTGAGAAGATTTAAAATGTTAGGATGGAAATACACCTCAAATTGATCTACAGATTCAATGCAGTCCCTGTCAAAATCCCAGCTGCTTTTTGTTTTGGGAAATAATTAACAAACTTATCCTAAAATTTATATGAAAATGCAAGTGATCTAAAATATCCAAAACCACTTTTGAAAAGAAGAACAAAGTTAAAGGACTCATAATTCTCAATTTCTAACCTTAGTACAAAGCTAAATTAATTAAGACTGAGTGGTACTGACATAAACCCAGATATACAGATGAACGGGAAAAAAACTCAGAGTCCAGGAATAAGCCCTTACATTTACAGTCAATTGATTTTTAACACTGGTGCAAAGACAATAAAATAGAAACCAATACTATTCTCAACAAATGGTGCTGAGACATCTTGATATACATGCAAAAGAATAATGTTGGACTCTTAGCACAAAAGATACACAAAAGTTAACTTAAAATAGATAATAGACAAAAATGTAAGAACTAAAACTAAAACTCTTAGGAAAAAAAAGTAGTAAACTTTTGTGACCTTGGGTTAGATAATAATTTCTTAGATAAAATACCAAAAGCACAAGCAACAAAAGAAAAAAATAGAAAGAATTGGACATCTTCATAATCTAAAAAGGTTTTTTTTTTCTTCAAAGGATACCATAAAGAAAGAAAAAACAGCACATAGAATGGGAGAAAATATTTGTAAGTCATATATCTGTTAAGTGATTGGTATTCAGAAAATGTATTAAGATAACAATACAGCTGACAAACAGGCTCAAGCACTGAATAAACATTTCCTCCAAATAAGATATATAAATGGCCAATTAGCACATGAGAAGATGTCCAACATCATTAGTGCTTAGGGAAATGTAAATGAAAAGAACAAGGAGATACCACATACACCAGGATAGCTAAAGTTAAAAATACAGACAATAACAAGTATTGGTGAGAATGCAAAGAAATTAAACCCTTACAATGCTGGTAGGAATGTAAAATGGTGCAGCTGCTTTGGAAAACAGTTCAGAAGTTCCTCAAAAAGTTAAACATAGAGTTACCATATGAACCAACATTTATATTCCTCGGTACATACCGAACAGAAATAAAAACATACATTCACAAAAAACCTTGTGTACTAACGTTCATAAGATCATGATTTGTAATAATCAAAAAATGTATTCAACCCAAATGTCCATTAACTGAATATTGGGTAAACAAAATGTGGTTTACCTATACAATGGAATATGATTTGGCAATAAAGAGGAATGAAGTACTGATTCATGCTACAACATGGATGAACCTTGAAAACATTATACAAAATCAAAGAAGTCAATCACAAAGACCACGTATTGCATAAATACATTTATATGGAAAGTAGAGAATAGGCAAAGTTACAGTGACAGAAAGTAAATTAGTGGTTTCCACAGAAGAGAGCGAAGGAGAACTGGGGAGTGACTGCTAATGGATGTGGGGTTTCTTTCTGGAGTGACGAAAACCTTCTAAAACATTTTTTAGAACATTTAGTTAGGGGTGATGATTGCATAACTCTGTGAATATACTTAAACCACCAAATTGTACATTTTAAAAGGGTAAATTTTATAGTTTGTGAAGACTATCCTAATAAAACTATTATGTAAAAACTGAATTGTTCAATAAAAGAGTAAATAAAAGAGGACCCACATAAGAAGAAAACAAGAATAACTTTTAAAAGGTAAGAAATAAAGCTGAATTTGCAACTGAATGTCACTGGTTCTTATTTTTCATTAATAATTTAAGATGTAAAGAAAAAAGTCTCGTGTGAATATTTAATAAATAAGTTGTTAGAAAAATGAAAGGAGACTAGAATTTTGGAGGGTTATTTCAGGTTTTCCATCTGTTTCAAATACATAGGCTTTGTCTCTTTAACTTTTCATGGAAGTTTATTACTAATAGCCTCTTGTTTCCGAAATTAAAATCACATTGAAAAATAGAGAATTAGATTCTGACGTTGAACACGACGGATTGGCCTGTCATCAATATATACTTGGAGTTGGAGTTAGTAAAAATATCTCAATTTCCTTTCTCATAACCTAACAAATAAAAGTTTGTGGCATTTTGTGATTTAAAAAAGAAAAGAAAAGGCCATGTCTCTTGGTAGATTAGTTTCAAAGAACTAGCTTTTTCCTTCCCAAATACTGGTCAGCCACTGCCCATAGGTTTGAAACATCTAAAAGCGTAAGACTGAAGGAAGTTAAGAAGGATGAAGGTAGAGAAAAATAATAATTTTTACTTGTTTTTCAAATCATCTTTTTCATCACTGTCAACTTGACTTTCCTTAGAATTCCCAGCTCTGGGTTGGTACAACCAAGAAGAAAGCTACAACAATGTTAAATTATTTTATACAGGTAAAACAAAAGAGAATAAACTAAATATTTTTCCCTAAAATAGAATGCATTCCATGTAAATTGCAGTCTGAGGAAGCAGGAAAAGTGAAGCCATAATCTCCCCATAATTACTGGTTTAAATGTTTTCCAAACCCTGGCAAGTAAGGAATTAGGAGGCAAATAGTGATCATTACAATGGAGTGTCTGACTTTGAGCTCAGTTCCTATCTTGCTCACAGAAGTAAATTAGTCAAAGTCATAGTGACTTTAAGCTTAGTCACTATCTTGCTCACAGAAGTAAGTTCTTGCTGGAACACCAATAGAGAGAGGCAGGACAAGAGGAAACTGATGACGAAACAAATAACAGACATGTAACAGCAATCAAATCAGCTGGCACTTTGCTCCATCCTCTCATGCAAAAACGTTTTGTCTTTTTTGCTTGTAGATTTCATGATTTTTGTCTTAACAGTAACATACTATTATCTTTTCTATAAAAACAGATTCTTAAATGGTAGGGAAAAGGTGTAATTTGATAGGCAAAGCAGAAACTAGGGGAACATATCAGACCATTTCCTAACTTTCCACTTGCTTATAAATAATTAGTTCCTAATTACTTGAGCTTGGGATTCTGTGTCTCCTTCTCCATAGGGAAGATGATACTAATGTATTATGAGTGGACATTTTTTGTATATATATTGTTTTATATTCGCTGCACTAATCAAGCTACTGTGTCAAATCCACATTGGTGATAAAGTTCATATGGTAAAACAAACACACAAGAATAGAAAAAAACAAAAAGAAAGATACAAGGGTTAACCTGCCCTATCAGATATTTGAAAAAATAGCATAAAACATGTACAATCAAAACAATGTGTTTCTGATACATGAGTAAACAGACCCATGGAATAGTATAGAAAACTCAGAAATAAACCCAAGTTCATATGAAAATTGAGGATATCATAAAGGTAGCATCTCAAACCACTGGGACAAAAATAGATTATTTAATAATTTATTCTGGAACAAATGGTTAGCTACTTGGAAGAGGATAAAATTACACCTACACTAGAATAAACTCCAACAGGACCAAGGACCTACATGAAATAAGTTAAACTATACACATACTAAAAGAAATCAGAGCTGAATTCCACTTAACTTCTGTGTAGGTAAAGACTTCATAATTAGGATTCAAAATCCAGAGGCAATTTTTAAAAAGAAAAACTTGACTATATAAAAAGCTTTAAAAGCATATGAATGACAAAATACCATAAGCAAAATCAAAGACAAGTGAAAAAGTGAAAGAAAATCTTTGTAACACCTATCACAAATGGATAATATCCCCAATGTATAAGGAACTCTAAAAAATTAGAGGACAACAAAACAAAAACCTGGTAGAAAATGGGGAAAAGACAAGAAAACAATTCACAAACAAAAGGTACAAAGTATCTCTTAAATATTTGAAAAAGATATTTAAACTCATGGAATGAGGGAGGAATGACACCTCTAAGAAGATGAATCTTGCATTTTATCCAATTTTTTTGTAATTTACCTCATTTGAAAAGCTGATCTTCATTACTTATCATTATCAATGTTCCAAACAGGGCAAAGGATCTATTCAGCTGATTCTTCCATCCTCTCACTTTCAGTCTGTATGTGTCCCTAGGTCTGAAGTTGGGTCTCTTATAGACAGCATATATATGGGTCTTGTTTTTGTATCCATTCAGCAAGCCTGTGTCTTTTGGTTGGAGCATTTAATCCATTCACATTTAAGGTAATTATTGATATATATGTTCCTATTACCATTTTCTTAATTGTTTTGGGTTTGTTTTTGTAGGTCCTTTTCTTCTCTTGTGTTTCCCACTTAGAGGAATTCCTTTAGCATTTGTTGTAGAGCTGGTTTGGTGGTGCTGAATTCTCTTAGTTCTTGCTTGTCTGTAAAGCTTTTGATTTCTCCATCGAATCTGAATGAGATCATTGCCGGGTAGAGTAATCTTGGTTGTAGGTTCTTCCCTTGCACCACTTTAAATATATCGTGTCACTCCTTTCTATCTTGTAGAGTTTCTGCTGAAAAATCAGCTGTTAACCTTATGGGAGTTCCCTTGTATATTATTTGTCATTTTTCCCTGTTGCTTTCAATAATTTTTCTTTGTCTTTAATTTTTGTCAATTTGATTACTATGTTTCTCCTCAGGTTTCTCCTGCCTGGGACTCTTTGTGCTTCCTGGACTTGGGTGGCTATTTCCTTTCCCATGTTAGGGAAGATTTCAACTATAATCTCTTCAAATATTTTCTCAGGTACTTTCTCTCTTCTCCTTCTGGGACCCCCTATAATGCAAATGTTGGTGCGTTTAATGTTGTCCCAGAGGTCTCTTAGGCTGTCTTCATTTCTTTTCATTCTTTTTTCTTTATTCTGGTCTGCGGCAGTGAATTCCACCATTCTGTCTTCCAGGTCACTTATCCGTTCTTCTGCCTCAGTTATTCTGCTATTGATTCCTTCTAGTGTAGTTTTCATTTCAGTTATTATATTGTTCATCTCTGTTTGTTTGTTCTTTAATTCTTCTAGGTCTTTGTTAAACATTTCTTGCATCTTCTCAATCTTTGCCTCCATTCTTTTTCCGAGGTCCTGGATCACCTTCACTATCATTATTCTGATTTTTTTTTCTGGAAGATTGCCTATCTCCACTTCATTTAGTTGTTTTTCTGGGGTTTTATCTTGTTCCTTCATCTGGTACATAGTCCCCTGCCTTTTCATTTTGTCTATCTTTCTGTGAATGTGGTTTTCATTCCACAGCCTGCAGGACTATAGCTCTTCTTGCTTCTGCTGTCTGCCCTCTGGTGGATGAGGCTATCTAAGAGGCTTGTGCAAGCTTCCTGATGGGAGGGACTGGTGGTGGGTAGAGCTGGGTGTTGCTCTGGTGGGCAGAGCTCAGTAAAACTTCAATCCACTTGTCTGCTGATGGGTGGGGCTGGGTTCCCTCCCTGTTGGTTGTTTGGCCTCAGGCGACCTAGCACTGGAGCCTACCCAGCTCTTTGGTGGGGCTAATGGTGAACTCCAGGAGGGCTCATGCCAAGGAGTACTTACCAGAACTTCTGCTGCCAGTGTCCTTGTACCCGCGGTGAACCACAGCCACCCCCCCACCTCTGCAGGAGACCCTCCAACACTAGCAGGTAGGTCTGGTTCAGTCTCCTATGGGGTCACTGCTCCTCCTCCCCAGGTCCTGATGCACACACTACTTTGTGTGTGCTCTCCAAGAGTGGAGTCTCTGTTTCCCCCAGACCTGTCGACGTACTACAATCAAATCCTACTAGCCGTCAAAGTCTCATTCTCTGGGAATTCCTCCTCCCGTTGCCAGACCCCCAGGTTGGGAAGCCTGACGTGGGGCTCAGAACCTTCACTCCAGTGGGTGGACTTCAGCTGTATAATTGTTCTCCATTTTGTGAGTCACCCACCCAGCAGTTATGGGATTTGATTTTATTGTGATTGCACCCCTCCTACCATCTCCTTGCAGCTTCTCCTTTGTCTTTGGATGCGGGGTATCTTTTTTGGTGAGTTCCAGTGTCTTCCTGTCAATGATTGTTCAGCAGCTAGTTGTGATTCTGGTGCTCTCGCAAGAGGGAGTGAGCGTGTGTCCTTCTATTCTGCCGTCTTGAACTAATCTCTCTGTTCAGCTGATTCTTATGTAGATTTCCATATGCTTCTCCTGTTTGCATCACACCTGCTCCCTCACTTTCAAAGGTATTCAGTGTCCCCTTTCCTAAGGCTTCCTTGGGGTCTAGAGTATCGATCATTTGGTTTCTGTGCTTTTGTTTTCTATGCCCATCTATTTTCTAGCATCTGAAATGTATTTCTGCCTTCTCTTCTGTACTTACTGTTCATGTGAGTTTCCACTTTTCTTATTCCTCAACCACAACTTTATTGGAACTTTGGAGGGGGTGGAGATAAACCTGAGTTTCGTTTTATTTATTTTTCCCCAACTTTATAAGGAATAATTGACAAATATAATTGCATACATTCAAAGTACACAATGTGAGGATTTGATATACATTATGGAATGATTACTGAGTTATATTTATATCTGATGGCCTCAGAGGCACTGAAAGTACTTCAACAAGGTGACCAACTGAAGGGATTCTGAGCCAAGGGATTCCACTGGTTTCTTGATTATCACATTGGAATGTTCCTGTTGTGAAACAATAGGGCTTAGTGTTCAGAGCATGGACTCTCCAACTTACTACATAACTATGAGCATAAGTTGCCTCGGAATGAAAATGGATATAATAATCGTATCTACCTGTTAAGGTTCTTTTGATGGCTAAATGACTTAATGCCTATAAAAGCACTTAAGACAGTGCCAGCCACAAAATAATCATTCGATATGTATTAGTGTTTATTACCATTACCACAATGCCCTGAAAACAGCAGTTATGTCTATCTTCAACCAATCCTGTGGTAGAAACTCTAGGTAGAGTCATGAGATTCACTGTCATTTGTACTGTGAAGTTTTAAACACTCAGACCATCTCACCTGGTTTTATTTGGTGCCTAATTTTCTCATATCCATAGTTACACATTTAAGTAACAGCAATGGGGGAAAGATATATAGTCAATTTTCTTTCTATTTAATTTGTTTCTAATCAGTTCACTATGTATCTATTGACTATGCAAAGCATTGAGTTAGGTATATTGGAGGACAGAAATATTTATAATAGGGACTATCTTCTAGGACTATACGTGGAATGATAACATAACAGGTGAAAACTATATTTCATAAAAGATTTAAGTAACATTTCATGGAGAAAATAGAAAAGATGGTTAAAGGTATATTGGATTCTTAAAATACAATTGAAAAACTGAGTCATAATATTTCTATTGAAATCATTCCTGAATTATTTAATTAAACCATTTAACACCAGGGATGGGCTTGCCATGAAATGAATGGAACTTTAGAATTCAGGGACCCTCATTTACATGGGGCTCCTACCAGGCCCTATGAGGGGTTCCAAAAATGTGTTCACCAAGTCACATGTTTATATAAAATTTGGAGAAGTAAGATGGTTTAAAAACGGTCTCTTTAAACTCTGACTTACCTTTCATCACTCTTGCCCTTGTGGCAGGTGGCACTGGAGGGACTGTGAGCATTTTGGGACCTCTACAAAGGAGAAATTCAGTGGAGAATGTATTTCATTTGGGCTTAGTAGGATATATATTATGTGGTTCACAATCAATTCTGGTGTAGGAACAGATTCCAAAATACTTGCACGTCTT
Source organism: Balaenoptera acutorostrata (assembly GCF_949987535.1). Classification (NCBI taxonomy): domain Eukaryota; kingdom Metazoa; phylum Chordata; class Mammalia; order Artiodactyla; family Balaenopteridae; genus Balaenoptera; species Balaenoptera acutorostrata. The sequence goes on along the minus strand of NC_080067.1, from coordinate 86,634,565 downwards.
GCTGCATGAACCCACTCTGCGAGGTGGCACAAGTGGTGAGAATCAGAGGGCCTGTTTATAGTATGAACATGCCCTACAGCTCTCAGTACAGGAAGTATCAGGATAACGGGGAGAAAAAGGTTTGAAATGTGTGCAGCCAGGAGGCAGGTTGTGGAAATTTCTTCAAGTCATCAGTGTTGTAAAATTATAAGCAGTGCCTTCAATTTTCATTGAGCCTAGTCAAAACAATGCCACCTGTCAGGAATATACTGAATAATGCAGCAAACACCATTACCAACATATCACAAATTTTTAAAGGAGAATTGTGCACGAAATTCAATTTATCAGCATTATTTTGTTTATAGGGCACACATCTGTCCTTCAAGGAGCCAGGACACCAGAATGTGTCTATCTGTTGTATGCATCCCAAGGTATTGGGCTGTATCTTAGCACATCTGATCGATCTTGCCCTGATGCAGTCTGGCATGTCCAGACAAATCAGTGAGCAAAACTGCCACTAAGGCTACAAAACAGCCTGAAGAAACAAGTGTTCCAGTGACAAAACTCCTCATACCTGTTGATCAGTAAGTCAATGAATACAATTGAAGAGTAATTCAATTACACAATTATGTAGCTCAATACATAATGGAGTCACAACTTTTAAATGCCTTTGATTTGTTTTCGTGTATTCCTTGATTTCAGATTAATTTTGCATTTTTATACTTACTGATTGTACCAAAATTAAAGTATTATAGAGGTATGGGAGGCAGTTAATTAAAGTTTTTGTGCTATTTTGTGTTTGTATGTTTGTGGTATTTGTCAGCTTTTTAAAATTTGCAAGTTTTGTAATTTTTTTTCATTTTCTAAATATATATTCACACATAAATTGTACACACTGGAACCTACAGCCTAGGGTCATGGCCAGGTTGACAAGATTTGTATAGGCACAGCCCTTAGTGCAATGCTTATCACACAAGGAGTTCTCAACAAGTCCTGGCCCTCAGTGTTATTTAAAAGTAACCAGCAGGGTGCCTGACACAGAGCAGGGTCTAAGACCTATCTTCTTCCTTTCTTCACCACTTTTAAAAACTCACTTAACTGCTGTGGAACCCAGTGGCTTCACTGAATTACAATAATTACCAACCAAAAATAAGCACTATGTGGCTTTTTGTATTTTTCACCTCTAACGTGCCCAATAATGTGGATATGGCCCAGAACTTGTAGGCTGGAAAAGGCAAATATCATCCTAAATATTAGAATACTAGAATAGGAAGTATAACCTCAAAGCTTTACAAGGAGGCTTCCCTGGTAGCGCAGGGGTTGAGAATCTGCCTGCCAATGCAGGGGACACGGGTTCGAGCCCTGGTCTGGGAAGATCCCACATGCCGCGGAGCGACTAGGCCCGTGAGCCACAACTACTAAGCCTGTGCGTCTGGAGCCTGTGCTCCGCAACAAGAGAGGCCGCGACAGTGAGAGGCCCACGCACCACGATGAAGAGTGGCCCCCGCTTGCCGCAACTAGAGAAAGCCCTCACACAGAAACGAAGACCCAACACAGCCATAAATAAATAAATAAATTTATTTAAAAAAAAAAAAAAGCTTTACAGGAAGGTCAGAGGCAACACACACCCAAGAGCCATACATATTTGAATCGAGTCGTCAAAAAATAAATAAATAAACAAACAAAAGAGGTAACCAATGTCCTATTATTTATTCACTATCTTGCTTTTTTCATTTTTTAAAGTTTTCCCCTTTCTTTTCTCTCTCCATACTAGTTCTAATATTCCCTTTATTATTCTTTTAAAATACGTGTACTATTTTTACCCCAGTTATTTTTGTCTATATTGTTACCATTTTAATTTTTTTTTAAATTCTGAATTGTGCTTTAATTTCCCCCATATACACTTTTAGTTCTTCTCCATATTGGGGTACTTAGGATATCTTTTGTAGTCTTTTTATTTTTCACTCCAACTCTTTCATACCTGCCTTTCCATTGCGCCCCTCTCATATGTAATGCCCCCATATCCCACGCCATTCCAACTCTGCTTTCTAGCATCTTCGGCTGCACTGTTTCATAAAAACGCCCTGTTGGAAAAGGTAACTGCTTTGCGAATTGCTAATCCCTAAAGCCAACGGGAAACTTTGGAATCTCCTAGTAGTCTCAAGACTGAAATCCTACCTCAATCAGAGATAATTATTATACTAAGCAAGAGAATTTCAATAGTCTTCTCAAATTGATCCCAAAGATGCCACCTGCAATGCTGCTGCCTCATTCCGCTTTAGCCACTTTCAATTAACTGAACAGCATAGAGCACTCCCAAGGGACTAGGAGCAAACAAAATCCGAATTACAAACAAGCAGAGATAGCTGAAGCAATTAAGCCCTTGGTGGCTTAACTCCAGGGTGCCCGGAAGTCTTGTTCAAGGCCAAGGACCCAATTGCAGTAGGTGCTATATTAAATCAGTCCAGTCCCAGGAAGCAGCTAATAACTGATAAATTTGGGCTCTGCAGACATTATATAATTAATAAGAGAAAGCAGCGGGCAGGGGGACTTGTGGCCTGAATAATTTGATTTAGCACTCTCTACAGCCCACTTCCACAAGGTAATGTCCAAATCTGTACTTTACTTTGCAAACATGACCTCATTTACTTCCTAGCACAACACAGTACTCTACTGTAAAATTGCATTATATATAATTCCTTAAGACCCCATCAGATAATCTAAGCCAAGCAGCTCTTTAAATGAATTATATCACCAGCAGAACTAAGCGGGTCTCATTCATGGAATTGGACAAACGTAAAGAAGAGCCAGTGGCTGGGGGGGAAGGCAGGGGAAGGAGAGCAGAAGCTGGAAAAACTAAACAGAAAAGGAAGCAAGGAAGTGTGTGTGTGAGTGGTTGAAGTAATGGAGTGACTCTAAAAAAACAGTCCCCAGAGTGAATCCCCATAGTGGTGCATATCTGATGATGGGGTCAGAGAAGCATTTCAAAGGTGCTTACGTTCTGACTCAGCACTGGATTACAGAAGTCTCTGCCAAGCTTCTTCCAGGAGAAGGCAGATGCTAAGTCCTAGTTCCTCCTTCACTGCTTCCCCTCACTCTTCCCCCCTCCCCTCCTATCATCACAGAGCAGCACAGAAGGAGAGTTCTGGGACTAAAGAGGCTTATCTGTACTAGCAGCTTATCTATGGCTAGCAGTAAACCTTGAAGTTAAAACTAAAGGAATTCTAGCCCTCCTGCCATTTCTCTTTTTTTCAAAGCTATTCCAATTCCTTCGGAGTTTCTTCTCCCAATTTATGCACTCTGATCAATCAAACAAGCGATAAGTGCAAATTCAGGCCCTACTGTGCTCCAGAAACCATGCAAGGCCTGAGGACATAAACATAAAGATACTCTCCCTGATACCAAAGAACTTACATCACTGTTGAGGATATAAAGCCTAAACATTAAAGGACCGAAAAGAGCTAGACATCAACTGGTGCATGTTGAATTACAGTGCAGATGAGTAGGCGCCTGCGTTCAAAGGACAAAGAACTGAAGGGCTGGGTAGTTAGGCCCTTGAGGTGGAAGCAGAAACTGGATATGCTTTAATAGACAGAGTGGGGGAGGACAAAAAGTCAGAAAAGGCTCATGTCATGAGCAAAACCACTTGAAAAATAAGGCTGACCTTTGGAGGGAGTAAACCAGCCTGGTGTGAGGAAATCCCTAAGGTATTGATGGAAAATTGAAGGAAAATTCAACTCCACCTCTAGAAGCCTTTAGACATCAATCTGAAGAATTCGGACCTTTTCTGCTAGATGTGGGAAAACAACAGTGTGTTTAAGGAAGGACTAGCTTGCTCAGTTGTTTGTTCATGAATACATGAAGGTACTGTGGACAAAACAACGTTGCCTGTCATTTCAGTAAACAACAAATGTTGCCCACCATCAAGCTATCAGCCACTGCAGCTGCCCCTGATGGTGTGCCCCAAGGGGAATTCAGGATGGAGGAAAAGAGGATACCAGACCTGGAGAGTTAAAACGTAAACCAAAGGAATAATTTCAATGAACCCAGACTCTCACATCCTCCCATACACAGAAAAGCATGAAAATCCTTAACTTGAGATGTCTGGTTTTTGTTATTAGCAGTAATCTTTTTGATGTTTGACTACGTTTTTTGTTTTTTTGGGTTTTTTTTTTTTTCCAGAAAAAAACTCCCTTATATCCTGGCTTCTCCTATACCTCTTTGGAACGGTTCCTCAGAGCACCTGAGAGGCTGTTTCCTGGACTATAGTCCTCACTTAGGTCCCCAAATAAAACATAAATCTCAACATTTAGGTTGTGCTTTCTTTTTTTTTTTCAATCGACAGTGTGCATGTGAAGGTAGTTACTAATTTTCATTTATTCCATACCTTACTTCTGCAAAAGATTTAGCTTTATAAGAAAAGAAATCTATACCATTTGGAAAAACAAGTGGGTAAGAATGTCAGAGGTAATTTTAAGGAGTAATACAAGAAACTAAACCTTTCGGGCAATAATTCATCTTTTCAAGTCAAAATAATTTCAAATGTAATGAGGATATGAGAATAGCAGATAAACTGGTAGTTAAGAACAGAGCACAGAAGTAGTTCTTAATATACACAATAATTACATATATAATAAATAATAAATATATTTTGAGTACATGCTATACATGTATAAATATATTTCTATTGATATATTTATAATATCTTTATAAATAAATATTTAAGAAGATAATCACAATAACCATCACAGAACTCAATATTCCTGGGTTTATCCCCATTCACCCCACAGGAACTCGAATTATGGAATTACCAGCAAGTGTCTCACATGCTCTTTATGGACCACTCCTCTGAGCAATAATACAGCATGAATTATGGACACCCCTTTATTTCAGGCACACTGATGGTGTGCGTGGTGGAAGCAGTGCCACAGATAATAGTGATGCACGACAAAGATATGTGATCGCTGCCACCCAGTTCTGTCTGTATTTGGGCAGCCAAAGTGATGAGGGCATATTGTCTGCATGGAGGGCCTTGGTATGCGTCCTACTAAAGGAATCAGTGCTGCACACAATCGCTGCAGACAGCCCTAGCACATTTGTTTCAGGAACATTATGCAATGAATGAGCTACAGAGACCATACTGAAAAAGCCTTTGGTTTTCAATCTTTCATTTATTGCAGCCCAACCAAAAGACAGTCACCATGAGCCAACCAAAAGACAATCTGAGCAACAGACTTGTTATATGCAGAGTTGCCCTTTCTTCTTAACTATTGGGTCATTGTCTTTGATCCATTGGGGTCTCTTCTCTCTCTCCCTTTAGAAGTTAGTGATAAAGAAGACTTGCCCTCCCACGTGATAGTGCCTTGGCAGCTCCTCCCGCTGGACTTCATGGAAGCCCAGACACAGCTCAGAATTAAGCTGAGACCTTGCTATAAAAAGAAAGCTGGACCAAAGTAGAAGTATACACATTTAAAACTTCTGAAACTAGAGGAGGGTGACTTTGTAAGTTTGAGGAACACAGTCATGAAGCAAATAATTATAGATGATTGCACAGGGATGTAAACTTTCTGTCACATTCTCTCCTCTTTCCCAATGTTAAAAACAGAAAATAAGACAAGTCCAAAATGGAGTTGCTTAAGCTAAGCTCCACATCACCAAACCAAGACAATTACAATTTCAGCTCTCCCAGAAATGGAAACTTAAGCCAGTCAATCAGGTATCACCTGATCAGCACTAGTTAGGTCATCTGCCCGACAGACCCTTGCCACCACCTAAAGGAAAGTCACTCTGCAATAATCAACCCACTTTTAGCCAATATAATTTCCTAGTTCCCACTCCCTTCTGCCTATAATAGTCTTCAATTTTGTACAGCTCCTCACAGCTCCTTTCTATCTGCTACACTGAATGCTGCCCAATTTGAATTGTTTTTTTGCTCAAGCAAACTTGTAAAAATTTTAATATGCCCCAGTTTATCTTTTAACAGTACTGGTGTCAGAAGAGGGAACTGAAGGAGACCCAGGAGCAAAAAAGCAACCAGGCATTAGGTACCTGCTGGAACCCTTGAGCTTGCTGCTTGCTTGCTGTTTCTAGAGGTCACTTGTGGGTAAATCCCTCTCAGAACCTAGCCTCACAGATTTCGTATCATGAACTTCCAGACTTTATTTGAGCATTTCTTTTTCTGGATTGGGTCCAGAAACCTGCCAGAGTCAGACTAGTCTGGGTTAGACTGGGTCCTGCTTAAGCTGGACAGGTCCAGTGTGAGGCCTTGGGTGAATAAAATTTTGTTTTAAGGGTGAACAAGCAGATTAACTTTACCAAAGATAATCCTGAATTACAGTAGCCACAGTGGGGAACTTTTAACCTAGATAAGCTTATCCATTTAAGGAGGTGCCCTGGAGAAAAAAAGGTCTCAGTCAAGCACTCACCATAAAGGATAGAGGGAAAATTATTTTTCCTCTTCTAGAGTTTCTGGTGACCAGGATGAGACCCACTGTGACACCCTATGCACTCCAGACCCTGCAGATAGGATCCTGGGAAAACTGGTAGAAGCCAGCAAAGAGTGAGAATCCTTACCAAAGTCAGCTCCTCCAGATCTCTCTATCTGCAGTGTCCGGTCAAAAGAGGAAGGTAAAATTTCACATTCCTTCCTTTTCAAATTCAGATTGGCAGGACAAACATTTGTAAAAATTAGATCTGTGAATTGTGACTCATGAATTTGCTTTCAGGTACCCACTGGTTGTTGATCCTTTTTCTTTCAGGGACAGCTATTGCCTTTCTTGTTTGTCTTGTTCTGTGTCCTGAGAACTTGGCTTGGCCAACTGTCAAGTTGGGGGGCCCCCAAAATATGGCTAGACAGAAGTGTGAACCGCACCTCATTTATGACTAGATATGGCTGGACAGAAATATGGTCTGCATTCCACTTGTGGCTAGAGTCCCACCAACTGTTGCCAGCTCTCAGGGGAATTGTTAAAGTCTTTCTTTTGGTTATCTTCGGAAGTAGCTCTGGATCTTGGGAGAGCAGTATCTTTTGCACCATCTTTGGAGATGCTTCCTACGTCCCAAGGGTTGTTCAATACTGCCGGGAATATTTACTGTTTGTCCCAGCTGAAACCTGACAAGATATTTGAAAGGATTTTTTTTTAAAGTATCTCTATGGTCAGAAGTCGAACAAATTGGAAGCTGATATTCAGAGCCTGATAGAAATCTGGTTTTTAGGTCTTCTCTCCTAGGCTAAAATGAAACTACGTACCCAGAGAGAAAAACAAAAACATTGTGAAGCCTTTGTGGAAGGATTTACTAAAACATTTCAAAGACACACAGGTTTAAATCTAGAACATAAGACTCTTTTGACTTCCATCTTAGTTGGAGAGCTGCCTGATATATTAAAAAAAAAAAAAAAAAGAAGCAAATTGAAGATAATGTAGTTGAATGGGTGGGGCAGCCTCTATATCACTCCGATTGCACTCAATTCTTTGAGGAATTAAAAAACAACTGTACTTGTCTTACAAATCTAGTGTTTAAAAGAACAGAAATGTGGCTAGAGAAACAATTCAGGGCCCACCTATCCTCTTTCTACCAATCTCAAAATCTCCGCTATACATCTCAAAAGACTTCATATTGTAAAAGATCTAGACTTCAGAAACAAAAGTTCTACTTAGTGGAACTTGCATTCTTTCTCTGTGCCTTTTGAGATTAAGCATTCTATCTAGTCTTCTCCAGGAACCAAGGTAATTCTTATCACAAAAAGGAAAAAGAAAAAGCTATATTGAAAAACAGGCCTATGAAAAATCTTAAAAGTCTCTTCCACAAATATTGCTAAGAAGCCTTAGTCATCTGAGCAGGTAACCTTAACTTAGTCCATCTACCAGAAACACAATTGTTTTATAAACTCGTGAGTTGTGCATTATTGTACCTGTCTTGTCACTAAAATTTTAAAACGAAAGCTATAAGAGCTCTGTGTCTGTCTGTATATTTATGTATGTATATGTATGTATGTTATAAATGTGTGATTTTTTTCCTACCTCTGGATGGTTTTTCAAAAACTAATGTGTAAAGAGCTCGATTTAATTGACTTAAAGACAAACAAGTGTTCCTATAAATTAACTATACTCTCAGAAGCATAGAAACTAACTTAAGTTTTTCAAGTTCAAATGATCTAGCATAATCTTCAGTAAATAAAAGCTAATTTAAGTTTGTTGGTTTAATTAAAACAGGCATGTCTTACAGTTAACAGTGATAAATAAAATATCTTTAGTCTACTTCGCTTTACTAAAAGTCAAATAAGCTTATGTTATCTCTGTTACAGAATTTAACAGCAAGAAAGATAAAATGATGGTTAGCTATTTAATGTTTCACGAAATTTTTATGAGTAATCAAAACATAATTGTTAAGAACAAGCAAATTAGATGTAAGTAAGAAAAGTTTATATGAGTTTTTCAACAATTATTATGCTTTAGGGTATGTCTACTTAAAAATAGTTCCCCAAATTTTTTTGGTAATTTAAAACCTTAAATTTATACTGACATAAATTAAATGATGAATATTCACTGAATATCTAGATCATTTCCAAGTAAGATAAAATACTGAAGCATTAATTATTGAACATAGGCTTATACACATTTGGCTTCCTTTTACAGAGGAACTAAAGATATTTGGATCTAATAGTAGACTTTTTTTTTTTACCTCACTGAAAAATTTACTATAAGGAAGACTATACTTCCAGAAATTATGATATATTTATAAATTTGCCAATCCACAGAATGCTAGTGTGACAGACAATCCATAATTGCTTACTTCTTAGTTTTCACTAGGAATTAAGGACTCTAAGGGTTAAGAATTCTAATTAATGTATGCAATTTAAACTGTTTGGAAAAAAATCAGGGTAAAGAAAAAAAACTGTGTATAAAAAGTAGGTAAGGAAAGTAAAATGACTGATTGTTCCAGAATGAGAAAAAGGAAAAATCATAGAACAAAATCTAAATGAATATTAACCCCTGAAAAACCTAATGAAAAAGAAATAAACAATTTACTACATAAAGAATTCAAAAAGTAGTAATAAGAATGCTAACTGAATTAGGGAAAAATTGATGAACACAGAGGCAATTTTAACAAAGAACTAGAAAAGATAAAAAGGAATCAGTCAGAACTGAAGAATACAATAACTGAAATAAAAGACACTAGAAGGAATGAACAGCAGACTAAGCAATACATAAGAACACACAAGTGATCTGGAATATAGAAAAATGGAAATCTCCGTATCAGAATAGCAAAACAAAGAATAAATTTTTAAAAATGAAAACAGTTTAAGGGATCTTTAGGATAACTTCAAGCATACCAAAATTCACCTTATAGGGGATCCAGAAAGAGAGTGAGATGGAAAATATATTTTATGAAATTAAATGAAAACTGAAATTTTCACAAGCCTGAAGAAGGAAACAGGTGTCCAGGTATTGAAAGCACAGAGGGTCTCAAAGAAGATGAACTCAAACAATCCCACATTAAGGAATAACATAATTAAAATGGCAAAAATTAAAGGTAAAGAAAGAGGAAATTCTAAAGGCAGCAAGAGAAAAACAAGGGAACCCCCATAATGCTATCAGCTGATTTTTCTGCAGAAACTTTGCAGGTCAGAAGGGAGTAGCTTGATAAATATTAAGTAATGAAAGGGAAAAACCTGCAACCTAGGATACTCTACCCAGCAAGATTATCATTTAGAACTGAAGGAGAGATTAAAAAACTTCCCAGACAAGCAAAAACTAAAAGAGTTTATCAATGCTAAACCAACCTTAGAAGAAATTTAAAGGGCTTTCTCTAAGTGGAAAAGAAGGCTATGACAAGAAGTTAGTATCTATAGGAAATGAAAAATCCCACTGGTAAAGGAAAATATATAGTAAAGAAAGGTTGAGGATCAACCACTTAAATAAGCTAGTATGAAGATTAAAAGACAAAAAATTATAAAGTCAAGAAAAACTACAAGAATCAGTTAAATAAACTTGAGGATGTAAAATATGACATCAAAAACACACAGTGCGGGGAAAGGGAGTAAAAATTGTAGATCTTTTAGACTGTGTGTTAACTTAAAGGACTACCTATTTAAAACAAATAGATATAGTTATAAGTCATCATATATGAACCACATGGTAACCATAAATCAAAAGCCTACAATAGATACACAAAAATAAGAGAGAAAGTAACACAAGCATACTAAAAGAAATCATCAAACTACAAGGGAAAAAACTAAAATAAGAAAAAAGAAAAGGGAAGAACTTAAAAACAACTGGAAAACAAGTAGTAAAATGGCAATAAGTAAATACCTATCAATAATTACTTTAAATGTCAATGGACTAAATGCTCCAATCAAGAGACAGAGGGTGGCTGATTGGATAAAAAACAAAACCCATCTATATGCTACTTTCAAGAGACTCACTTCAGAACTAAAGACACACATAGACTGAAAGAAAGGGGATGAATAAAGGTATTTCATGCAAATGGAAATGATAAGGAAGTGGAGGTACCAATACTCAAATCAGACAAAATAGGCTTTTTAAAAAGTCAGTAACAAAAGACAAACAAGGGCATTATATAACGATAAAGGGATCAGTGCAAGAAGAAGATATGATACTTGTCAACATATATGCATCCCATATAGGAACACCTAAATATATAAAGCAAATGTTAACAGACATAAAGGGAGAAATTGACAACAATACAATAACAGTAGGGGACTTTAACACCCCACTTACATCAGTATAAAGATCATCCAGACAGAAATTCAATAAGTCAACAGTGGTATTAATTAACACAATAGATTAATTTGACTTAGATACCTACAGGACATTCCATCCGAAACCACCAGAAAACACATTCTTTTCAAGTACATGTAGAACACTCTCCAAGATAGATCACATGCTAGACAACAACACAAGTCTTAAAAAATGTAACAAGTTAGAAATTATATTAAGCATGTTTTACCACCACAGCAGTATGAAACTAGAAATCAATTACAGGGAAAAAAATGGAAAAAACACAAACACATGGAGACTAAACAACACACTACAAAAAAAAACAATGGGTGAATGAAGAAATCAAAGAGGAAATCAGAAAATATCTCAAGACAAGTGAAAATGGAAACACAACACTCCAAAATCTATGTAATGCAATAAAAGCAGTTTTAAGAAGGAAGTTTATAGTGATACAGGCCTACCTCAAGAAACAAGAAAAACCTCAAATAAACAACCTAACCTTACATCTACAGGTATTCGGGAAAAAAAAAAAAGAACAAACAAAACCCAAAAGTCAGCAGAAGAAGAAAAGAAATAATAAAAATAAGAAAGGAAATAAATAATAAAGAGGGAAAAAAATCAATGAAACCAAGAGGTAGGTCTTTGAAAAAAAAAAAAAAAATCAGTCAGACCCACCAAGAAGAAAAGAGGACCCAAATAAACAAAACAAGAAATGAAAGAGGAGAAAAAAAAAGAAAAACAGATACCACAGATATACAAAAAACTCATAAGAGAATACTATGAACCGTTATATGCCAAAAAATTGGACAAACTAGAAGAAATGGACAAATTTCAAGAAACAAACACCCTTCCAAGAGTGAATTAGGAAGAAGCAGACAATGTGAACAAACTGATCACTAGTAGTGAAACTGAATTTATAATTTAAAAAATCCCAGCAAACAAAAGTCCAGGAACAGATAGATAGCTTCACAGGGGAATTCTACCAAACATATAAAGAAGAGCTAATATCTATCTTTATCAAACTACTCCAAAAATTGAGGCAGACGGAACACTCCCAAATTCATTCTACAAGTCCACCATTACCCTGATACCAAAATCAGACAAACATAATAAAAAAGAGAAAATTACAGGCCAATCTCTGACGAATATAGAAGCCAAAATCCTCAAGAAAATATCAGCAAATCAAATTCAGAAATATATAAAAAGAATCATGCACCACAATCAAGTGTGATTTATTCTAGGAAAGCAACAATGGTTCAATATTTACAAATCAATCAGTGTGGTAAACCATATTAGCAAAAGGAAGGATAAAAATCACATGATCATCTCAATAGATTCAGAAAAAGCATTTGACAAAATTCAACATCCACTCATGATAAAAAAACTCCCATCAAAGTGAGTATAGAGGGAAGGTATCTCAACATAACAAAAGCCATTTATGACAAACCCACAGCTAACATCATACTCAACAGTGAAAAGCTGAAAGGTTTTCCCCTAAAATCAGAAACATGTCAACGATGTCCCTCTCACCACTTCTATTTAACATAGTACTGGATGTCCTAGCCACAGTAATCAGACAAGAAAAAGAAATAAAAGGTACAAATTGAAAGGGAAGAAGTAAAACTTTCACTATTTGCTGATGACACAACACACTATATATAATACCCTAATGTCTCCACCAAAAAATTCTAGAAGTAAGAAATGAATTCGGTAAAGTTGCAGGATACAAGATTAACATACAGATATCTGTTCCTTTTCTATACACTAATAATTAACTCTCAGAAAGAGACATTAAGGAAACAGTCCTGGTTACGATCACATCAAAAAGAATACAATACCTAGGAGTAAACTTAACCAAGGATATTAAAGACCTATACTCTGAAAACTCTAAACATTGATGAAAAATTTGAAAATGATATAAAGAAATGGAAAGGTAGCCCATATAGTTGTATTGGAAGAGTTAATACTGTTAAAATGGCCATACTACACAAAGATATCTACATATTTAATGTAATCCCTATCAAAATACCCATGACATTCTTCACAGAACTAGAACCAAATAATCCCCAAATTCACATGGAACCATGAAAGACCCCGAATTGCCAAACAATCCTGAGATAAAAGAACAAAGCTGGAGGTATCACACTTCCTGACTTCAAACTATAGTACAAAGCTACACTAATCAAAACTATATGGTCCTGGAACAAAAATAGACATATAGATAAATGAAACCGAATAGAGGACCCAGAGATAAACCCACACACTTATGGTTGATTAATCTACAATCAAGGAGGCAAGAATATACAATGCAGAAAAGACAGACTTCTTAATAAGTGGTGCTCAGAAAACTGGACAGCGACATGTAAAACAATGAAATTAGAACATTTCTTTGCCATATACAAAGTAAACTCAAAATGGATTAAAGACCTGAATTTAAGGCTAGAAAACATGGGAGACCTTTAAGATGGTGGAGGAGTAAGACGTGGAGATCACCTTCCTCCCCACAAATACATCAGAAATACATCTACATGTGGAACAACTCCTACAGAACACCTACTGAACGCTTGCAGAAGACCTCAGACTTCCCAAAAGGCAAGAAACTCCCCACATACCAGGGTAGGGCAAAAGAAAAAAGAAAAAACAGAGACAAAAGAATAGGGACGGGACCTGCACCTCGAGGAGGGAGCTGTGAAGGAGGAAGAGTTTCCACAACTAGAAGGCCCATTCACTGGTGGAGATGGGGGATGGTGGCAGGGAAGCTTCAGAGCCACAAAGGAGAATGCAGCAACAGGGGTGCAGAAGGCAAAGTGGAGAGATTCCCGCACAGAGGATTGGTGCCGACCAGCACTCACTAGCATTAGAGGCTTGTCTGCTCACCCGCTGGGGCAGGTATGGGCTGGGAGCTGAGGCTCCGGCTTCAGAGGTCAAATCCCAGGGAAAGGACGGGGGTTGGCTGCGTGAACACAGCCTGAAAGAGGCTAGTGTGCCACAGCTAGCCGGGAGGGAGTCTGGGAAAAAGTCTGGACCTGCCTAAGAGGCAAGAGACCATTGTTTTGGGGTGCGCGAGGAGAGGGGATGCAGAGCACCACCTAAACAAGCTCCAGATATGGGTGCGAGCCGCGGCTATCAGCGCAGACAACACAGATGGGCACGGAATGCTAAGGCTGCTGCCGCAGCCACCAAGAAGCCTGTGTGCGAGCACAGGTCACTATCCACACCTCCCCTCTTGGGAGCCTGTGCAGCCCGCCACTGCCAGGGTCCCGTGATCCAGGGACAACTTCTCTGGGAGAACACACAGTACGCCTCAGGCTATTGCAATGTCCCTCTGGCCTCTGCCACCACAGACTCGCCCTGCATTCCGAACCCTTCCCTCCCCACGGCCTGAGTGAGCCAGAGCCTCCTAATCAGCTGCTCCTTTAAGCCAGTCCTGTCTGGGCAGGAAGAGACGCCCTTAGGCAACCTACATGGAGAGGCAGGGCCAATCCAAAGGTGAATCCCAGGAGCTGTGCTAACAAAGAAGAGAAAGGGAAATTTCTCCCAGCAGCATCAAGAGCAGTGGATTAAATATCCACAATCAACATGATTTACTCTGCATCTGTGGAATACCTGAATAGACAATGAAACATCCCAAAATTAAGGCGGTGGAATTTGAGAGCAACTGTAGACTTGGGGTGTGCTGTATGCGACTGACTGGTTTCTGGTTTTATGTTTATCTTAGTTTAGTATTTGGAGTTTATTATCTTTGATAGATTTGTTTATTGATTTGGTTGTTCTCTTCCTTTTTATATATATATATTTTTTTTTTTTTCCTTTTTCTCTTCTTGTGAGTGTGTATGTGTATGCTTCTTTGTGCAATTTTGTCTGTATAGCTTTGCTTTTACCATTTCTCCTACAGTTCTGTCTGTCCGCTTTGTTTGTTTATTTGTTTTTTAGTATAGTTTTTGGCGCTTGTTATCATTGGTAGATTTGTTTTTTGGTTTGGTTGCTCTCTTCTTTCTTTCTATCTTTTTTCTTTTTTTTAATTACTTTTTTTATTTTTAATAAATTTTAATTTTTTATTTAAATAACTATTTCTTTTTATTTCGTTTTTTCTTTCTTTCATTCTTTTTTTCTCCATTTTCTTCTGAGCAGTGTGGCTGACAGGGTCTTGGTGCTCCAGCCAGGTGTCAGGCCTGTGCCTCTGAGCTGGGAGAGCCGAGTTCAGGACACTGGTCCACCAGAGACCTCCCGGCTCCACATAATATCAAATGGTGAAAGCTCTCCCAGAGATCTCCAGCTAAACGTTAAGACCCAGACCCAGCTCCATTCAACAACCAGCAAGCTACAGTACTGGACACCCTATGCCAAACAACTAGCAAGACAGGAACACAACCCCACCCATTAGCAAAGAGGCTGTCTAAAATCATAATAAGGTCACAGACACCCCAAAACACAACACCGGATGCGGTCCTGCCCACCAGAAAGACAAGATACAGCCTCATCCACCAGAATACAGGCACTAGTCCCCTCCACCAGGGAGACTACACAACCCACTGAACCAACCTTACACACTGGGGGAAGACACCAAAAACAACAGAAACTCAAAACATGCAGCCTGCAAAAAGGAGACCCCAGACATAGTAAGTTAAGCAAAATGAGAAGACAGAGAAACACACAGCAGATGAAGGAGCAAGGTAAAAACCCACCAGAACAAACAAATGAAGAAGAAATAGGCAGTCTACCTGAAAAAGAATTCAGAGTAAGAATAGTAAAGATGATCCAAAATCTTGGAAATAGAATGGAGAAAATACAAGAAATGTTTAACAAGGACTTAGAAGAATTAAAGAGCAAACAAACAATGATGAACACCACAATAAATGAAATTAAAAATTCTCTAGAAGGAATCAATAGCAGAATAACTGAGGCAGAAGAACGGATAAATGACCTGGAAGATAAAATAGTGGAAATAACTACTGCAGAGCAGAATAAAGAAAAAAGAATGAAAGAATTGAGGATGGTCTTAGAGACCTCTGGGACAATATTAAATGTACCAACATTCAAATTGTAGGGGTCCCAGAAGAAGAAGAGAAAAAGAAAGGGACTGAGAAAATATTTGAAGGGATTATGGTTGAAAACTGCCCTAATATGGGAAAGGAAATAGTCAATCAAGTCCTGGAAGCATAGAGAATCCCATACAGGATAAATCCAAGGAGAAAAACGCCAAGTCACATATTAATCAAACTATCAAAAATTAAATACAAAGAAAAAATATTAAAAGCAGCAAGGCAAAAACAACAAATAACATACAAGGGAATCCTGATAAGGTTAACAGCTGATCTTTCAGCAGAAACTCTGCAAGCCACAAGGGAGTGGCAAGACGTATTTAAAGTGATGAAAGGTAAAAACCTACAACCAAGATTACTCTACCCAGCAAGGATCTCATTCAGATTCGACAGAGAAATTAAAACCTTTACAGACAAGCAAAAACTAAGAGAATTCAGCACCACCAAACCAGCTTTACAACAAATGCTAAAGGAACTTCTCTAGGCAGGAAACACAAGAGAAGGAAAAGACCTACAATAACAAACCCAAAACAATTAAGAAAATGGTAATAGGAACATACATATTGATAACTACATTAAATGTAAATGGATTAATTGCTCCAACCAAAAGACATGACTGGCTGAATGGATACAAAAACAAGACCCATATATATGCTGTCTACAAGAGACCCACTTCAGACCTAGGGACACATACAGACTGAGAGTGAGGGGATGGAAAAAGATATTCCATGCAAATGGAAATGAAAAGAAAGCTGGAGTAGCAATTCTCATATCAGAAAAAATAGAATTTAAAATAAAGACTGTTACAAGAGACAAAGAAGGACACTACATAATGATCAAGGGATCAATCCAAGAAGAAGACAGAGCAACTGTCAATATTTATACACCCACCATAGGAGCACCTCAATACGTAAGGCAAATGCTAACAGCCATAAAAGGGGAAATCGAAAGTAACACAATCATAGTAGGGGACTTTAACACCCCACTTTCACCAATGGACAGATCATCCAAAATGAAAATAAATAAGGAAACACAAGCTTTAAATGTTACATTAAACAAGATGGACTTAATTGATATTTACAGGACATTCCATCCAAAAACAACACAATACACTTTTTTCTCAAGTGCTCATCGAAAATTCTCCAGGATAGATCATATCGTGGGTCACAGATCAAGCCTTGGTAAATTTAAGAAAACTAAAATCATATCAAGTATCTTTTCTGACCACAATGCTATGAAAACAGATATCAATTACAGGGAAAAAACTGTAAAAAATACAAACACATGGAAGTTAAATAATGCGTTACTCAATGACCAAAGATCACTGAAGAAATCAAAGAGGAAATAAAAAAATACCTAATAACAAACGAGAATGAAAACACGATGACCCAAAACCTATGGGATGCAGCAAAAGCAGTTCTAACAGGGAAGTTTAAAGCAATACAATCCTACCTCAAGAAACAAGAAACATCTCAAATAAACAACCTAACCTTACATCTAAAGCAATTAGAGAAAGAAGAACAAAAAAATCCCAAAGTTAGCAGAAGGAGAGAAATCATAAAGATCAGATCAGAAATAAATGAAAAACAAATGAAGGAAACAATAGCAAAGATTGATAAAACTAAAAGCTGGTTCTTTGAGAAGATAAACAAAATGATAAACCATTAGCCAGACTCATCAAGAAAAAAAGGGAGAAGACTCAAATCAATAGAATTAGAAATGAAAAAGGAGAAGTAACAACTGATACTGCAGAAATACAAAGGATCATGAGAGACTACTACAAGCAACTCTATGCCAATAAAATGGACAACCTCGAAGAAATGGACAAATTCTTAGAAAAGCACATCCTTCTGAGACTGAACCAGAAAGAAATAGAAAATATAAACAGACCAATCACAAGCACTGAAATTGAAACTGTGATTAAAAACCTTCCAACAAACAAAAGCCCAGGACCAGATGGCTTCACAGGCAAATTCTAACAAACACTCAGAGAAGAGCTAACACCTATCCTTCTCAAACTCTTCCAAGATACAGCAGAGGGAGGAACACTCCCAAACTCATTCAACAAGGCCACCATCACCCTGATACCAAAACCAGACGAAGATGTCACAAAAAAGAAAACAACAGGCCAACATCACTGATGAACACAGATGCAAAAATCCTCAACAAAATACTAGCAAAGAGAATCCAACAGCACATTAAAAGGATCATACCCCATGATCAAGTGGGATTTATCCCAGGAATGTAAGGATTCTTCAGTGTATGCAAATCAATCAGTGTGATAAAACATATTAACAAATTGAAGGAGAAAAACCATAAGATCATCTCAATAGATGCAGAAAAAGCTTTCGACAAAATTCAACACTCATGGATGATAAAAAAACCCCAAACAGTAGACAGAGGGAACCTACCTCAGCATAATAAAGGCCATATATGACAAACCCATAGCAAACATCATGCTCAATGGTGAAAAACTGAAAGCATTTCCTCTAAGATCAAGAACAAGACAAGGTTGTCCACTCTCACCACTAGTATTGAACATAGTTTTGGAAATTGTAGCCATGGCAGTCAAAGAAGAAAAAGAAATAAAAGGAATACAAATGAGAAAAGGAGAAGTAAAGCTGTCACTTTTTGAAGATGACATGATACTATACACAGAGAATCCTAAAGACGCTATCAGAAAACTACTAGAGCTAATCAATGAATTTGGTAAAGTAGCAGGATAAAAAATTAATGCACAGAAATCTCTTGCATTCCTATACACTAATGACTAAAAATCTGAAAGAGAAATTAAGGAAACACTCCCATTTACCACTGCAACAAAAAGAATAAAATACCTAGGAATAAACCTAGCTAAGGAGACAAAAGACCTGTATGCAGAAAATTATAAGACCCTGATAAAAAAAATTAAAGATGATAAAAACAGATGGAGAGATACACCATGTGCTTGGATTGGAAGAATCAACATTCTGAAAATGACTATCCTACCCAAAGCAATCTACAAATTCATTGCAATCCCTATCAAACTGCCAATGGCATTAGAACAAAAAATTTCACAATTTGTATGGAAACACAAAAGACCCCGAATGGCCAAAGCAATCTTGAGAAAGAAAAATGGAGCTGGAGGAATCAGGCTCTTAGATTTCAGTTATACTACCAAGCTACACTAATCAAGACAGTATGGTACTGGCACAGAAACAGAAATATAGATCAATGGAACAGGATAGAAAGCCCAGAGATAAACCCACACACATATGGTCACCTTATTTTTGAAAAAGGAGTCAAGAATATACAGTGGCGAAAAGACAGCCTCTTCATATGTGGTGCTGGGAAAACTGGACAGCTACATGTAAAAGAATGCAATTAAAACAGTCCCTACCACCATACACAAAAATAAACTCAAAATGGATTAAAGACCTAAATGTAAGGCCAGACACTATAAAACTCTTAGAGGAAAACATAGGCAGAACACTCCATGACATAAATCACAGCAAGATCCTTTTTGACTCACCTCATAGACAAATGGAAGTAAAAACAAAAATAAGCAAATGAGACCTAATGAAACTTAAAAGCTTTTGCACAGCAAAGGAAACCATAAACAAGACGAAAAGACAACCCTCAGAATGGGAGAAAATATTTGCAAACGAAGCAACTGACAAAGGATTAATCTCCAAAATTTACAAGCAGCTCTCATGCAGCTCAATATCAAAAAAACAAACAACCCAATCCAAAGATAGGTGGAAGACCTAAATAGACATTTCTCTATAGAAGATATACAGATTGCCAGCAAATACATGAAAGGATGCTCAACATCACTAATCATTAGAGAAATGCAAATCAAAACTACAATGAGGTATCACCTCACACCAGTCAGAATGGGCATCATCAAAAAATCTACAAACAATAAATGCTGGAGAGGGTGTGGAGAAAAGGAACCCTCTTGCGCTGTTGGTGGGAATGTAAGTTGATACAGCCACTATGGAAAACAGTATGGAGGTTCCTTAAAAAACTACAAATAGAACTACCATACAACCCAGCAATCCCACTACTGGGCATATACCCTGAGAAAACCATCATTCAAAAAGAGTCATGTACCACAATGTTCATTGCAGCTCTGTTTACAATAGCCAGGACATGGAAGCAACCTAAGTGTCCACTGACACATGAATCGATAAAGAAGATGTGGCCCATATATACAATGGAATATTACTCAGCCATAAAAAGAAACGAAATTGGGTTATTTGTACTGAGGTGGATGGACCTAGAGTCTGTCATACAGAGTGAAGCAAGTCAGAAAGAGAAAAATAAATACTGTATGCTAACACATATATATGGAATCTTAAAAAAAAAAAGGTTCTCATGAACCTAGGGGAAGGACAGGAATAAAGACACAGATGTAGAGAATGGACTTGAGGACACGGGGAAGGGGAAGGGTAAACTGGGACAAAGTGAGAGAGTGTCATGGACATATATACACTACCACATGTAAAATAGCTAGTCGGAAGCAGCCGCATAGCACAGGGAGATCAGCTCGGTGCCTTGTGACTACCTAGAGGGGTGGGATAGGTAGGGTGGGAGGGAGCCGATATGGGTATATATGTATATGTATAGCTGATTCACTTTGTAATAAAGCAGAAACTAACACACCATTGTAAAGCAATTATACTCCAATAAAGATGTTAAAAAAATAAATTAAATAAAGTGAATATACTTAAAAAAATAAATTAGAAGACTAGAAACCATAAGACACATAGAAGAAACATAGGCAGAACACTCTTAGACATAAATTGCAGCAATATTTTTTTGGATCTGTCTCCTAAGGCAAAGGAAACAAAAGCAAAAAAAAAAACCAAAGGTGACCTAGTTAAAACTTCAAAGCTTTTCACAGCAAAGGAATCCATCAACAAAACAAAAGGACAACCTATCAAAAATATTTGCAAATAATATGATCAATAAGAAGTTAATATCCAAAATTTATAAAAAGCTCATATAACTCAATATCAAAAAAATAAAGAACCCAATTTTTTTTTTCTCAAACATCTTTATTGAAGTATAATTGCCTTACAATAGTGTGTTAGCATCTGCTTTATAACAAAGTGAATCAGTTATACATATACAATATGTTCCCATTTCTCTTCCCTCTTGCATCTCCCTCCCTCCCACCCTCCCCATCCCACCCCTCTAGGTGGTCACAAAGCACCAAGCTGATCTCCCTGTGCTATGCGGCTGCTTCCCACTAGCTATCTATTTTACATTTGGTAGTGTATATATGTCCATGACACTCTCTTACCCTGTCACATCTCACCCCACCCCCTCCCCATATCCTCAAGTCCATTCTCTAGTAGGTCTGTGTCTTTATTCCTGTCTTGCCACTAGGTTCTTCATGGCCTTTTTTTTTTTTTTTTTCCCTTAGATTCCATATATATGTGTTAGCATACTGTATTTGTTTTTCTCTTTCTGACTTACTTCACTCTGTATGACAGACTCTAACTCCATCCACCTCATTACAAATCCCTCCATTTCATTTCTTTTTATGGCTGAGTAATATTCCATTGTATATATGTGCCACATCTTCTTTATCCATTCATCTGTCGATGGACACTTAGGTTGCTTCCATGTCCTGGCTATTGTAAATAGAGCTGCAATGAACATTTTGGTACATGACTCTTTTTGACCTATGGTTTTCTCAGGGTATATGCCCAGTAGTGGGATTGCTGGGTCGTATGGTAGTTCTATTTGTAGTTTTTTAAGGAACCTCCATACTGTTGTCCATAGTGGCTGTATCAATTTACATTCCCACCAACAGTGCAAGAGTGTTCCCTTTCCTCCACACCCTCTCCAGCATTTACTGTTTCTAGATTTTTTGATGATGGCCATTCTGACCGGTGTGAGATGATATCTCATTGTAGTTTTGATTTGCATTTCTCTAATGATTAATGATGTTGAGCATTCTTTCATGTGTCTGTAGGCCATCTGTATATCTTCTTTGGAGAAATGTCTATTTAGATCTTCTGCCCATTTTTGGATTGGGTTGTTCGTTTTTTTGTTATTGAGCTGCATGAGCTGCTTGTAAATCTTGGAGATTAATCCTTTGTCAGTTGCTTCATTTGCAAATATTTTCTCCCATTCTGAGGGTTGTCTTTTGGTCTTGTTTATGGTTTCCTTTGCTGTGCAAAAGCTTTTCAGTTTCATTAGGTCCCATTTGTTTATTTGTGTTCTTATTTCCATTTCTCTGGGAGCTGGGTCAAAAAGAATCTTGCTGTGATGTATGTCATAGAGTGTTCTGCCTATGTTTTCCTCTAAGAGTTTGATAGTGTCTGCCCTTACACTTAGGTCTTTAATCCATTTTGAGTTTATTTTTGTGCATGGTGTCAGGGAGTGTTCTAATTTCATACTTTTACATGTTCCTGTCCAATTTTCCCAGCACCACTTATTGAAGAGGCTGTCTTTTCTCCACTGTATATGCTTGCCTCCTTTATCAAAGATAAGTTGACCATATGTGTGTGGGTTTATCTCTGGGCTTTCTATCCTGTTCCATTGATCTATATTTCTGTTTTTGTGCCAATACCAAACTGTCTTGATTACTGAAGCTTTGTAATATAGTCTGAAGTCAGGGAGCCTGATTCCCCCAGCTCCATTTTTCGTTCTCAAGATGGCTTTGGCTATTCGGGGTCTTTTGTGTTTCCATACAAATTGTGAAATTTTTTGTTCTAGTTCTGTGAAAAATGCCAGTGGTAGTTTGATAGGGATTGCATTGAATCTGTAGATTGCTTTGGGTAGTAGAGACATTTTCACAATGTTGATTCTTCCAATCCAGGAACATGGTATATCTCTCCATCTATTTGTATCATCTTTAATTTCTTTCATCAGTGTCTTATAATTTTCTGCATACAGGTCTTTTGTCTCCTTAGGTAGGTTTATTCCTAGATATTTTATTCTTTTTGTTGCAATGGTAAACGGGAGTGTTTTCTTAATTTCACTTTCAGATTATTCGTCATTAGTGTATAGAAATGCAAGAGATTTCTGTGCATTAATTTTATATCCTGCTACTTTACCAAATTCATTGATTAGCTCTAGGAGTTTTCTGGTAGCCTCTTTAGGATTCTCTATGTATAGTATCATGTCGTCTGCAAATAGTGACAGCTTTACTTCTTCTTTTCCGATTTGGATTCCTTTTATTTCTTTGTCTTCTCTGATTGCCATGGCTAGGACTTCCAGAACTATGTTGAATAATAGTGGTGAGAGTGGACATCCTTGTCTTGTTCCTGATCTTAGTGGAAATGGTTTCAGTTTTTCACCATTGAGGACAATGTTGGCTGTGGGTTTATCATATATGGCCTTTATTATGTTGAGCAAAGTTCCCTCTATGCCTACTTTCTGCAGGGCTTTTATCATAAATGGGTGTTGAATTTTGTCAAAAGCTTTCTCTGCATCTATTGAGATGATCATATGGTTTTTCTCCTTCAATTTGTTAATATGGTGTATCACATTGATTGATTTGCGTATATTGAAGAATCCTTGCATTCCTGGGATAAACCCCACTTGATCATGGTGTATGACCCTTTTAATGTGCTGTTGGATTCTGTTTGCTAGTATTTTGTTGAGGATTTTTGCATCTATGTTCATCAGTGATATTGGCCTGTAGTTTTCTTTCTTTGTGACATCTTTGTCTGGTTTTGGTATCAGGGTGATGGTGGCCTCGTAGAATGAGTTTGGGAGTGTTCCTCCCTCTGCAATATTTTGGGAGAGTTTGAGAAGGATAGGTGTTAGCTCTTCTCTAAATGTTTGATAGAATTCGCCTGTGAAGCCATCTGGTCCTGGGCTTTTGTTTGTTGGAAGGTTTTTAATCACAGTTTCAATTTCAGTGCTTGTGATTGGTCTGTTCATATTTTCTATTTCTTCCTGGTTCAGTCTCGGCAGTTTGTGCATTTCTAAGAATCTGTCCATTTCTTCCAGGTTGTCCATTTTATTGGCATATAGTTGCTTGTAGTAATCTCTCATGATCTTTTGTATTTCTGCAGTGTCAGTGGTTACTTCTCCTTTTTCATTTCTAATTCTATTGATCTGAGTCTTCTCCCTTTTTCTCTTGATGAGTCTGGCTAATGGTTTATCAATTTTGTTTATCTTCTCAAAGAACCAGCTTTTAGTTTCATTGATTTTTGCTATTGTTTCCTTCATTTCTTTTTCATTTATTTCTGACCTGATCTTTATAATTTCTTTCCTTCTGCTGGCTTTGGGGTTTTTTTGTTCTTCTTTCTCTAATTGCTTTAGGTGCAAGGTTAGGTTGTTTATTCGAGATGTTTCCTGTTTCTTGAGGTAGGCTTGTATTGCTATAAACTTCCCTCTTAGCACTGCTTTTGCTGTGTCCCATAGGTTTTGGGTCGTCGTGTCTCCATTGTCATTTGTTTCTAGGTATTTTTTGATTTCCCCTTTGATTTCTTCCGTAATCACTTCGTTATTAAGTAATGTATTGTGTAGCCTCCGTGTGTTTGTATTTTTTACAGATCTTTTCCTGTAATTGATATCTAGTCTCATAGCGTTGTGGTCGGAAAAGATACTTGATACGATTTCAATTTTCTTAAATTGACCTAGGCTTGATTTGTGACCCAAGATATGATCTATCCTGGAGAATGTTCCATGAGCACTTGAGAAAAATGTGTATTCTGTTGTTTTTGGGTGGAATGTCCTATAAATATCAATTAAGTCCATCTTGTTTAATGTATCATTTAAAGCTTGTGTGTCCTTATTTATCTTCATTTTGGATGATCTGTCCATTGGTGAAAGTGGGGTGTTAAAGTCCCCTACTATGATTGTGTTGCTGTCAATTTCCCCTTTTATGGCTGTTAGTATTTGCCTTATGTATTGAGGTGCTCCTATGTTGGGTGCATAAATATTTACAATTGTTATACCTTCCTCTTGGATCGATCCCTTGATCATTATATAGTGTCCTTCTTTGTCTCTTGTAATAGTCTTTATTTTAAAGTCTATTTTGTCTGATATGAGAATTGCTACTCCAGCTTTCTTTTGATTTCCATTTGCATGGAATATCTTTTTCCATCCCCTCACTTTCAGTCTGTATGTGTCCCTAGGTCTGAAGTGGGTCTCTTGTAGACAGCATATGTATGGGTCTTGTTTTTGTATCCATTCAGCCAGCCTGTGTCTTTTGGTGGGAGCATTTAATCCATTTACATTCAAGGTAATTATCGATATGTATGTTCCTATTCCCATTTTCTTAAATGTATTCGGTTTGTTATTGTAGGTGTTTTCCTTCTCTTGTGTTTCTTGCCTAGAGAATTTCCTTTAGCATTTGTTGTAAAGCTGGTTTGGTGGTGCTGAACTCTCTCAGCTTTTGCTTGTCTGTAAAGGTTTTAATTTCTCCATCGAATCTGAATGAGATCCTTACTGGGTAGAGTAATCTTGGTTGTCGGTTTTTCTCCTTCATGACTTTAAGTATATCCTGCCACTCCCTTCTGGCTTGCAGAGTTTCTGCTGAGAGATCAGATGTTAACCTTATGGGGATTCCCTTGTGTGTTATTTGTTTTTTTTCCCTTGCTGCCTTTAATATGTTTTCCTTATATTTAATTTTTGACAGTTTGATTAATATGTGTCTTGGCGTGTTCCTCCTTGGGTTTATCCTGTATGGGACTCTCTGTGCTTCCAGGACTTGATTAACTATTTCCTTTCCCATATTAGGGAAGTTTTCAACTATAATCTCTTCAAAAATTTTCTCAGTCCCTTTCTTTTTCTCTTCTTCTTCTGGTACCCCTATAATTTGAATGTTGGAGCGTTTAATGTTGTCCCAGAGGTCCCTGAGACTGTCCTCAGTTCTTTTCATTCTTTTTTCTTTATCCTGCTCTGTAGTAGTTATTTCCACCATTTTATCTTCCAGGTCACTTATCCTTTCTTCTGCCTCAGTTATTCTACTATTGATCCCATCTAGAGTATTTTTAATTTCATTTATTGTGTTTTTCATCATTGCTTGGTTCCTCTTTAGTTCTTCTACATCCTTGTTAAATGTTTCTTGCATTTTGTCTATTCTATTTCCAAGATTTTGGATCATCCTTACTATCATTATTCTGAATTCTTTTTCAGGTAGACTACCTATTTCCTCTTCATTTGTTAAGTCCAGTGTGTTTTGAGCCTGCTCCTTCATCTGCTGTGTGTTTTTCTGTCGTCTCATTTTGCCTATCTTACTGTGTTTGGGGTCTCCTTTTCACAGGCTGCAGGTTCGTAGTTCCCGTTGTTTTTGGTATCTGTCCCCAGTGGCTAAGGTTTGTTCAGTGGGTTGTGTAGGCTTCCTGGTGGAGGGAACTAGTGCCTGAGTTCTGGTGGATGAGGCTAGATCTTGTCTTTCTGGTGGGCACGTCCACGTCTGGTGGTGTAGTTTGGGGTGTCTGTGGCCTTATTTTGATTTTAGGCAGCCTCTCTGCTAATGGATGGGGTTGTGTTCCTGTCTAGCTAGTTGTTTGGCATAGGGTGTCCAGCACTGTAGCTTGCTGGTCGTTGAGTGAAGCTGGGTCTTGATGTTGAGATGGAGATCTCTGGGAGATTTTTGCCGTTTGGTATTACGTGGAGCTGGGAGCTCTCTTGTGGACCAGTGTTCTGAAGTTGGCTCTCCCACCTCAGAGGCACGGCCCTGATGCCTGGCTGGAGCACCAAGAGCCTTTCGTCCACACGGCTCAGAGTAAAAGGGAGAAAAAATAGAAAGAAAGAAAGAAAGAGGCTATAATATAGTGAAGTAAAATAAAGCTATTGTAAAGCAAAGCTATACAGACAAAATCTCACCCAGAAGCGTATACATATACACTCACAAAAAACAGGAAAAGGGGAAAAATTAATATCTCCTGCTCCCAGAGTCCACCTCCTGAATTTGGGGTGATTCGTTGTCTATTCAGGTATTCAGCAGATGCAGGCACATCAAGTTGTTTGTGGAGCTTTAATCCGCTGCTTCTGAGGCTGCTGGGAGAGATTTCCCCTTCTCTTCCCTGTTCGCACAGCTCCTGGGGTTCAGCTTTGGATTTGGACCCTCCTCTGCGTGTAGGTCGCCTGAGGGCGTCTGTTCCCCGCCCAGACAGGACGGGGTTAAAGGAGCAGCTGCTTCGGGGGCTCTGGCTCACCCAGGCCGCGGGGAGGGAGGGGTACGGAGGAGGCGGGGCGAGCCTGCGGCGGCCGAGGCCGGCGTGACGTTGCACCAGCTCGAGGCGCGCAGTGTGTTCTCCCGGGGATGTTGTCCCCGGATCCCGGGACCCCGGCAGTGGCGGGCTGCACAGGCTCCCGGGAGGGGAGGTGTGGAGAGTGACCTGTGCTCACACACAGGCTTTTTCGAGGCGGCAGCAGCAGCCCCAGCGTCTCACGCCCGTCTCTGGGGTCCGCGCTGATCGCCGTGGCTCGCGCCCTTCTCTGGAGTTCGTTTAGGCGGCGCTCTGAATCCCCTCTCCTTGCGCGCCGCGAAACAAAGAGGCAAGAAAAAGTCTCTTGCCTCTTCGGCAGCTGCAGACCTTTTCCCGGTCTCCCTCCCGGCTAGCTGTGGTGCTCCAACCCCTTCAGGCTGTGTTCACGCCGCCAGCTCCAGTCCTCTCCCTGCGATCCCACCGCAGCCCGAGCCTCAGCTCCCAGCCCCGCCCGCCCCAGCGGGGGAGCAGACAAGCCTCTCGGGCTGGTGAGCGCCGCTCGGCGCCGAGCCTCTGTGCGGGAGTCTCTCCGATTTTCCCTCTGCGCCCCTGTTGCTGTGGGATCCGCGCTGATAGCCGCGGCTCGCGCCCTTCTCTGGAGTTCGTTTAGGCGGCGCTCTGAATCCCCTCTCCTTGCCCGCCGCGAAACAAAGAGGCAAGAAAAAGTCTCTTGCCTCTTCGGCAGCCGCAGACTTTTTCCCGGACTCCCTCCGGGCTAGCTGTGGTGCGCTAACCCCTTCAGGCTGTGTTCACGCCGCCAGCCCCAGTCCTCTCCCTGCGATCCGACCGAAGCCCGAGCCTCAGCTCCCAGCCCCGCCCGCCCCGGCGGGGGAGCAGACAAGCCTCTCGGGCTGGTGAGTGCTGCTCGGCGCCGAGCCTCCGTGTGGGAATCTCTCCGCTTTGCCCTCCGCACCCCTGTGGCTGCGCTCTCCTCCGTGGCTCTGAAGCTTCCCCCCTCTGCCCCCCGCAGTCTCCGCCCGCGAAGGGGCTCCTAGTGCGTGGAAACCTTTCCTCCTTCACGGCTCCCTCCCACTGGTGCAGGTGCCGTCCCTATTCTTTTGTCTCTGTTATTTCTTTTTTCTTTTGCTCTACCCAAGTACGGGGGGAGTTTCTTGCCTTTTTGGAGGTCGGACGTTTTCTGCCAGCGTTCAGTGGGTGTTCTGTAGGAGCAGTTCCACGTGTAGGTGTATTTCTACTGTATCTGTGGGAAGGAACGTGATCTCCGCGTCTTACTCTTCCGCCATCTTCTCAAGAACCCAATTTAAAAATGCACCAAAGACCTGAATAGAAATTTATCGAAAGAACATACACAAATGGGCAACAGGCACATGAAAAAATGTTCAACATCACTAATCATCAGAGAAATGCAAATCAGAAGCATAATGAGATATCACCTCATACCTCTCAAAATGTCCATCATTAAAAAGTCTACAAATAGCAAATGTTGGTGATGCTTGTGGAGAAAAGGGAATCCTATTACACTGGTAGGATTGTAAATTGGTGCAGCCAGGATGGAAAACAGAATGGAGGTTCTGCCAAAAAACTAAAAATAGAATTAGCATATGATCTGGCAATTCCACTCCTGGATATACATCCAGAAAAAACAAAAATACTAATTCAAAAATATAAATGCACCCCAATGTTCAGAGCAGCACTATTTACAATAGTCAAGATATGGAAGCAGTCCAAGTGTCCATCAAGAGATGAATGGAAAAAGAAGAAGTGGTATATATATATATAGACAATGGAATACTACTCAGCATTACAAAAGAATGAAACTCTGCCATTTGCAACAATGTGGATGGACCTAGAGTGTATTATTCTTAGTGAAATATGTCATACAGAGAAAGACAAGTACTCTATGTTATCACTTATATATGGAATGTATCAAATAAACTACAGGAATGTACATAATAATAGAGAAATAGACTCACAGATGTAAAGAACAAACCAGTGGTTACCAGTGGGAAGAGGAAAGGGTGGGGAGGGAAATAGGGATATGGAATTAAGAGACAGAAACTACTATGCAACAGGGATATATTTTACAGTACATGGAAATGTAGCTATTATTTTGTAATAACTTTAAATGGAGTATAATCTATAAAATTATTGAATCACTATTTTGTACACCTGAAACTAATACATTAAAGTCATCGACATGTCAAGTAAAGCATAATAATAAAATGAATGACTACAGAAAAAAAAAAAGAATATGAACCTCTTATCATGACCTATAAATACCACAAAGTGATTCAGCAAAATATGTCATGACCTGTGAATACCATGGAGAGATTCAGAAAACAACTGGGAGAAGTCCAAAGCAGTAGCTGGGAGTAGCATCTGTGAGAGTAGATCACATCTCTCTGTTAGAGTCTGACTAAAAAGGGGGGAATTGTTAAAAAGAAGATAATAGGCCCAAAATAGAGTTGCTTATGCTAAGCCCCATGTCACCAAACCGAAACTTAACTTACAGCTATCCAGAAACAGAATCTTACACCAGTCAAACAGGACTCACCTGATCAGCACTAGTTAGATAGTTTTCATGACAGACTCCTGCCATCTTCTAAAGGAAAGTGTGCAATAACCAATCTGCTTTTTGCCTGGTATAACTTCCTTGTTCCTGCTACTTTCTGCCTATAAAAGTTTTTCATCTTTTACAGCTCCTCAGAGCTCCTTTCTATCTGCTAGATTGGATGCTGCTGGATTCAAATCAATTTTCGCTTAAATAGACTCAAATGTTTTCATATGCCTCAGTTTATCTTTTAACACTAATGACTATAAAAAAGAAAAATCCTGCTGAATCTGGAGCCCCAAGTCATGGTGTCTGTACTCCAAGTCAGCGTGGATAATGACACTAGTTTAGTAAACCTAATATTAGCTAAAAAGAAGCATACTAAGACTTCTGGTTTCTGGTATCCCATATAAGAAGCTTGGAAGTTGCCATTCTGTCCTAACAACAAATAAACTGAACAGAATGAAAAATTAACAAATATTCTTGGATCCTTAAGAGAGGGAAGGACCCAGGCCAAACTGCTATCCCCAAGATTGAAGAGACAGACGGGTGAATACCAGGAGGCATGGCTTACCAGAGCAGAGACTCATGAGCTGAATCCACCACAGGAACCAGTGCTGGGATAGGAAAGTCTTAACCGTAATTGACAAAATTGCTGGAGGCTCAGTGCAGACAACTCCGAGCGTTAAAAACTCCAAGGGACCCAGTGCAGTGCAGGGAAGGACACAATACTGTGAGATGTACCTCCAGGAGCTCTACCAGGTTCCCACAGTAAATATCAGAAAAAAATCCCATCCTTCTTTGCAGGGGGAGGAGAAAAGGAATCATTTGAGATACTCTAGAGAACTCCGTTTTTCTTAACGAGGTCTGCCCTCAGGAGAAACTAGTTAAACAAAGCCTTACCTGCTGGGGAAGGGAAAAACCCAACTCCTGTCCCACCTACTGGTGGAGAAAAAAATTGAGAAACTCCTGTGAAGTTCCTTGGCCAGAAGCACATGGTTGCGAAAAGACGGAGACCTTATGATAGGATGTAGAACCCTTCCCGTCTCCCACACTTCACCACTATTTTATTAAAGACCTATTTGCTACAAATCCTTTTATTCAGTACGTATGTATGACTATCAAGAAAAAATTATATACAGAATTTGAAGAGAAGAAGATCAGAAAATACAAAGAACCTTTGGTAAGAAAACAAACGATCCATTTAAAAAATGAGCCAAAGACCTTCAGACACTTGACCAAAGGAAATATTCCCATGGCAAATAAGCATATGAAAAGATGCTCCACATCATTTCCATAAGAGAAATGCAAATGAAAACAATGATGAAATACCACTATACATTTATTAGAATGACCAAAATCTGAAATACTGACAACACTAAATGTTGGCAAGGATGTGGGGCAACAGGGACTCCCATATATTGCTGGTGGGAATGCAAAATGGTACAGCCACTTTGGAGGACATGTGGAGATTTCTTAAAAAACTAAACATACTCTAACCATATGATCCAGCAATCATACTCTTTGGTACTGACGCAAGGGAGTTAAATACTTATGTCCACACAAAAACTGGCACACATACATTTGTAGCAGCTTTTACCACAATTGCCAAAACTTGGAATCAGCCAATATGTCCCTCAGTAAGTAAATGGATAAACTGTGGTACACCTAGACATTGGAATATTAAAAGAAATGAGCTATCAAGCCAGAAAAAGAAATGGAGGAGACTTAAATACATATTACTAAGTGAAATAAGTCAATCTGGAAAGGCTACATACTTATGTTTCCAATTATATGACATTCTGGAAAAGGCAAAACTGGAGAAAGTACAAAGATCAGTGATTGCCAGGGCAAGGAGTGGGGAGATGAACAGGCAGAGTACAGAGGATTTTTAGGGCAGTGAAAATATTCTGTATAATACAATGAGGGATATATGTCATTATACATTTGTCCAAACCCATGGGATGTACAACACCAAAAGTAAACCCTAAGGTAAACTATGGACTTTGGGTGATTATGGTGTGTCAGTGTAAGTTCATCCTTGACAAAAAATGTCCACTCTGGTGAGTGATGTTAATAATGGGGGACTTTGTGCATCTGTGGAAACAGGGACTTTTGGGAAACCTCTGTACCTTCCTTCCAATTTTGTTATAAACCTAAAGTTTCTCTAAAAAATAAAGTCTTTTAAAAATAACTATATTAAGAAATTTATATCAGTAATTAGAATCTTCCATAAGTTTCAGGAGTGGAAGAAGTCCACAAAATCTTAGAAAAGCCCACATTTATATCTCACCTCCTCTAGTGATGACTAAGGATAAAAAGTGATTTTGTCTGAGCTCAATTCCAGGTAAAATATTTCCCTGTTAATATCTTCTACCCCAAATCCATGACATTTGTAGATTCCACCCTTACAGTAGTGATTCCAATCAATTAGCCTTTCTTTTTTCCTGTACATAGAACTCTCAAGTTAGCACCTGTGAAATTTTCCTTTAATCAGTCTGTCATGGCTGTGTTTCTCTGATCAAAAACTGAATATTCTGCCTGGTGTCGAAAGCAGATCTCTTCTGATGTCAGTCATCCTCTTTCTTCTCTCATTTCTTCATATGTTTTTCTGCCTACTTTCTCTAAAGCAGATTCCTCTTTATTTTGCACTTTTCTACAGTTTCTAATAGTCCTTAAGTATTTCTGGAGTGTCCTTCTTTAGGGTTCTCAAATATGGCTATGTAAGTATCTCATCCTGGATGACCATATCATACTAAGGACATCACTTCCAAAGAAAAGACACATATTTCCTGAATTTCCAGTTTCTCAGGGTACAAAATAGATTTTTCAGAATTACCTTTTTTTTTTTTTTTTTTTGCTTTATGTTAGTCATGTATCATATTACCCAGGGAGGAGTCCATTTTGAAGAGCAAAATTAATCTTAGCTTAACTCTTCCCTCAAAAGTTAAAATCTTCCCTGTCCCTGTTAAAGTAGAGATAGAAGAAAGAGGTGGTGGGTACCCCCACAGAGCCAGCAGGCAAAAGTACCCAGAGAGAGGCAGCTTGAGGGACCAGCAAGCAAGGATGAAAACTCTTCCTGGATATGAAAGACTGTGGCAGTTATTTTGCAGAGCATATTAACAGAAAGCAAAAGATCATTAGAAATCAATGAGCAAGAACACTGCTATTTCACATGCAAACTCAGGCAGTAATAAACATTCTGACACAGTTTATATGAAAGCACTTATACAAAGAAGTGGTCATTTCCATATAGAATATTAATAGAGCAGAAGAAGAGGCTTAGCCAAGCCTGAGGGCAAGAGAAAAGATTCAAAGGATCCCAAAAAGGATGGATTTCCTTGGCAACACTAACAGCTAACTAACCGTATCAAGTCCTCACAAGAAAGAATTGGGAATTCATGTCAGAATTTCTCTTTCTATTGTTCTGCGATTGGAGCCATTATTGGTCAGATATTTGAAAAAATAATTAAAAGGAGCAGGCATTAAAATAATGATGCATATGCATTTTATACACTTTGTTTTCATTTAAAACATATAAAGGCACATATAAATGTAATATTTTTACATAGGACCACAGCTGATAACACTGTGGGTCACAATTCTTTCATTAACCACAGCCAGAGGCATTGTCTATTTTTTCCCATTTCAGTGCCTTTAAAGTGAAACAGGACCTTCAGTATACTACTTGTAAAGCAACGTGAATGCAAAATCCTTACAGAGTTTACCTCTTTTCTATCTTTTGTCTCACTCTCCTTTATCAAGTCTTACCTGAGCATTTAACTTAGCTTTTATAGAATCAACAACAGTCTCTCTCTTTTCACACTTACACTTCATTGGTTTACGTGTTATTTAATTAAATTGCTACAGTTTAATGAAAGTAAAACAACTAACAAGTTTAGGAATAAACACAATTGATCCTTGATCAGCACACAAACTGACAGGTGGAAAAGACGTGCCTGAGACTCTACACATACCAGACAGGACACAACAGCTGTAAACATCAAGTTGGCCAGTGGCACTCTTCAGTGTGTTTCACCAAAAGAATAGAGAACTTCAGTTAATTTGGAGCTGACTGAGTACAAGTTGGTATCTATTATGTTTGGCATAAAATTTTCTTCATCTAACTTCATAGTAAAGAATTTAAATCTTTGCTTATATTTTGATGAAGTTTCAGCCCTATTCAGGTAACCCATGTTTTCCTGGGCCACACTACCTATAAAAGGAACATAATACAAGTAAAAAAATGGGGTTACTCTGGCTCAGCCTCACCAACTGAGTTATTGGATGGTAAGCCCCATTTTATTCCTCTTGACTCTGGAAATCCCAGAAGGTTACTAGAGTATCTTACCCATAAATACAGCCTTCCTGAACCCCGTGTGGGATTCTTCTCCTCTACTACCCCCAGTGATAGCTGGGAGGGTCCAGGATCACTGGAGGAGGTAGGGTAGATACTCCGGCCACTCTACGCTCCTACTCTACTCAGCATGAGCCATCTCCTGCTCCTGGCACTGATGGCCATGCTCGTGAGACTCTCCACTCCCTGCATTATATCTGATTTCACATCCTTCAACAGCCAACTTGAGGGAGGAGGGAAAAGCCAATGGCCTTCAATCCTGAGCCTTATGTATCATGAAGCTGACGATGCTTGAGTTTTAGGTCTCCTCATTCGCACCATCTCTTTCAAGGCCATGTACCTATTTTGGGATGCTTTTCTTAAAGAACTCGCCTCCAAATGCTGTGTCAGACACTGCTTCAACCAATTCCTTTCATTCTAATTTATTTATTACGCATGCAGCTGTTCTACCTTGATATCTTAGCATCTCACAGAGATTAGAATAGTATGTTTTTAAATTTTAATATTACCTGGCACAGGACTCAGAGGCGAATGGTGGGACTGAAAATAATATGAGCAACCCTCAGGTCTCCTCAAAACATCCCTTCCACTCCCATCTGTGAAGGCTCATTAGCTTCACATAGGGGTGGCCAGCCTCGACTTTCTTGCCTCACCCCAGAGTGAGTTTCTTCCCTTGAAGCTACTTGGTCTCTAAATCATACAGAATCTTTTGGTGGACTTTCCTTCCGTCTTTCATCCATGATCATCAGTGAGCAGGACATATTTTCATCGATTTAGCTCAGACTGTGGTGACTCACTCTTCTCTATCAACCCTTTTGTATTCTTTACAAAGGCTTGAGTGAAAGAACTCCTCAAGGCATTGTTAGAGACAAATATAGGACCCAAGCTGGCAACTGTAGCAAGTTTCTGGTGCTTGAACAGGTATTGGAGAAAGCCAGAGTTGGATGGTAGTTAAAGCAGTAAAAACAGATTTTACTCAGTTTACTCAGAGACTATTGCAACAGGAGGAAAGAGACCTCAGTGTAGAAATGGGCTGAATTCTGAATACAACAAGAACAAGTGGGGATTTATAGCCAAGAAGCAGGTTGGGGGCAGGGAAGGAAGGTCAGTGCATGGAAAATTACTAAGAGGAAATATCAGGGACAGTCTAAAAGGATTCTTGTTGAAGGCAGGTCAGAGTGATCAGATATCACCTGGAGGGTGGAGAGAGATGAGGAAATTTGCTCAGATATTTAAGGTGAGGGATTCTCCTTAAATTACTTAGCAGGATTCTTGTAACAACTGGGTTCTTAAGGACAAGGCCCAGGGATGTAGCCTAGTTGGAAAAGGGCTCAAAGGACCTTCTTTAGAATTTGGTCAGGGAGAGAATCTTCGTCACAGGCAAACCTCATCTCCTCCCAAGCACTGCCTCAGACAGGCGCATTCCTTTCTAGGTGAGCTACAGATTACATCTATAAACAGGCTATTCATAAAACCCACATATAAATAAATTATTGTTTCATCCTGAAGCTTCGCTAATTAAGTAGCAATCAAATCAAGAAAGTCAAAGTAACACCTATAAGCAATCATGAAATTCTTTAGTTAATGCAAGACGAAGAAAGGAAATCATGTATCTAATTCAGATTCAGCAGCTTTAAAACTTCTAAAAGCAGAGGGCTGGTCAGAACAAAGGGACACTTTAGGAAAAATGAGAGGGCCATGACCTGGAGAGGAGCAACTTCAGTTGCTGGTGAGATGAGACATTTCCACAGAAGCGGCTTCTCCACCTGGCTGACTTTATTAGACTTCAAATGTCACGGACCCTGAAGTTGCTCCCAAATCAGTTAAGTGCATACATAAGAAATGAGAAACTATCAGGAAACGCTGGGCCTTGTTAGGATCATCAATAACTGGAAGGCGACGTGTGCAGTCACATGGAAACAATTGTTATTTTTGAATTGCTTAGGAACTTTGCCAGTCACCAAAGGTAAACTAATAATACCAAACAGCACAGCACTGAGATCCCTAAACCTCAGCTGTGAGGCGTCGTGGAAATATTTGCAAGGGAGCAGCGGCAGGCTTCACGGGAGGGGATGGGCTTGGTGCCACACAATGGGCAGGAGAGGGGCAGTTGGATCACTGGTGACCCTATAAGGCAGTGGTTCTTTACTGGGGGCAATTCTGCCTCCAGAGGACCATTTGGCAATGTCTGGAGATATTTTTCGTGGTCACAACTGGGGGAAAGTTGCTAATTACATGTAATGAGTAGTTGGCCAGGAATACTGCTAAACATCCTATAATGCAGCTCCCACAACAAAGAAGGATTGGGCCCAAAATGTCAACAGTGCTGAAGTCAAGATATCCTGTTATATTGCTACAGGAGGGAAAAGCAACCCAGAGCCCTACCGGTCTATCTCAGGTCATGACAGTAACCAACGATCTGCTCTAATCAAAGCCATCATTAGAGAGATAAAAGATGGATGCTTTCAAATCTGACTACAAAGGATGGAAGCAAGTGGACAATAAAAAATATTTTACAATTCTAGATTTCCACTGGTTGGTGTAATTTTTTGTTCTGAAGCATTCACCCGTTGTGCTGACGTTTTCTCCACTTCCTTCCTTCGACACCTACCCCCGCCCCCCACTAACTTATAAGACCACATTAAGATCTACTGGAGATATTACTCAGAATGCTTTGCAGTGTGGATATCTGAGGATATTCTGAGGTAGTTGTGACCATTCTAACTGCAGGGTAGAAGATAGCCTGTTTGATGTGGGAATAACTGATCAAGTTTTAAGAACTTAAAATCACCTCAAACACAGCATGAGATACTTAGGAACCTAAAATGATGGCAGCGTTATAAGACTTGTCCTTACATTGGCATTTCCCTCTTCTTTCACCTGTTCTGTAATTTTTAAGTTTTTCTCCTGTAAGCATAAAATATATCTTGCCTACAAATCATACCATCTGATCCATGTTTTCCAAGCGCTGTTATTCTTCAGATTAAACCAAAGCAAATAACAAATAAGGTCTTGCGAAGTACAAACATTCTCTTTCCAGGATGCTACTGTGAATGTCAGCTGCTCTCAGTCTCTCCCAGTGATTGCTGGGCATCTCCTAGACTATCACAAGTGCTCGTGTTCACTCTTGCCAACCTCCCGGTGCTACCCTGAGCCGTGAGCATGCCCTGCTGAAGCAGCTCTCCTTGTGGCAAAAATGCCACAACGTAGCAAAACACTCCTGCATCTGCTGCCACGGTGATGGTAGTGACTCAGGCCTCGGGGTGGCAATGCTGAGTGGGGTCTTCTGCTAGAATGTCTTTTCCCACCTCTGCGTTATTTTCTATTATACCACACTAGTCTTTTCTCAAATGGACTATGTCTATTTATTCCTTGTGCCCAAGTCTACACCAACTGACTCGGAAGTCTCTGAGAACACGGTCAAGACTGCATTTTCTTGTGCTTCCCAGGTGATCCTTGTACACATTAAAGTTTGAGAACACATGCTTCCAATACCTCACAGGATTTTTTTTTTAACAGTGTCAGTTTAAATTTATTTATTTTTATTTATTTATGGCTGTGTTGGGTCTTCGTTTCTGTGCGAGGGCTTTCTCTAGTTGTGGCAAGCGGGGGCCACTCTTCATCGCGGTGCACGGGCCTCTCACTATCGCGGCCTCTCTTGTTGCGGAGCACAGGCTCCAGACGCGCAGGCTCAGTAATTGTGGCTCACGGGCCCAGTTGCTCCGCGGCATGTGGGATCCTCCCAGACCAGGGCTCGAACCCGTGTCCCCCGCACCGGCAGGCAGACTCTCAACCACTGCGCCACCAGGGAAGCCCCCTCACAGGATTTTTAATAAAGTCGTTTCACCATCTTTATTTAGGACCCTCTGTTTCAGGGACGGTCTAACAGTGATGATGATGATGACGACAATAACACAACACTAAGGCACAGAGATTAGTTATGTCGCATGAAGTTACATACCTAGTAGCTGGCAGTACAATGATCAGAACCACTCTTAAGCCAAAGCCCAGGGCAGGAAAGTCAACCTGAATAAAAAGATACCAAGCTCCACTCACAACTGCTCTCTAATGACAGGGTGTTTAACTGGACCAGACTCTTGTGTCTCTACTAATTCATCCCTGTATGTGAGTCTTCACTCCTGACTCCCAAGAGCTCCCATAAGCTCTATACACACGCTTATCTTTTCTGTATCCCAGAGGTGCCTATCTTGCTCCACTATCAGTCTGCACACCAACCCACATCCATTCTCATCACCCAACACCTGCAACCTACAAACATATGAATCCATAAGAGGTCAGATCATCTCATCCATTCAGCCTGCAATGCAAAATATACTTCTTTTGAGACAGGCCTTGCCTCTTAACATTGCATCCACATGTTTCATTACATAAGCATGTGGATGCAATGAAGTAATTAAGACTGACGTCAGATTGCCTGAACTAAGATCCCATTTCTTCCACTATCAAGCTATGGGACCTTGGGACTTAAACCTCTCTTTATAAGTTTCTTCGACTTTATGTTTGGAATAATCAAAGTACCTAACTCATAGAATTGTGGTGAGAATTACATGATTTTTCTCATATAACAGACAGAGAACTATGTTTATCTCATTGAAAGTAACACGTAAGTGGCAGATAATACAATTAACTTTTTAAGCTGTAAATTTCACCAGGAAAAAAATAGCTTTTGTATGTTTTCATGCAACTCACTGAAAGAAATAACAGTACACAAATACACGTGCATATTTATATAACTAAAATAAGAGATGTGCAAAATAATAGTTACCATTTTATATGCATTGCTCTCTAATTGCTCTTATACATTCTATTTCATTTTTTAAAAAAGAAGATCCAAATTCATCTAATTAATTTCACAGTCCACTATTAGGCCCCAACACACAGTTTTAAAAACACTATACTGGACTGTATGTAAACTTCATGAAGGAAGTCACTACACCTGTTTTGTTTAACATTGTATCCCTGACTTCCTGGAACGAGACATGGCACATGATAGGTGCTTATTTATACATGGGTAGTGGATAAATTGGATAAATGAGTTCTCATTTTACTAGCATTTAACATAGAAATAAGGAGAATCTATCTGTCCTTCTCTAGTGATGATGTGTAAAGCTGTGAAAGACAGAATCTTTCCTACTCAATTGTTTGAGATTCTTAGGAAAAACGCTAAAAATCATTAAAACATAAAGCTTTTCTAGAGGCTTATCCCAACAAAATTGGGCCTCAGTGGTAACACGGCAGCCAAAAATCTTACCTGGGTCATTAATTTGTGATTTTCTTAGAGGGATGGGAAATTCTTGTCATAACTTTTGTTGTTATCCTTAATTCAACTTTTTATTTCTATATAAATCATCACATTTGGTATTATAGACATTCCTTGTTATCTATAATTGCACACTTCCCTGAAGATGACTACGATGGTGAGAATTCCTTTTCATATAGTTTTTTACGTATTTTTAAATTTACCAGTCAATGTAGCTCAGTTCAATCTTTTAGTTTCATTGGGAGCTGTATATAGCAGGTAAACTTGGAGAGATACTGCTAATGAAAGACATGCTAGTTTTTACTTTGTTACTATTTGATGAGTTTCCTTCCCTTGCCTTCTTTCCCATCCTCCCTCCAGGCAAACACACACTATAAAGCAAACTGGGGGAAATTCAGCACTAGGAGAAATGTAAGATACAGTAGGAAAGCTTCATAGTTTATAAATATTGCAATGCCAGATTAACTGAACTAGCTACATTACACACTCTGTAGTAATATCTGTGTTTAAAAGTAATGACATCAGAGAGGTAATATTGTACAATAGAGAAGAAAACAGAAATAAATAAATAAACTGAAATTAAAACACGAGTATCAGAATCACGTAGATCAAGGTCCAAATCCTGCCCAATACTTTCTAGTTACTTTTCTTTTTTTTTTTTTTCCTAGTTATTTTTCTTATCTAGTCTTATCTGAAAGATGGGGTTGATAGTTTCTACAACACAAGGTAGTTGTGAGGATACAGTGGGTTATTACATGTAAAAGAACTACTTTAGGGTCTTGGAAAATAGCAATCATCACCATAAAGGTTAGTTTCTTCTCCCCTGTCCCTGGCCTGGGCGTCTTAGGACCTGGCCTACAGACCAGCTCATTCTCAAGTCACTTGTTGGTGAAGCTGAACCTCATTTCTAGAAATAATGATGCAGTTTATGACATTCAATTCAATTCAATAAACATTAAGCTCCTTCTGTATACAAATTTCTATGGCTAGTTGTTATAGAAAATGGAGGAAAGAAATAAAATGAATGGAAATTGCTTCCTGTTCTGAAGAAGCTTCAAATTTATTCAGGAAATAAGGATGTAATTAATTAACAAAATAAGTACAAGTAGTAGGGCTACAAATGAGAAGCAATTAAATCTAATTTTGTTGAGGGAAGGGTGAGCAATCCAAAAAGACCAGCCAGGAGACGGCCTTTGAACTAAGGTTAAAGAATGAGCTAGGTTTTTTTTAGGATGAGATGGTAGCAAGAGATTTCTAATCTAAAGCAATAGCATGAGCAAAGGCCGGTAAAGCAACTAAGTGGTGATAATCCAGGCAAGAAAGCATTACAGCCGGGAAAAGGATAATGGCAATGGCAACGGCAATGAGGATGGGAAAGGAGGAGAGGGGAACAGTTTCAGAGTTCAAACAAATAACTGCAAAATAGGACATGCTGCAGAGAACAGCAACTTGCTTGGCATTGATGTCTGTGGGGTGCTTCAGGTCATTACCCAAACCTATTTGTTTATTAAAGCCTCTTCTTGCCAAATAACCTTTTCCATTATCTAACTAGTTGGCTTGATAGTCTACATATGTTCCATAGACTAAAACTGACCCCCAAAATTTTAATAGAGTTGATTACAGTTTCCCATTTCATTTTCTTCCTCGCTTTTTAAAAAATTTTCTTTAGGCAGTTCAAATCACATTGACCTTTTTTTAAATCCCAATATTGTATTATAACTTTATTTTTATTTAGTTATCCACATGCTCTGTATCTCTTAACATTACCACTTACCAGATTTCGCAGGAGGTCTATGAATCTGATTCAATTTCTTCCCAGATGTACTAGTTTACATTCTCCCAGTTTAATCTCATTTTGATTTGAGTCCATATTTGTAACCTTTTCAAGTTCCAGATAAGT
This sequence comes from Balaenoptera acutorostrata, assembly GCF_949987535.1. Taxonomy (NCBI): domain Eukaryota; kingdom Metazoa; phylum Chordata; class Mammalia; order Artiodactyla; family Balaenopteridae; genus Balaenoptera; species Balaenoptera acutorostrata. The sequence continues at coordinate 86,593,581 of NC_080067.1, read as the reverse complement.
AGTTTCTAAGTCATTATCCATATTTACAACATGGCCTAATATAGCGTCATTTCAAGATATATTAATGTGCCACTTACTCCTGCCAATATTAATTGAAGAGTTGAAACACATGGAAGCAGTGTCTTGCCCCATTGCATCCATGTCCTCTGTCCCCTTCACAATTTATCAAGTTGTTCAGTCTACTTTTTTGTGGATAACTTTTGTTACTTATGACTTTTTGTTATCCAATCTCATCTGAATTACTTTCCAAGAAAAATGAAATAAAATGTGGTTTATAGTCATTTAAAAATCAGGTTTCTGGTTTTTTTTTTTCTTTCTTTCCATTTACTTGGAAATCCTATTAAAAAAGCAGTCTTTCAAGGGGCTTCCCTGGTGGAGCAGTGGTTAAGAATCCACCTGCCAATGCAGGGGACACGGGTTTGAGCCCTGGTCCGGGAAGATCCCACATGCCGCGGAACAACTAAGCCTGTACGCCACAACTACTGAGCCTGTGCTCGAGAGCCCATGAGTCACAACTACTGAGTGCACGTGCCACAACTACTGAAGCCCATGCGCCTAAAGCCCATGTTCTGCAACAAGAGAAGCTGCCACAATGAGAAGCCCATGCGCTGCAATGAAGAGTAGCCCCTGCTCACCGCAACTAAAGAAAGCCCGTGTGCAGTAACAAAGACCCAATGCAGCCAAAAATTAATTAATTAATTATTTTTTTAAAAAAGCAGTCTTTCAAAATCTTTTTCTGCCTTGGATGTTCTTTACTGATGACTGTAGATGTTTCAGATAGACATGCAGAGGGAGCTCTACAGAAGAAGACCATACTGCTGATCAGGGGACTCAAACCCGCTTGAATTTGATGAAAATAGCTTGGCCCTGTGTCCATCCTTCTGACTGTGTTTTTTGTGTCCTCACTGTGCCCATTATTATTGTGTTCTTACTGTGTCCATCTGTAACTTTGTTGCCTTTTAGATATTTGCATACTTTTTTTTCTGATTTATAATTAATTTTATTAAAAATATGTTTTTCTGGACAGAAACTTTATAATTGTATTAATTGAGGAGTTCAGATATACTAATAAGAAAAGATAATATAATAGATATATGAAAAGATAATTCACAAAAGATGGATTACATCTAGTTGACAAACAATGGAAAAGCCATCAATAGTTTTAAAAACGTGAGATACTGTTTTTCAGCTAAGAAAGGGGAACATTTCTCAGTGACACTGTCTATTCCTGGGAAGAATCTATAGATGCTGGTACACTCAAAATTAGATTCCACAATAGAAATTAGAACAACTGTTTTGTAAACAACTTGGCACTTTGCATCACAATTTATTTTAAAAAATCATACTTTTTGTCAGTAATCTTACTTCTGAGACTCTAATCTAAGAATATAATACGGGGAAAATATGCAAGGAACATATTAATTATGCCTTTATATCAGTGAAAATGCTAAAACTACCCGAATGTCCAACAATAAGGTAATGATTATTTAAATTATAAAACATCCATTGAAAGAAATAGTTTAAAAGTTATCAAAATTGATGTCAGTGAAGACTATAAACATGGCAAAATGTTCAGTTAAAATATAGTTTAAAGACACAAAATGGCAGGTTTACTGCTGCCACAAAATTACATAAAAAGAAAAAAGTCTGCCTACATAATATTTTGAAGCTAATAAATATATTAAAATAATTCTGCAGGCTTAGGGATGGGTTTTTTTGGGGGGGGGGGTTGCTGATTTTTTTTCCTCTATTTTCTACTTTTTCTCCATTGTGCTTATTTTTTATAATAGGAAAATTTAAAGTTGGTGAATATTTATCAGGCATTTACTATGTGCTGGGTACTGTGCAAGTTAGGCCTTGCAAACAAAGAGATAAAGAAGACAGATGTGACCTGCCCTCACAGAGCTCAGGGTCATCAAGCTTTGGATACTTGGAGTCATTCTGGACTCATCTCTCTGTCTCTTTCATCACACCCCAAAGCTAATCTATTAGGAAATACTGTTTGACTTTAATTTCAAAATAATATCCAAAAGCCAGCCATTCCCCACTATCCTCACCGTAACATCCTAGTCTAAGTCACCATCATCTTCTGCCTGGGTTACTATAACAGCCTTGTGATAGAGAAAATCATGCCTCCCTCCCCAACAAGATGTAATGTCCTAATCCCCAGAACTTGACTATGTTACCATCTATGGCAAAAGACTTCGCAGATGTGATAAGGACCTTGAGAGGGAGAGATTATCCTGGACTGTCCCCAGGGCGGGGGGGGGGGGCTGATGTGATAACAAGGGTACTTAATAAGTCACAGGGCCAGAGTCACAGAGATACAATGAAGAAAGCAGAGGTCAGAGTGACACAATTTCTGGAAGGAGGCCACAAGTCAAGGAGTGCAGGCAGCTTCTAGAAACTATAAAATGCAAGGGAACAGATTCTCCCCTAGAACCTCCAGATATGCAGTCCTACTGACTCTTCAATTCCAGCCCAGTGAGACCCATTTCAGATTTCTGACCTCTGAGACTGTAAGATGATATATTTGTGCTGTTTTAAGCCACCATGTTTGTGGTAACTTGCTACTGGCAGCAGCAAGAAACTAACACCAGCCTCCTAATAGATTTCCTTGCTCTTATCCATGTTCCTCTGCAGTCTGTTCTCAATCTAACAGCCAGCGTGACCTTGCTAAAACCTAAGTCATGTTACTCCACTGCTTTTCCATTTCACTCAGAAGAAAAACCAAAGGCCTTACAATGATCTACAAGGTTTCACATGATTGATCTCCTTTTCTCTTTGACCTCATCCCTTAAAATTCTCACTTCCCTGATTCTGTTCCAGTCATACTGGCCTCCTTGGTGTTCCTCAAGGTCACCAGGGATACTCTTGCCATAGATCCCTTGCACGGGTAGTTTTCTCTACCTAGAATATCTTGTCCCCGAACACTCACTTGACTATTTCTTCTATTTTCCTTAGGGCTTTGTTCAAATGTCATCCATCAGTAAAAGCTGCTCCAACAACTCTATTTAATGATACAGCCTGAAGCCCTACCCCCAGAACTCCACTCTATTTTTCTCTTTTTTTTTTACAGCACACACATCATATGTGTGTTATTTTGTTTGTATTTTAGTTGTTACCCACTTCCTCATACACACACACACACACGCACGCACGCACACATGTGCACGCACACACACACATACTAATACACATACACACATTACACTGGAATATAAGTTTCACAAGGACAGGGATTTAGTCTGTCTCATCTTCTGATATATCACAACTGCCAAAAATAGTGTCCAGCGCATCACAGGTGTTCAATTAATGACTGCTAGATAAATAAATAATTTTAAAAATTAGCTCTTTTGATACAGATTTAATTTCCTCAAATGGAAAAATTTAAACAACGAAGTAATCACTTTGAAGAATTTATTCAATTCACTAAGAAAAACACTAAGCCCATAATAGGACACTGGCAAATTTACAAAAGAAGATATACAACTAATTAACATACACTTGGGCAATAATTCAAACTCTGAAGTTTGTCAGTAGGGCACATTTTTTTTGCTTATTCATGTCCCTATACAACAAAAAGTTATTAAGGACATTTTAAAGCCTATGATGATTTTGAGTTTCTGACAAATAATTCAGGCTTGTATGGAAAGACTGAGCCTTGTTCGTGGTCTATGAAGCACTCTTGCATAAGCTTCTGGCTGGAGAGTTATTGTATTGCGCTTTCCTCCTTGTCTAGTTTTATGGCTTTAGGTAAGGGTTCCAGATCCTTCTTTGTTAGACTTGGATGGGCTTTTGCTGCCCACCTTCAGAGGTGATTTGTAGCCCCAGTCAAGGAGTCAAACACCTATCTGCTGCCTCTGGATAAGTGAACCCACTTCCGCTTTTCTCTTAGTTTTATTTTTTGTCTTATCTTGTTCATTCTCATCTCTGAAGTGTCACCAATACCATTAGAAGAATAACAAATACCATATAACATAACGTTATCAAAAGCTGCGTGAATCTCATGCACTGCAGCGAGCTCTCCAGCGTTTATGACAGGTCCCAAGGCAGGTGCCTGAGAGATCACTCCACACATGATTTAGTGATAAGCTTGATGACATGAGACGAGAACCACTCCTCTTCATTCCAGAAGATAAAAAGAATGGGTCCTCGGGCACGTGAGGATACATTCCACTTCAATCATCTGATTAGAATGCTGGTGTCTCTATTATTTCTATTTGGATCACTTTGTTATTAAGTCTAATTATAACACAGACTGCTTTGTTTAGAGAAATAAACGATCCCGTACACTAAGTCTCTCTACTCTGAGGTCAAGTAATCTAGGACTGTGGACTATTTCCATTAACTCCCAGCATAAGACCACAGCCATCACAACCTCCTCTTTGAGCGCAAGAATGAGAATGTCTGATTGTTTATTCAACAATGAATGCAACTGAGTGCTCCAAATCTAACAACGCCAAGAAGAGTAAGAAGCAGTCCCTATGTTTAGAGTGCAGACGATGGTAGATGAGACTGAGAAGCTACCAGGCAATTTATAGATCAGCATTAAACACGGAATGAGAGAAGCTTATGTGCTCCGGATACCATGGAGCAAAAAGAAACAGCAAACGGTGTTCTAAATGGTGGAACAGAGCAGGGGGACAAGACAGAGGAAGTAGGAACTGAATCCTTCAGGGTAAGTCAAAGCTTGGCCATGGGATGAGCAATGAAAGAAAAGGAGATAAAAAGGGGAAGGGATTTAAGGAAGCTGAGCAAAAGCTGGGAGTGGGAGAAAACGTAGAACCAGACACATTCAGAGAACTGTAAGTAATTTGGTGTGGCTGGACTGTAGGGCAAAGAAAAGACATGGAAGAAGATGGGGCCAGACACCTGGGCAGATGCCACATTATGGAGGCATATATACCCTACCAAGCACATATTTATTTTTTATCCAGAAAGTACTAGCTTTTTTCTTTCATTTTTCTACATCTCGGAATTTTCTTCTTGTTCACATTGTATAAGACACGTGGAGGTTGGTACATAATGTTCAATCCAGAGATTTTATGTCTGAGCAGAATTTAATGTTGTCCTTTCCAACCTTGAAATATTTACTCGATTTACTCAATCGTTCTTCAAAAATAGCTGCTTTGCTAATACATATTTGCTAATTATAATAGTTGCAGGTAAACAATGCTTTGACTTGATGATTTGCAAATGTTCAAATTTTCTCCATGCTCTTTTGCATTCTTTAGGTCAACAGTTGCGTTATTATTTCTTAATGTTTAGACTCATGGGCTTTAGTTTTCTTCTTCAGGATAGATTTAAAAATGAGTTCACCCTAACAAAGTATTTTAATCGACATTAAATTTTATGTCCTACTCCATTTGTTAGCAGATATCTTTTAATGTGGATTTTCTTTTCCTCTAGCTAAACTGTATTTCTATGAGAAATGGGAGTGGTTTCCTATTACTTATCTTTTTATTATTGCTTTATTTTTTTTTTGCCTAGCATTCACTCATACAAATGCTTTATTGACCACTGAATCTGGTATAACAATGCACTGAGCTAGGTTTAGCCCCTTTTTATTCTAATCTTATCTCTGTGAGTAACTAGCTATTTGAGCCTAAGAAATTTACCTTTCTCCTCATCCGTAAAATGAGAGGGTCTGACTAGATCATGCCAAAATGCCCTTCTAGCTGACAGATTTTATTCTTGTGGCTAAGCATTATTATATAGGATGGACCTCATTATGGTGCCTTCCTCTGCTTATCTCATCTTTACATTTCTTCACTCATAAGTCTTTCTACTTTGCTTGCTTTCTCTTCTGTCTATAGATTGGAACAGTTGAGGGGCCAAGATTGAGTCATCTGTTTCCTTAGGCCACCATGAGAAGCCCTGCTGAAGGTTCTCAGCTTGTAGGAGGTATTCAGTGACACTTTGTCATAGGCATAGGAGGAGTAATTATCTATGCTTCTGTGTCCCTTGTTGTGTGCTTTAGATGTTACACTTTTAATTTTTATTCCAAAGGAAACAGTATGGTGTCTGTGATATTACAAAGCCTATGAGGGAATGTTCTGTTTCTAAGTCATCCAATCCTGTTGCTTCTATATCATCAGCTCTACTATATCCCGGAAAGGCTGGCCCACCTTGACCACAGGGTTAAACTCGCTTGGCCTACTGTTATGACCCAAAAGGTTTGGCTTTAGACAATGTAGCCTGTGGTGCCATTGAGCTAAGTCATGTACAAGTGGCAAAACAAAACATAGTGTGCATTCCAAATATCAGCACTGTGGAGTTTAGATGACATCCTCATTAGATGGTCTTCATCTTTACTTCCTTTAATCTGCTTCTCTCTCCCTCTTGTCTGCTAAATTTGATCTATCTATTTCAGGAACTACTGAGGCAGCAGCTTCTCCTTGCTATTGCCTGGGATAGTTTCATACTACATAATCAAAGTTTATTGTCTTTGTATCAAAGCATGTTCTCTGCTTTCTCAATATCAAGCCCCTCTTCCCCTTACTATCTCTCTGACTCACTGCTGAGCAATCTGGCCTCCTTTGTTGGGACCTGGGTATATTTCTGGGAATTGATTTGCCTTAAAGCCAGCCTTGCAGAGGACATAATGGACTGGGGTACAACCACCGCGGAGGAGAGCCTGGTGGGGGCAACTTCAGAAGACTCACAGGAGAGCAGCGTCCTGAAAGCAGAGCATTTCTATTACGAGAAAAAGTATCATCCCCGAATTGTAAAGTGAGTAAATTTCGGCTTTGAGACAATTTCATCTGCATCTAGACCTGGATATCTTTCTTCATGGCCCCACTCAAATGACACCAAGCAGATATGCTGATCAATTTAAAAAATGAATAATCCCATGAATCTGGGATGGGGCATCCAGCAATGTTTCTTAATCGTAGAGATTAGATCTTCTGGACCAGAATTAGGAACACATGGCTTGACAATGTAAATATCCTCCTGTGTTCAATCAGAAGACCGAGAAGGCAAGAAGTAAGCTAGCTCACAAACTGGTTGAGAGCTGGAATTAGACATTCAGTTATTTAAGGTCTTTGTTCACAGGGCTGGAAGTGGCTAAGGCAGAGCTCTGAGGTTAAACAAGAGAAGCATATCCAGAATGAGTCATTAAAAGCAGGCTACCCAAAAAGATTGCTTCCCAAGTTATAAAGAGAAGCTGCATATCAGGATGGCAAATGGAAAGTGGTCTGGATAAAACAAAGAGATGGGGTATACACCTGAGGTTGATTTTAATATGCTCATTTCACATACCAACCTGTATAAGCAGAGTCCATCTACAGCCTCTGCTTTAGAAATTATGGAGTCAATGAACATCAAGTTAGTAGTGGGCTTTGAAAGTATTTTGATTATTATGCACAAAACACTGAAATGATCTAATTCTGCCCTGCTGATCAGCATACCCACTACTACCACCACCATGAGTTTAATAAGGGGGCAGCCACGGAGAAATCATAGTGTTGCTTTCTTTACCAGCTGCACCAGTTCCAATAACTCTAACCCAGTTCACAGCACAATTCAAAACTGAGCTGGAGCATGAGGGCCTAAATGCCCAACACCATTCTCAATCTTAATCTAGAATTTTTTTTTTTTTTTTACCTTATTAGCCTTGGACTTGTTGCACGAAGACAGACCAAAGAGGAGACTCTATAGGGCTGATCAACAGAATAGACTCTGGTTCTCTGTACCTACGCAGCCACATGTGTGTAGATGACACATGCTGTGCTGCCCAGAACCCCTCTGGGGACTGAAGGACTTATTCTTCCCACTACTGAGGGCGCTACCAACTGGCATCCCTTAGCTGTCAGGCCTCTCCAGCTGAGGAGGGCTGCTTGTTAACGATCATGACTCCTTCCCAGCGGAAGCCTGCCACCAATGTCCAGTTCTTATGAGAATACAAAGTTCCACCCTCTCATCCTAACTCAAGACAACTCTGAATGGCTCTCAGCCTCAGAGTTCCTTATGGGGTTGACAAAGGCTTTTGTTGTGACAGTATCACAACCCAATGCCTTCCTCTGCTCAGGATAGATTCCTTTCTTTTCCTATAAGTGTTCATCTCCACAGCACTTTTTTAATACAATTCTTGCATTCTAAATGACATTTCAGTGTCTACTTCCCAGATAACCCACCCTGCAACAAGGACAACAGGAATGGAAAAGTCAAAAATAAATGGAAAAAAAAAAAAGATAAGTTGCCCAGGCCTCTCTGAGAGGCCAAGCTTTGCACACAGCAGTTTAGCTCTCCACTTTAACTAGGGGGCCGCATCACCATGTAGAAATACTAGGAGTGGCCCAGATGTTCATGATACACCACACCTCCTGGGCCCACCTGAATTCAGGCCAGCCCTGATGAGGCCCAGGCCCAGAGCCAGTATCCCATATCAGGTACAAACCACCAACCACATGCAATTGCCATGTAAAAGCATAGCGGAGCTAAATGTTCCCAGTAGTAACCCACGCGAGTGATGGAGGAGAACTGGGGGATACATGGTCTAGCTTTCCCATCCTCTAGTGGGACGATTCTGAGGCAAGTTCTACACCTCCCAGTAACAGCGCAGCAAGCCAGCAGGACTGAGCTATTTCCCCACATATTAGAGTGCTAGGGCTGCCATAACAAAATACCATAGGCTGGGCAGCTTCAACAACAGAAATTTTCTTTCTCACCATTCTGGAGGCTAGAAGTCCAAGATCAAGGCGTCCACAGGCTTGGTTTCCTCTAAGGCCTCTCTCCTTGGCTTGTAGATGACCACCTTCTCGCTGTGTCCTCACATGCTCTTTCCTCTTTGGGACACACACTAACAACACATGTACACAGCTGTGTCCCAATATCCTCTGCTTATAAGGACACTAGACATACTAGATTTGAGCCCACCCATATGAACTCATTTTATATTAATTACCTTTTCAAAGGTGCTAACGTCAATTACAGTCACATTCTGAGGTACTGAGAGTTAGGACTTCAACATATCAGTCTGAGGGTGGGGGACACAATTCAGCCCATAACACCCCAGTAACTAAATACACACATTTCCCTTTTCCCTGTCTCACTTTTCCTCTCCCACATTTCTTCTTCCATGGATCACCTCCCAAATAAACTAAGAAACTTCATCTTTGTCTCAGGTCAGAGGAACCCAATCAACTGCCTTAAACTCTGACCAACCAGAATTAGCAGTTCCTTGGGGAAGCTTGGAAAAGGTTGGACACAGACAGCTGTCACTTGGAAAACATATAAACCTCCTCTATAAACAGTATGTCATCAATGGAGCATATCCCTTCAAATCAAATTTGACCTAAAGATGAGAAACAGAGACAACCAGATAAGGCAAAGGTACACACACAAATCCACTGGTCTGCCTCCACCTTGTGAGCAAAATTAAGTTGGATGCAGAATGTAAAGACATGCAAATGACTTAGCAAGAGCAGACAGTGTGTGTATCTAGCAGCACAAGGATGTGATGCTCCCCTGGGGGCAGAGCAAAGTGCCTGCAACAATACTGAGCACAGAACCAATATAGGCAATTTATGTGAATTTTCCCAAAAGAAAAAAAGTAGCATTCATCATCTCTTGGGTCTAGAATATTTTTCTCTTTACCTTGGGTTCTTCTTATTTGAATTTTAGAATGACAGATATGTTTTCAGGCAAAATGCTATGGATTTTTTTCTTCACCCTTTGTCCTGTCATGAATTTCTAGTTTCTTGATTTGAATTCTACAAGCTATTAGCCACCTTACCTCTGGAAAGCTTACTTAAATTGATCCTTTAAGATAATCTACTAATCACTATGAATGACCTGTAGGTGCATATTGGTCAATGGAGATTGAAACAAACAAACCAGAACCTAAACAATTGTAATAGTTGCACTTCATGATAAATGAACCTAACATGTTCCATGCTTGCAAAGGACTTAAATAAAAATAGCAATAATTTAATGAGCTTCCCCTCTGTATCAGTCTCTAAATAATTATCACATTTAATATCTCTAAAACCCTGAAACATGGATATTACTATTCTTCATGTTCTTAATATGAAGAAAGGGATTTGGAAAATATCCCTCAAATATAAGTGACACAAATGGGATTTGAACCCAAACCTGATTCTAAATCTTTTTACTTCCAGTGATTCTCAATCAGGACTGGTCATTAAAATTAACTGGAAAGCTTTTAACAGCTACAGGTGCTACCATACACACAAAAATATTTTGAGATGGATCATGAACGCTAAAAATAATCAAGCTTCTAAAAGAAAACACAGAAGATTACAATCATGACAACTGGATAGGCAGATTTCATAAACAATATTCAAAACATACTGACCAATAAAGAAAATACTAACAAATGGGACTTCATTAAAATTAAGATCTTCTGCTCATCAAAGGCACTATGAAGAGAGTGAAGAGGTAAGCTACAAACTAGAAAAACATATCTCCAATACATATACTCAGAAAAAAAGCTGGATACAGACAATAAGCATTTGAAAAGGTGCTCATCTTTAATTATCACAGAAAAGAAAAATAAAGCTACCACACACCTACTTGAATATCTAAAATTGAAAAATCTAACAAATACCAAGGGAGTTGGTGGTACTATAGAAAAGCAAGGGCTCTCTCACATCACTGGTGGGAGTGTTAAGTGCTAGAATAACTGTGAAAGACTCCTTTTCAGTATCTTGAAAGTTAAACATGATTATACTCTAATGATGTAGCACTTATAATGCCACTTTTGGATATATACCCATCAGATTTAAGTGCTACGTCCATCAAAAACATATATAAGAATGCTCAGAGCAGCTTTACTCATAATAACTAAAAACTGTAAATAACCCAAATGTACGTAAGCAGTAGAATGGATATGATATATTCATGTAATGGAATACTACATAGCAATGTAAAAGAACAAACTACTGATATATTAAACAATGAATGAATCTCACAGATATAATGTTGAGTGAGGGAAGTCGGACACAAAAAAGTAGTCATTATGAGCCCATTTACATGAAGTTCAAAAACAGGTAAAATAATCTATGGTGAAAGAGGTAAGTTATCCTTGAAGGTGGGGGGTTTACTGACTGAGAAGGATCACAAATGAGTTTTCTGGGATCTGGAAATCTTGATTTTATCTTAATTTTAGCAGTGGTTACATAGGTGTATGTATGTATATATTTATACATACCTATGTGTGTATATAAAAAATCATTGCTTTAACACTTAAAATTTACACACTTTACTGTATGTAAATTATATTGCAATCTTTAAAAAATAATTATAGTTACTGGATCTTTTCTCTAGGCCTACAGAATCAGAAGTAGGGCTGAGGGAGAGAAAGTACATAAGTATATACACTTTCAAAAAGTTTCCCAGGTTATCCAGGTGATTTTGATACATGTCCTTGTTTACAAATCACTGTATCCCTAGACTCAGGTAACACAAGCACTGTGTGAAGAGCCCTCATGGGTACAAGTTCTGACTCTGCAAATAACGAGCTGAGTAACCTTGGATGATGTAGCCACGAAGAAAAGGGTATGGACTAGGTGAGCACTCAGGTCCCTTCCCACAAAAATGCTGTAAATCCTATGACATAAATGCATACCCATTGGCCAACACACACAAATAAACCCAGTACTAAAACCTAAGGGAAGTAGGCGATTGAATAACATGATATAATTTCAATTAAGGCTGCCCCAAAGTTCTTTCATTCTAAATATATTTTATATATGATCTTAAGAAATTGAATCTTCTATATTATGTTTAGGCGCTGGTTGAATGGCAAATTCTTAAAAGATGGCAACCCATTAAGTTATTATCAGTCATTAACATTTCACTATGGATGTGACAATAGATCATTTTCAATTTGATAATTACCTAAAATTTTACCCTGTGAGAACAGGATGTAGAATTAAAGGCATTTTGGTATACAGTGGAAAGAACACAGAACTGAGAAACAGGAATCTGCTTTCTACTCACACCTATACCATTAATTAACTGTATCTTTAAATAGATCCTTTCCTACCTCTAGACCACAGACTGTCTATCAGTAAAATGTGAGGAGTGGAATAGACAATCCCCAAGTGTCATGAGGACTGTGTAATTCTACGACTCTTCTTAGTTCATGAAATGGGGAAGGTAATCCTGAATGAAGCCTCTGGTGTCCTGTCACTTTGAGAGAGAAGAAGCCACGTAAACTAAGGATGGTGGCAGGAGACCGACGAACACTGAGACCAGGTTTTTTAAAGGCCAGTTTGAGCCCTTAGGTGAGGGCAGGGGCTATTACATTGCCTCTGTGTATGTGCTGCCCACAGTGTTTGCCTCTCATAGAATACTGGCTGTCTGGGTGGTAGTGGGAAGAGGGGAGAGGAATATCCTGGCTTTGTTCCTCAGGACAATTCACCCAGGATGTGCTTATAAACTACTACGAAAGTGCAGAGGGTAGATGCAGCTGACCAACCTCCAAAAGCACAGGTCCTGATGGGCAACTCTCCTTATTCTCTAACCCTCATCCACCAGCTTTGTTCATCCCCTCAAGAAGGCACCCTGGGGCTGGGACCTGCAGGGAGAAGCCATTTCCCAGGGCTTGGGAAAAGGTTGTGGTACTGGATGTAAGCTTTTAGGCCTTCAGTGGCAAGACAACAACTCAAATGAGGGAAATCAAATAGCCTCCTAGAAGTAGTGATGGAGGGGCAAATTCCAGAAGGAGAACAGAGGAGAAGGTGTGGTTTATAGAAGCTCTCCCATGTGAGAAAGGGAAAATGAACTCAGTCACATGACAGCCATCCAACCATGAAGCCATGAACTTCGCAAGGGCTGAACACAATCATTCTGGTTTTCTAATGAGATTGGCGAGGACCACATTTATAATAATGAGGCCCACTCAAAGTTAGGAGTATGTGAACTTTGACGTCCTTACTCCAGGTAGACAATCTCAGGACAATGGCTGGGATGTCAGGCTTTGATAACTGAAAGAATTACAGAGAACACACTGTCTTTCGCCCTGTGCCTTTCAGTCTTAGGAAGTCAGGCACTACACCATTTCTCAGGACCTCTTCCAAGAGTAAATACTGCTAGCCCAGGAGTCTCTGGGCCAGGAAATACGATCAGGTGGACCCGTGTTTCCTAGGAAAGGAATGGAAACCTACAATTTCAAGTAGTCCAGGAAACAGCCACGCAGCTAAGAACGGTGACAGGTTGCTACTGATCTCAGCCAAATAGGGGACTCACCTAAAACTGTACGGGGGAAATCTCACGCTTCAGAAACCTGCTTCATCTCATCGCCATTTGCTTTCAAGTGGCTCTCTCCCCCACCTCCACTGCCCTTCCCCCATTTAAGTTCTGGGTCTCCCCCAACCCCCCTTAAAGAAATATTTAGCTTTCACTTGTAATGAGCCCTGCCCGCACACTGACTGTGATTTAGGGTGAGTTATGTTTCCATTACCTCCGTGTTACAGCATACTGGTGAGGGTAGGCATTATGTCACGTCAGAGGTACAGGCGAGAGAAAATACAGACGCCCCCATTACAGGCAGTGATGGAGCAGTTTTAATAATACTGGGGGAAAATGGAACATAAAGGCCTTTCCACCTGCACCATTACTACACATTAGCAACGCCATGTGACCAAAGTGAGGGGGAGGAGGCTGGAGGGAGGAAGGGGTTATACAGGTGACCCTGGAGCTTGTTCTCTGCATTTAGGAAGAGGCAGAAAGTCCTATTAAAACCTTAGAAATACGTGTTTTGTTTTTTTTTCCTGTGAATAACGATCTCACCAGAGATATGAAACACTAACTTTTCAGTAATAAAAAAAATCTAATTTCTACTGAGTTTTCCCGTTTCATGTGAGAAGGATAATTTTGCCTGTGCTCTCTCTCTCCCTCCTGGTCTCTCTCACTCATTTTCTCAGCCTCTTTATTTTCTTGACACAAATAGCTGTCATTGCTCAGAGAATGTGCGGGATTAGGCTGCTTTGTAATTCAAACCTTTTATTCAGGTTACCCTTATGTACTAAAGAGGAAAATATATATTGACTAAATGGCCTTGTTATGGATGTTTCCAGTTGTGAGTGGAAGGGTAGTTCCCTCCTCCAACACACACAAACCTTTCCAAACCACGACTCTGTTCATCACTTTCAATGGAATTTAGCTAATGCTAATTTCCACCTTTTACTTTTCTCAAATAGCAGGGAAAAGCATCTATAGATATTTTTCTTGGCATGATTGGTTCCTTTAAAAAGAGGAAGTGGCCAAAATGATCAGCCACAGCCTGCTGATGATCTGTGCTTTGCCGACTGGTGGTTTGCAGGTGTGGAGCTCAATGAAATACAGAAAGAAAGATGAGGATGTAGTTGGCATTGGTGGGCTGGCTTCCAACAGCTGTTTAACTTTGTTCAGTTAGAACAAATATAGTCAGTCAGAAGTGCCCCTAATTTAACCAAAGAGGAATGGGTTCAGTAACTAAAATAAATAGTATATATGGTTGGTCTAACTTTCCTCTAATCAAAATAAGAGTGTAACCTAAAATAGAAAGAACAACATGAAACATAGCAACATGCACAGAAAATACATTGGGAAATACAGAGAATTTTAAACTAGCTGGGGTTGGGGAAGAGACAGGCTAAAGAAAGATAATTATGTATGTGTGTTTAATGATCTTTTTCTCCTTGTAGATGTAATTAGAACTTGCTGGGGAAAATTTGAAAATTTCATGTAAATATAAAAAAAGCACCTCAGTTATTATTTCAATCTTTTTTTATGATTCTATCTAATGTTTTGACAAAATCATGCATTCATTCATTCACTAAACAATTATCATGAGCATCTTCTATGCAATGAGCAACGTTTTGCTCAATATGAAGGCATCTAGTGAATGAAATAGGTGTGGTGAATACTCTCCTGGAATTTACATCCTATTGGCAGTGTTACAAACAGGACAAGTGGCCCAAAATGGAGTCACTAAGCCCCAAGTCACCAAACTGAGGCTTAATTACAGTTTCAGCTCTCCCAGAAATGGAACCTTAAAGCAATCAGTCAGGGATCATCTGATTAGCACTAATTAGGTTTTCTGCCTGAAAGATCCCTGCCCTCCCCTAAAGGAAAGTCACTTTACAATAACCAACCCACTTTTTTGCTTGTTCCCACTCCCTTGTGCCTATAAAAGTTTCTCATTTTGTACAACTCCTCAGAGCTCCTTTCTATCTGCTAGATTGGATGCTGCCCAATTCGAATTGATTTTTGTTCAAATAAACTCTTCAAATTTTTAATATGCCTCAGTTTATCTTTTAACAGCAGAAATAGACAATAAACAAATCAACTACCTTCAGTTTGTGATGCAGTGGAGAAAGCAACTTGTGTCAGAGCACAATAGAGAAACAACTTTAGAAAGTCTTCAGAGAAATCAGGATTATATTGTACTGTGATTTTGCATCCTGCCTCATTCGCTTAGAGCGCTGGGAAGGCTCTTATGTCACTAAATACTCTCTGAAAACATTTTTAATGGCTGGATAGTCTGTCTTCTAAACAAACCTTAATTTATCTATTGATTTTTTTCTTTGTGTTTTTCTTCCTTGGCTTTATGCTGAGAATAAGTTTTTTTAACATTTTAAAATAGTCGCCTATGTTTTCCTCTGTTTTTATTGTTGTTAGATGTGTTATGTTTAACATTTTAAATTCATCTGAAATTTGTTTTGATGCAAATGATAGAAAAAATAAATTATATTTTCCACATGAACATAAAGTTAAATAACAAGTCCTAAATCATACATAGCTTCTTCATTATCTTATGATGGACTATTTGTCACATATCAAGTATTTAAATATATTAAGAGTTTATTCCAGGATTACAAATTCTATTGATCTGTCTGTAGATATCTACCTCAAAGGGTTTAAAATTCCTTTAGCTGTATAATCAATTTTAAGGTCCAGTAGGACAAATCCCCTTCTTCATTTTTCAATTTTTCTCAGCTCTGTTCCTACCACTTTGATTTCTGGATGAATTTTAGAATTATTCTCTCAAGACTACCTACAAAAAAGAAACATTAATAGGTAGAGTTAATCCTCATTACTCACAAACTCCATATTTGCAAATCTACCTATTCACTAAAACTTATTTGTAACCCCCAAATCAATTTTCAGGGCAATTTCATGGTTATTTACAGACATGAGGGGAGCAGCAAATTCAGAATTCTCTAAATCAGTGTTCACAGCAACTCTATAGTATCTAACTACCATAAATAATGACAATCAACTGTATTTTTATAGCTATTGCTTTAAATCAATGTATTGAGAAGGATTAACTTCTTTAAAATAAATAACTCTTACCTAGAAATGTGATATGTTTCAAAATTTTTCTTGAGCCCCTACTCATTTTATTATGCCCATTCCCAGGCATTGTATTTTTCTTAATTGCTATTGTGAACAAAATTATTTTTCTCTTATATTTTCTAATGAACTATTCCTGGTTTATAGGGCTACTGGATTTCATAAAATTATTTTGTGTCTGTTCATCTTACAAAACTCTTATTAATTATCATAATTTGAAGTTGATAGTTTGTCCTCAAAATAAAATACTATACAAAAAATATTAATTATAATTCCCATTCCAATAGTTTTGTCTCTTATTCCTGGTTTTTCATCTTGTTTTACTGGAAAGAACTTATAGAGCAGGCAACTCTTGTTCTTGATTAAAATGGGACTATTTCTACTACTTTGCATTCAACTATAAAGTTGGATCTTGTTTCAATGCTAAGAAATGTTTTCTAAGAGTTGTGAAGGAATAGGTGTTGAAGTAATCAGGAGCCTACTGAATATTTCTTGAGATAATCATTTTTCCCTTTTGGTCTCCATCTAATTAACTGATCTCTTAATATTAATTCAAAATTACATTCTAAATATAAATATTACATTGTATTTATGGGTTATGTTTAAGGTACATTTAGATTCCATTTACTCATAGGTTTTTTTAGGCTTTGCCTCTCTTATAAATGAGATTGTATTTTAAAATAAAAATGCAGGTTTAGGTGTTTTTTTGGTTTTGTTTTGTTTTTTCTGCTATCACTGTCAGGTTTTGCTATCTAAATCTGATAATTCTATTACATGAAATCAGTAACTTTATATCTTTTTTGAAAATTCTATTCCGTAAATCTTTAAAAAAGACGGACATACATATAAACAGTAAGAGCTATAATTTTTAAAATTTATTTTTATGAAAAATTTTCAATTTTCCTAATTTTTAATGTGTCCAGGCTTTCTCCTAGGCAATTGTGATAATATTTTTTGGAAAATTACTTTATTTATATTTTCACATATATTAGCATTGTGCTGTGGTCTGAATACGTACCTCCCAAATTCACATGTTGAAAAGCTAATGCCCAAGGTGATGGTATTGGGAGATGGGGCCTTTGGGAGGTGATTAGGTCATGAGAGCAGAGCTCTCATGAATGGAATTAATGTCTCCATAAAAGAGACTCCAGAGGGATCCGTCACTCTTCCACCACATGAGGCCACAATGAGAAGTTGGCAACCTGCACCCAGAAAGGGGTTTTCAGCAGAACCCACCCATGGTGGCACCCTGGTCTTGGACTTCCAGGCTCCAGAAGTGTAAGTAATCAATTTCTGTTGTCTATAAGTCACCAAGTCTGTGACATTTTGTTACAGTAGCCTAAACGGACTAAAACACATTGTATTACAAATAGTATTATTTGCTAATTTAACTTTTTTCCTGTCTTTTTTAAACTCCTTTCTCATGTAAGTTTGTGTTTTACTTTATTTTTGTTATATTATTATAAGTTAGGTTTGCCACAGCATGTCTATTTTTTTTTTGTTTGTTTGTTTGTGTTTAAAATGACCACATTTATTTAGGGAGACGAGTCTTGAGAATTCTTTTGAGGATGGTTGAGGACACGCTTTAATAAAGGAGCAGGCGTGAGTGGGGAGATAAAAGTCCAAGATCAGGCGCAGCCCAGTTAAGGGGATGAAGACAGAACTCTGCGACTGGGAAGCTGGCGCACTTGCTTCTCAGGAGGCACAGAGGCAAGAGATGAAGAACTGCATGCACGGTTATAAAATGCAGTCAGGAGTGGGCATCCGTAATGGTGATAAATGGTGAGCCACTTTAAAATTTTCAGCAAGATGTGGAAGGACTAACATTATGCAGTTTTTAAATTGCTCTAGGAGGAATTCATGAAAAGGCTTAGAGATCCAGGTGGGAGGGCTTTCCAGGAGTAAAAGAGATCCAGGCGGGAAGGCTTTCTAGTCAAGTCCTGGCCAAAGGAATGAGTACAAAAGAAACAGATAAAAGATTCCACAGTTCTTGAATGAATAAGCATTTTCAGAACTCTAATGAAAAACTGATGAACTCATAAAAGTGCTAACAAAAGATCAAGATGAAAAAAAAATTAATTACATGGGACTGAGTGAACTGATGAGGATGAGTATAATTTTTGTGACTTTCTGTTTGAATTTAAACAAAAAAAAAAATCCCACAAGGACTCAGAGGCAAAGAATATACAAATCAATTTTCACTGCAAAGTAAAGGAGCTGTTACAGTGGAGGATTACTGGACTGAATGTCAATATTATGACATAGTATGAGTGTGTTTCATGTTTGGTAATTGCAATCATTGTTGCTTTTGTTGTGGTCATCCATGTACAATGCTTGGTGTCAGTCCATTTATCTCTTGTAAAAATAAAATACAGTGTGTGTGTGTGTGTGTGAAAAAAAAAAATTCCACAGTTCTAATGAAAATACACTGCTTATCCAAAAAGGAGATATTCATCTGACAAGTATGAAAGTACTTATGGGGATATCTGGACAGCATATTTGGAAGCGTACCTGTCCCCCACATCCCCCAAATCCAGGACATTCTTCTTTGGGTTTCTGAAGTATGAAAAGTCAGTGCTAAACAACTCCTCAAACAGAATTTTGAGAAGTTCTGTCCAATACAACCAGCATCCTAAACATGTGGGACATGGAAGAGAGAAAAATAAAAATTTTCCCCAAAGTTTTACGTAACAATGAAGAAAATTGGGAAAGGCTGAAAAGTTTAATGGAGACAAAATGAAGAACTTTTCTGTTTTATTAGGTTTTGGGAATCTGCATGTAATTCCACAGTGAGGTGCCCGGAGGAGGTTAGCAAGCACCAGTAGGACTGGAGGGAGGCATGAAACTAAGAATTAGAAAATAAAATAATAATGGTTATAATAATAATACCCCCTATTACTATTCTATGGCTATTGTTTTTTGAGCGATATTATTATGTTACAGATGAAGTGCTATTTTACATGCCTTATCTAGTGACATCTTCCCAATGATATTAGAAGGTAGATTTTACTACCTACACTTTAGAAAAGGAAACTGAGGCTTGATGAGTTAAAATAATCTTGTTCTAGTCCATACAGATAATGACTGCAAGAAGTGGTATCCAAACCCAAGGCTTTTAGCTCCATACCCTGGGTTCTTAATCACCATGTTATATAGAGTCATTCATAGCAGGCAATAATTTAGACCAGGAAAGAGGAAAGAGACAAACTATCTTAGGAAGATAAAAGATAGTAGGATTGAGATCTCAAGCAGCATTTACGAGCAGAAGAGAAAGAAGAGCTGCCAAGTAATCCCTATACAGCTACAAATGAATGAAACACAGAGAAGGCTTAGAAATTAAGTCTTTTCAGTTGTATTGTTGTAATAGAGTGACCCTCAGTATTCGTGCTGTCAGATTAAAAGTAAAAATAAATATGATTATGTTTATATACATTTATATGATCACATGACATATAAAAATAATAAAAGAATAGACCTTGAAGTTACCAACTCATTCATACATTCATCTATTGAGCAAGTATTTATCAAGCTTTTACCACTGGCTAGACCCAGTTGTGGGAGTTGAGATTTTAATAGCAACTATGAAGAGATAGGTTACCCTCATGGAGTTTACACAATAGTGGAAGAACAGACATCAATAACCACACAAATAAATGTATGATTACAAGTTGTCTTAAATGTAATGAAAGAGCAGGATCTCCTTTTAAAAGGGGCCCAGGACTTAGTCTGGCAGGTCAGAGAAGTCTCTCCAGAGAAAGTGTCATTTGTGCCAAGAGTAGGAATGACTAGGGGAAATAAAAAGGATGGATGTTCTAAGCAGTGGACCACTGTGTAGACATCCCGAGGCAGGGGAAGCACGGCAGGTTTAGGAATAAAAAGAGGCTGGCACAGCTGGTACCCAGCGTGAAGGGGAGAGCAGACGGGGCTGGAAAGTAGTTCAATGGGGCCTCGTAGGCTGAGTGAAGGAATTTGCCTGTTGTTCTAAGAGCAATGGGAGAGGTGATTGGAGGTGAGGTGACTGGAAAGTTTTCATCAGAACAATGTGTTTGGATTGAGTATTAAAAAGATCTGTGCTGCTTCAGCCTGGAGACAGGACAGGAGGGCCTGAGTGGGTGTCAGAGTCCCGGGAACATGTGCTGTGGAGCACAGGTGAGATGGCAGCCATTGGACCAGCGGGATGGCTGTGCTGGCAGAAAGGAGGGAAACGACAGATTGCAGACACTGAGAAGGGCAAGTCAGCAGAGCTTGGTGATAGTTTAGCTAAAAGGGTGAGGTGGAAAGAAAAGGAGACATCAAAGGGTAGTTTCATGGTTTGTAAAATTGGATCAGTGATGATACCATTCATCAAGATAAAGAATATTTTATTAAATACTTACTCTGGGCTAAGGACCCTATTCAGTTTTTGTGTTGTCGTTGTTTTATCTCAGGTGTGCAGAACAGTACTGATTCCATATATTATGATGTTAGGCGCATTTTACCATTTAAACCTTACCATCCCATACCACCACCACCATCCCCAAAAATTGCTGTAAGGTAGGCAATATTATTATCCACGTTTTGTAGATGAGGAACTAAAATTGAAAGGGAAAGTAACTTGCTCAATGTCACACAGCTGTGGACTGTAGAGGTTTGTCTCACTCCAGAAAACACGATTATACTCTATACCTGCATATGATTAAATGCCAGCTGATTGGTCCAGGTCTAACCTGCAATAAAGATGTCGAGGAGAAAGGGATGAGTAGGGATAGTGCGGTCTTGTAGGAGATGAGAGTGAGATAGATTTGGCTACAAGGAAGCAGACTGAAAATTACAGACCAGAAATAAGTAAATAAATAGATATTTGGAATAAAACACAATATTCTTATTTCTTACTCATATTAACTTGTAGTCAACTTTTACAGTAATTTTGGAAATTTTTACATAGTTTTTAATAACCATATCAGAATTCAGGCTTTGGATGATTTATTACTTTCCTAAAGTCTCAGGTGAAAGACTCTCTTGATATCAAAATATAGATGTTTTGTGACACATGGAGGAGGAAAAGTAAAACGAGAACAGATTCTAATGCTTCCAGCAGATATTTTTCAATGTCTGTTTCACTTAAAAAGCATGTCTGTGTATTTATGTATTTATCTTCTCCCTGGATATTCCTCTCACTGGTGGCAACCAGAGCCTGTATTCCCAAGAGTCATCCCCAGGATAAAACAGCTGAAAGCCTGCTTATCACTCTCACAATTACCCAACAATTAAGGAGAGATTTAGGGCCTCTTCCCCCACTGTTTTTCCCCTTCTCTTATGAGGAAATCAAGCCCTGCCAGTGCTGGTTCACTTCTCCCTCGTCTCAGGCAGGACACAGCAAGGCAATACATTTTCATCAAGGCTCAAGCTTGATCATGCTCTAGAGAATTGGGGTTTAATGTAATTTATGGAGAGCCACTTCCAAGGGAGATCATGGAACCTCCAGTTTAATTGGCGTGATCTGGAAGGTTCGGCATCTGTCAATGAGCAAGGAGAGGGTGCTGCATGAATAGAAATAGAAATCAGCCTGCACACCCTCCTTGTTCTATATACTCTTCCTCGGAAGCTCCCAGCTGTGGTTTTTCTTACTGATTTTCTGCTCCTCTTACTCTCCTTTTTAATCTTTACGTGATTCTCTCCTATTGTTTATCAAATACGTGTACGTGGGGAGGTGTAACTCCTTCCTGGGAGTGGGAGCCATCCCCTTGTCCACCTGTGCCTTCCCATCCTGTTCCACAAATGCCCCAAAGCAACAGATGGGAAGGAGTTTGGTGACATGGTGCTGCTACCCTCACCAACTGAAAAGCAGCTCTAATTATGTCTGTAATATTAATTAATTCAACAAATATTTATTGAATATTTACCATATGCTAGACACAGTTCTAGACATTGAAGATACAGCAGTCAATAAAGCAGATTATATTCCAGTGAGGGAGTAAACAGAAGCAAAATTAAAAAGTAAGATATATAGTATGTGCTTTGGCAATAAGCACTATATCTCAAAATGAAGCAGGTAAGAGGGTAGGGAATAAGGGGAAAGGAAAGTCAATGTTAAATACCATGGTTGGGAACGTTTCAGTGAGAAGGTATCATTTAAGCAAAGATCTCAAGCAGGTAAGGGAATGAGTCGAGGCTATGTAAGGGAAGGGTGCATTAAGCTGCCTCAGGACCTTTGCACGAGCTATTCCCTCTGCCTGGGATGTTATACTCACAATTTCTTTGCTATTCGTCCCACAAAAGGTGGATCTTAATCTTTTTCCCTTGAATGTGGAATTGGCTTAGGGACTCACTTCTGGCAAATAAAACATGGATGAAGCCATGGGAGATGGATTCTGAGATTAAGATATTAAAAGATGGCAGTTCCCATCTTGGGGGCACTTTCTCACTTGCCTGTACACCCTTTCTCTTCTCTCTCTTCCTCTCTCTCTCTCATTACTCACTCTGAGGAAAGCCGTTTCAGGAGAAACGAGAGAGACCAATGTGAGGCAGAACTGAAGGTCAGGTCCCTACCAGCAGCCACATGAGTGAGCTCATCACTCAGAGGTCCTTCCGAGACGGGTAGATGGCCTGGCTGCAAGGCTGGTAGAGATGCTGAGCCAGATCCACGCAGTCAAGTTTTTCCCCAGATCCTTGACCTTCAGAAAACATGCGAGATAACACGTGCGTTCTTTTAAGCTGCTAAATTTTGGAGTAATTTGTTACTCAGCAAAAGTTAACTAATACAAGGTATGTTCATGGACAGAATGAAGGTGGAAGAAGACAGAACATTAACTTGAGAGAGTAGCAGAGGCGATATGTTTGCATTTTTAAATACGGGAGACTTTAGTCTAGTTATTAATTCATCTCATTTGTAAAAGTAACAAATATGTATGGAGGCCCCCAAATATGTCAGGCATTCTTGCATCAGTTATGCAGGTGAACTTGAAAATCTTTTGGAGCTCTCCATAAGCCAAACTCCGCATCCCCATTGCTTTGAAGTGTCTTATGCTACCCCAGTAACTGGAAGTGGTATGGGCAGAGACAACATTTGTAGTATAGATTTGCCTTTCTGAACTGTCAACGAAAAAAATGTACACAATGTGAGAGTTGTGAGTGAAGTTTTATTTGGGGCAAAATGAGGACTATAGCCCGGGAGACAGCATCTCAGACAGCTCTGAGGTACCCATTCCAGAGAGGTAGTGGGGAAGGTCAGTGTTACATATGATTTTAGTGAAGGGGGTACGAGCAGCCAAGCACACATTTTGGCAGAGGCTTGCTGCTAGTCACGAGGAGCAGGTGTCACTGTTAATGATTTTAGTGTTTTTCTAGATATGAGGAATGTAAGAATTTGGGTTCATAATATATTCTCCTGAAAATATCTAACTATCTGAAGGCCAGTTCTGCCAGTTTTTCCCAGAGCACAGAGTGCCTCATTCCGATCTCCACCCTGAACTCCTTTTAGGGGATGTTCAAGGTCAGTGGCTGCAGTGGCTAGTGACTTCATCCTTGTAGAGGTAGATGGCAAGTGCCAATTTTTAGTTGGCAGAACCAAATTGAGTCTCTCTCTTTTGCCCAAATTCAAAGAAGTCTACCAAATTTCCTACCCCTTAAAGAATAACAGTTGGTAATAAAAAGTGAAAACTACCCTTGAATATTCTGCAAAGTTGTCTCCTTTACCTAAGAAAATATCCAGATCACAACAGAGATATCACTTGCAAAGTTCCTTCTTCCTCTTTTTTCATATTAATAATGTCTTTTCATAAAATGATATGTACATCTTTTAAAGAAGTTAAGCAAAGTGCAGATAAGAAAATATAAGAATTGCCCATATCATATCATCTAGTAATAACCATCTTTAATATTAGGTAAGCATTATTCCAGATACAGATAGAAGAGTAGATGGGTGAGAGGTAGATAGTTAGATCAATAAAGGCAGAAATAATTCCATAAAAATGGCATCACATTAAAACATGCTACTTTTTAATTTGTATTTAAAAATGAAAATAAAGAAAATATATAAGTAAAACTGAAGGAATTGTGAAATTTGCATAAATATCTAATATTTATGATAAGATATATTTTTCCAAAAGATAAAACCAAATTTCAGAAAGAAATAACAGGAGAAATATTAAGAAGGTAGAGTCATTACGGTTCTTCTGGACTAAATGTGTCAAATTTAGTCAATACTGATTGATTGCTTGTTCTCAAAAATGAGAAAATTAGCATTCCCACCCACCTCCACTGCCCCTTCTCCAGATTTTTATTGTTATTTTAATAATATCAAGTTACACATCATTTGCCTTCTGTTCTGAAATATATTACCAGCTTCGTCTTAGTTCTGTTAATGCAAACTCAGTATTTACATCAATACTTTTACCACAGCACTTTCTTTCTGAGCTTTTTAAAAAAATTATATTTCAATTCTCTGTATTTCATCAAGTACTTTTTAAAAATGATATAGTCCCCGAGTTCTTGCAGGTTTAGGATGTCTACCTACTCTTTCCATACCCAAACGGCACTTTGAATGGTTTAAAATGTACAGATCACACTTCCCCCTCAGAATCTGATAGATGTTCTTCTTTATTTTTCTCCCGTTTTCCTTCCTTCCTTCTTTTTTATTTTTAAATACTTATTTATCTATTTATTTTATTTTTGGTTGCATTGGGTCTTCATTGCTGTACACGGGCTTTCTCTAGTTGTGGTGAGCGGGGGCTACTCTTCATCGCAGTAGGTGGGCTTCTCATTGCAGTGGCTTCTCTTGTTGTGGAGCACAGGCTCTAGGCGTGTGGGCTTCAGTAGTTGCAGCACACGGGCTCTACAGCGTAGGCTAAGCAGTTGTGGCGCACAGGCTTAGTTGCTCTGCGGCACGTGGGATCTTCCCAGACCAGGGATCAAACCCGTGTCCCCTGCATTGGCAGGAGGATTCTTAACAACTGTGCCACCAGGGAAGTCCCCCTTCCTTCCTTTGTTTTTCTTTTAGATAACTTGCTTTTTTTTTTTTTCCAAGTCTTGATGCCTAAAGATTTTCCTTATCACCAACAAAGATCTATTAGAATTGATGGACACTATGTTAAAACAAATATAAATTATAGACAGAGCTTCCCATGGTAAGCATGAGCAAAATGAAAATATTTTTGCATGGAAACTATCCAAATATATCATAGAAATAAAAGTGAAAGAAGTGGATGGAAAAGACAGATAAAGAACCCAATGTGGAAGACAGCATAACTCATAGAATAAGTGGTGAAGTTAGCCACATCTACAAAATACTTTTTTTGTTATTCTTTCCCATGATCTGTCATTTGGGGCAGTTTTCCTACATTTCAGTTGCAGAACCCTAAAACCAGGACATGATTTAAAAATGCAAAATAGAAGTCTAATCATTTTTCCACTGTGTTTGTAGATGTTGCAAAATTTGGTGAAAATACAGCTGTCCCCACGCCTTCCTGGCCTCCCATAGCCAGAGATGAGAGCTGCCTTCATTCCAGTCACCAGCCCTGAGGGACTTCATGATCCCACCGCCCAAAAGCATATATACCAAGCACCTGGAGGCCCTGGCTCACTTTGCTAGAAAAGAGACAGACCATCCTCATGCAGAAAGGGCCACAACCAGGCCAGACTTCTTCAGAAGCACAGTGAACACAGTGAGTGAATTGATAGCCTGGCCAAAGCCCTCCACTCTGGTGACACTGCTGCTAAAGCCTATACTCCTGGTGCAGGGATAACAGCCAGCTAGTCCTAGCGGTACATCATCTGCGCTACGGCCAGAATCTGTTATGACTGGCCAGTGCCCATACTATCCTAATTATTAAGTAATTATTATACTTTTGAAGAGCCCCTTGTATTAATTTTTCTACTGCTCTATATCAAATTACCACAAACTTAACATCTTAAAACAATATCCATTTATTAACTGTACTAGTTCTATAGATAAGAAGTTCAGGTGGGCTCAAATGAGTTCTCTGCTCAGTCTCACAAGGTTTAAATCAAAGTGTCAGTCAGGCTGGGCTCTCATCTGAAGCTCTGGGTTCTCTTCCAAGCTCATTTGGCTCATTGGCGAAATTCAGTTCCTTGGGGTACAGGACTGTGGTTCCCATTTTCTTGCCAGCTGTCTGACAGGGGTTGTTCCCAGCTCCCAGAGGCCACCTCCAGATCCTAGCCACTTGACCCTCTCAAAACATGACAGCTTACTTCCTTAAAGACAGCAGGAGGAGGTCTAGTAGGAATATATTTCTATCTCTATCTCTAGTAGAAAGACTACAGAAAATTTCTGTACAGTCTTATATGAGGTAATATAATCACAGGAGTGACTATTCTATCACATTCAGAGATCTACATTCAAGGGGAGAGGAATATACAAGGTAATACAACAGTGAGAGGGAATCTTAGAGGACATCTCAGAATTCTGCCTACCATGCTCTCTACTATATTGCTTGCTTTGATTCCTTACTTGCCTAGACTTGTAGGCGTGTTCGAACCACTCATGTTTAGCTGGACTCCTGTGTCTGATCCTTTCCTAGTCAGCTCTGCTCTGTAGGCTGGCCCCTCACAAGCATTAGTGTAACATTTACTTGACACATATTTTGAGGAAACAAAATTGTGTTTAAAAGTAATATAGAACATTTTGGGGAAAGACAAAAGAAAATGAGCTGATACACAAAAAATGAATACCACTTCACACTCACTATGACGGCTATAATTTTAAAAGAAAGAAAGAAAATAATAATAAGTGTTGGTGAGGATGTGGAGAAATTGGAACACTTGGACGTTGCTAGTGGGAATGTAAAATGGTGCAGCCACTGTGGAAAACAGCCTGGCAGTTCCTCAAAAAGTTGAACATAGACACCATGTGACTCAGCAATTCTATCCCTAGGTATATATTCAAAAGAATGGAAAACTGATACTCAAGCAAATACATGTATACTCATGTAGAGCAGCACTGTTCACACAAACCAAAAGATAGAAACACCCCAAATATCCATCAACTGATGAATGGATAAAAAATAGCGGTATTACATGCAACAGGATACTACTCAGCCACAAAAAATAAGGAAGAACTGATAAATGCTACAACATGGATGAACTTCAAAAACATTATGTTAAATGAAAGAAGCCAGTCACCAAAGACTACATATTGTATTGTATTATTTCATTTATATGAAATATCCAAAAAAGGAAAATAAATAGAAATAGAAAGCAGATTGGTGGTTTCCAGGGGCTGAATGGAGGCGGTTTTGGGGAGCAACTGCTTAATGGATACAGGATTCCCTTTTTGAATGATGAAAATATTTTAGAACTAGATAGAGGTAGCGGTTGCACAAGATTCTGAATGTACTAAATGTCACTGAATCGTTCACTTTAAAATGGTTAATTTTATGTTATGTGAATTCCATCTCAATTTAAAAACAAATGAAGAACAAAGACAAAATAAAGAAATATCCATTGAGGGGGAAAACATATTAATGAAGAAGTTCTTCACAATTCTTACATTGTTTTTCTTCTAGTGTTTCTGTTTCTAATTGGAAAAGGAGCAAAGCCACATAGGAATCTGCGTGTAGGTGAGAGGAACGAGAAGACAAAGTGTTCACTAATCCCTTCCTTCTCCAGTAAGAGAATTCTGACAGTTATATGAGCCTATATTGTTGCAACAGATATAAGCAGTAAGTTTTTACACTTACTGCTTGTTTTAACATGATTCAGTGCAAGCAAAGTCCAAGAAGAACCAAGATGAAGAGAACCACAGAAGTTCCAATGGGAGTTTAAAAAATACACTCAAGAAAAGAGCAAAAATAGAAATAAAGAGCAAGTGAAATTGGAGAAAAGACAACCAGCTGTGCTAAGTGTGGCATTTCTGTTATTCTCATATCCTATTTTATCCAAAACTAATATGCAAATGAAGGTGATCAATGCCTACTAACATTTATACTTCTATCTTCATGCCACTTTTTAATGGGGGAAAATGAAATTATGTTGGCTAGAGATACTTATTTTTATTTATGTTGACACTTTTAATCCACTTTTATATATTAATTTGGATTTTCCTTAATTAGATAAGGAATGAGCACTTTAAGGTATCAACATGGAAATGATTTCCACCAAAAATCCTGTTTTGGCAATGTCACACCTGTATCAACACAACAGAGTTTGAAAATAACTGCAATGATATATTCTAGTAAATGTACTTCATTCCACATAGGCCAAGGAATTTCTTGGGAACCACCATAGAGAATGATGAGGTGAAGAATGGAAGAGTCATCCTAGTTTCAGAGCTCCAGACCCCCTCCATCACCCACCTGTCTGTCACAGCAGCTCCACTTTGGATCTATCTTATATAGCATGCTTCCTAATAAGAGGTAACTTGAAAAGGGGTTTTAAAAATTTGACACGCAATTTACAAAAATGAGTGGAAATTATAAAAATGCAAATATTGGTGCCAAGACTCTTTATTCTCATAAAATGAATAATATGGAGACAAAAATAACAATTATGAGATATGCTTTATTTTTCTTTTCAATGTATAAAACACTGAAAATATTTCCATGAAAATTATGCCTGGACGACAAAGTGAAATTACCAATTTTATATTTTGTAACTGAGAACCAAACTCAACCATGAAACATGCAAGTTTGTTGTTCAACTTCAGCTCATCAGACCTTCAAACATATTCTCAGTAATACATTATGCACAGAACTAAAGGGCTAGGTTCATGTTTCTCAGCCAGAAGGAAAAAAAGCATAACCCCTTGATCTAGCCTCAGTCATCCAGCTTATATAGGTAACACTACTGTCCTTCTTGTGTCAGTCATGCCAATGATAAGCCTAGAGCCTGAAAAAAGTTTTCCCTCACAACGTGGGCCTTCCCTATTCAGCCCCAGAATAAACTTGTACTATCTTGAGCTATCACCTAAATTTTATAGAGTCTCGTAAGGCAGGGACCATTGCCTGTGTGTTTGGGTCTCCCTCACAGTATTAAGCACAAGCCTGGTTCTAAATGAATGACCAATGATCATGAAACGCAGTGGACAATGTGCTGATGTCAGTGGTCCCGATCACAATGGCCATCTTGATGAAAAGTACAAACGCTAAGGAGGACTCTTCCTATCAACTTGAATAGAGGTAAAAATGCTGAATATGTATGAAGGCTCAAACTGACATCGGCAGGAAACCCACAGACTTTAGCAGAAAATAAATCTCTTTGAAAGAACAAACATGTGATGCTACTAGGATTAAAACTTTATCCCTGAAATTCCCAAAGCAGTCACAAATAATACAATTGACCAAGTACTGAAAGGGCAATTTGCTGCTGAGAGTAAAGATTTAGAACTGGAAAGGAACTCTGGCCAGATTTAAATAATGGCAGAAGGATAAAAAATAAGAGAAGGTAAAGGATCAATCGATCGGCCAGCATGTTGATCCGTAAAGCAGAGTGGAAAAAATGCCAACAGCTAACTTTGAGTCCAGTTATTTAAAAAAAAGATTAAGTTCAAGATTCCATGTTTTCAAGGTTATTCTGAAAAGTGTGTAAGGTTATTTCAGGCATGTAGTTTTTCAAATAGGGCACATGGCTTAAAAAGTTGGGGTAGAGGGTTTGGTCTTCATTAATATTCGATTTCTAGTAGGTTAAACTGTTACACATTTCCCTATGGTTGATCTTTGAATTATAAAATGTACATGTGTTCAAGTATATATTTTTATTTAGAAACCTGTTTCAGGAAAAATTTCTGTTTGAGAAGTTTTGAGTCTGGGCACAGATTTACATGTCTTATTATCAATATATGACAAATTTTATAAAATGTCCCCCCAGATATTTCCACAAAATTTCTAAATATGGAGTCAAGGGAGTAATTAATGAGAGCTGTATGTTAAGCCAGTACCAGATTAGAATAATAATGATAAAAGTACTTTTTACTTTTAGAGTTCTTAATATGGGCCGAAGTGATGCTAGTAGACCCCTTTAAATGAATTATATAATCAGCACAACAACACAGGGGGGTACGTAGCTATTATCCTCATGTTACAGATGAGGTATGTAGGTTTAAAATAACTTGCTAATCATCAGCTAATTAGAAGACGAATCTGAATTTGAACCCAGGTTTGGTAATTTTAGAATTTACACTTCTAACCACTAGACTATCCTGGGAGTAAGAGAGAGAAGTATCTTCACTGACATCAGAAGAATGTATTTATTTGCCTTATGTTTGTCATTTTTATTTTAAAAATATTCTTCTTTAGTGATAGATTCTTAAAGGCCTGATGAATTAAGTTGAATTTCATAATATCACAATACTTTGTTTTTTCTTTAAGCACAAAATCTTCCCTTTTATCACACACACACACACAAAAAAAGCAATAGAAAATATAGAAATCCCTATGTGTAAATCCATCCTACAAAAGAATTTTCAAGCCTAGTCACTTATTGAGCCTATATGGTCACTTGGACCCTCAAATCCCCACCAACCCCTTACTTCAAACATCCTATATTTCTCATTTGCCTCCAAAAATCAGGACTCAATTCCTGCTTTATGACTATGTTCAGAACTTCAGTGTGAGTTTTGGGCCCTCCTAGAGCTTCCAAGAAAGGTGGGCTAGAGTCCCTTTCCCTGACAATCTCATCTATTATGACTTCTCCTTGGAGCAATGCTGTTGCTAACACGCAACCTGGTCATTCCTCCTTCTACAGCCACTGCCTCTCTGGATTTCCCTTTTTACAAGAGTCTTTTCCCCCATTCCCTTTAAAAGTCCTCCAATTTCAATTCCAGAGAGCTGTCTGTAATCAACACCCCTCCCAGTTTCGATGGCTCATTTTATTTCATTCACCTCTCACAATTCTTACATCATATGTCATGTGTAACAGAGGATCCTATACTGCTCTGACTGGGTTGGTTCTTCTTTTATTTCTGGTTCTTGAGTGGCATAATAACAGCAGGTGAGATTGGCCAGAGTCTTTTTCCGCCGTGATAAAGATCCATGGTTATAGGGGCTCATCTACTGTCAATTCACTGCTCCTCCTCTAGAGACAGGCTCTCTCAACGAAGTGTCCTGAGTAGTCCTTGGAGACTTCAGGCACGGACTGTTCTAGCGCTGCCACACACTCCAGGCCTGGCTCCCATCCTCTTGCCTGTTTGTGACTTTCTTTCAAATCTTAAAACCAAAGTTAAGGGCAGCACCTACTAAAAGAGGAACAGTCTATGGCCCTTACACTGGGACTATTGGCACTAAAGCACTTTTCTTTTTCCCCTCTTTTCTTATCTTTGGTCTCTTAATTAGAGTCATTGTTTTCAGATTCTCTTCCATCCCCTCCTCTCCCTCGGGGTGGGGGAGTGCAGGTGCCCACGCCCTCCTTCCTCAATATGGCAAAGGTGTGGAAAGACACCCCTCCCCAGCCTTCGCCTTCCCCACACTGAACCTCTCTGAAACAGGATTGAACAGCATTGAGAAGTTCTCTTCGACATGCATTTGAGTGTGCCTGTATCCTGATTCCTTTATGCTTTTACATCTTTTATTCATGTGCACTCTAAATACCCCATTAAATTATAGAATCACTGAGGACAGGGACTGCAGCTATGATTCCTGTTGAAGCCCTCTCCCTCCATTTCTCCAGGCACGGTTCTCTGCACTCTGAGTTCTCCTGACTTTCTTTGCCCGGCCAGCTTAAAAATCAGATGAAATGGGGAGCCTGGTCTCCAGGCTACGCACACAACTCGACAGAATGGGACTACTCAGATAACAAGTACCCTCTTTGGAAGGAGGAATGATTTGAGCTATGGGTTCTCTCAGATTTATGTAACTTACACTGCCACCTACCTTAGAAATAACCCTCTTCTAGTAATTAAAAAATATATATATATAAAATAATATATATATATATATATATATATATATAATAATCCATCTATAGGATCACACTCAAGAGATACAGAAATCTAGGCTCCAGTCCTGTCTCTTCCCTTTCCTAGCCCTATACCCTTAAGTAGATTATTTAACATCTCAGAGCCTCAGTTTCCTCATCTGTAAAATGAGAATGATAAGGATGCTACCTCAGAGTTAAATAAAATAATGTAAGCCAGTGCATGGTCCATATTAGGGGTTCTAAAAGTGTCAGCAATTTTTATACCATATGTATCCTAGAGTTTTGGGGTCTTTTTGCCACTCTCCAATGCCTGAAAACCAGTTAAGAAATCTTCCAAACAGTTGCTTTACGATTATAGGGCTCTCGTTACAAACAAGCTAGAAATTCACAAACAAACTCAGGAGCAGAATATGGTCAATTTTACATATCAAGCCGTCTTTCTGACAATTCAGCAATAAAAGTGCTCTAAAAAGGGGGAGGAGGGGTATGAAAAGAGAAAAAAAAATCCCTTTGATATAACGATTTCATCTTTTCTTCTGGCCTGTTTCAGGGTAAAGAAATGCCAATTCAGAAAGTCCCTGGAGCTAAGCAAATTCTCTCCCATCAGCTCCTGGGCTGTGTCAGCAAAGCCAGATCTGCCAGCAGGACACGGGGCCCAGGAGTCTCCCCCAGGCTCTCTCCCCTTGGCGTCACCACACTGCTGTCCTGCTGAAGGCCACAGAGGGCATCAGGACCACCGCCAGGCCCTGCCTGCCTTGACATGAAAACCCAGGCGGGCTGTTTGCTCACATGGGGAGGGGGGCAGCCTCTCTCCTTCCCTTGTTCTCTCCCTCCCTCTCTCCCTCCTGGATATTAGACTTACTGTGGTTTCATCCCCTTTATCATCTCATTTGCTTTCTGATCTGATCCTGGGCTGCCATGTGGCTGATCAAAGGCAGATGTGAGCTCTCATCTTCACAAAGAAGTCCCTATATTCAAACAAACATGTTAATTTACCTGGCTCCTTGCCTGCAGTTGCCTTCCCTTGCCCCCTCTGACCATTCCTCAGTATATTCCTTCACTCCCCATGCCCCCTCCCGCGAGTCACACTTTCTTTCTCCTCTCTTTGATGACCTTTGTATTCTCATTTGTCTAAAAATTTCTTCCTTCTCCAGCTCACGTTCTGTTATAGGTTAAAATTAAAATGACTTTTTACCCCTATTTCATCGTCCTCATACTTGAAGAAAAAAACATCATAGTTTTTTTAAACCTCAGACATGCTCTTATTTTCGGCAGCCTAATTTGTTTTTAATGGTGGCATATGTTATCAAATTCCAGCTTTGCTTTCTTCTTGCCTGTCTTCCCCTCTCCTTCCATCTTCCCTGCCTCTCCCTTCTCTGTCTCCTTGTCTGCCCCTTCCTTTCGGGATGTGTCCTTCTACCTTGTCCTTCCCTTCCTCCACCTTTCTTTCCTTTCTATGTCCCTTCCCTCTGAGAGACAGTCACCCCTCTTGCATTCTCCCCAACTTCTACCATACTGCTGTCTCCCTCTTTGCTGACTTTCTGCTGAGTTGCTACTTTCAAGGTTTTGAAATTCAGTAAATCCGTGATAGTTTGCCCTAATTTGGGGAGAAGGTCAAGCAGAAATAATAAGCCTGAGAAACAGAATGTTTTACAAAAATCTCCCAGTTGAAGGATATTAAGTGGACACAATATGATTGTTGACAAAGAATGGAGAAAGCTATTCACAGAACTACCAATAATAATTTACTGAGTTCTCAGGGCTGTGAGTGATTCAGAGATGAACAAGGCTTGATCCATGCCCTCCAGGATTTTAAATATAGTACAGAAAATACAGCGTGCTCGTATACGACCTTAATAAAGGCAGAGTGTGTGAGAAGCTGATTCATCTGACAACCATTAACCCCTACACCGCGGTTAGAGCTGTGGAAAACTCAAAAGTGAATCCCACATGGTCTTCACCCTCAGGGCACTTAGACTCTAGCAGAGGATCAATTTGTACTTAAATGATTACCATGCAAAGCCAAAAACCAACAACCAAACCCTTAGGGTAAAGGATAATGAGCAGTTGCTAGGGCAAAGTGATCAACTGAAGCCGGAAGATGGGGAAAGTGTCACGGCAGAGATGCCACTGGATCTGGGTCTTGAAAGATGACTTGGCAGAGAGGTCAAAGCTGTACAAGGGCCACATGGAAAACAGTGTTTGTCTTTATGTCCATTTCAGTTTGCTGTGAGAGACCACAGGAACCCCTGGTTGAGGATTCTGAGCCTGAGTCTAGCCCTGCTGAGAGGTGATGCTGACTGATTAGCAGTCTCTCCTGTGAACCCAAGCAAAGGAAGTAGAGTCACGGATACCCACACATGACTTCCTGTGCTCAGGAGACAGCACAAGCAAGCAAGGCTCAGAGAGAGGAAAGTGATTGGGACATTAAAAAGGGAAAGAGGGGCTTCCCTGGTGGCGCAGTGGTTGGGAGTCTGCCTGCCAATTCAGGGGACACGGGTTCGAGCCCTGGTCTGGGAAGATCCCACATGCTGCGGAGCAAATGGGCCCGTGAGCCACAACTACTGAGCCTGCGCGTCTGGAGCCTGTGCTCCGCAGCAAGAGAGGCCGCGATAGTGAGAGGCCCGTGCACCGCGATGAAGAGTGGCCCCTGCTTGCCGCAACTAGAGAAAGCCCTCGCACAGAAACGAAGACCCAACACAGCCAAAAATAAATAAATAAATAAATAAATAAAATTAAAAAAAAAAAAAAGGGAAAGAGAGTGGCCCAATGTGGCTGCTGGGTAGGTTGCGAGGGCAGCAGTTGAGGTGAGATTAAGAAGGCAAGTACCATGTTGTGGAGGGCCCTGATGCCACGCATAGAAGTTGAACATGCACGAGTTTTGAGCAGAGGAGGACAGAACCACATTTGTGCCAGGTCTGTGGAAGAAGGGAAATATTAGATGAAGAGAAACCAAGTAGGAGGCCATTGCAGTAACTCAGTAATACTCATTTTAATGAGTATGACGGCAGTGAAAAGAGGGATTTGATTCAAGCAATATATCTATGGTAGCAACTGCAGATGAAGCAAAAGAGGAATTAGAAATGAAACAGATTAGCTAAAACAACGGTGGTGCCCGTAACCAAGAGAGGGAAGACAGGAGGACTTTTTAGGAGAAAAGTTAATAGATTTGGTTTTATTCATATTGAGTTTGTGATATTGGTGAATACAGAAGCAATAGTGAGAAGAAAGCATAGAAGATGAGAGTCAGGCCACTTGAACACATTTTTGGAGCAAAATTATATAAACCCGGGAGGTAAAAATCCATACCTTCATTCAGCAAGTATTTATTGAGCACCTACTATAAAACCAATGAGACGAGGCATAGCCTAGAAAACATAGCCTAGAAAGTAGGATATTGTTTACAAACTTTTAATGGCTAAAAAAGCAAGAGGTGTAGGGCTTGAAGTGAGCAGAAAAAGTTGATAAATATCTACCATGGGTAAATTGATTCTACCAGAATTGAAACCACCTTGATGCGTCCCAGAGGCTGTAAAAGACAAAACTAAACAGGGAGAGAGTAAGGAGTAAAAATGTAGAAGCCACAAAGGTTTTATAGAACCCAGTAATTCATTAACAAATAGATAAGAATCAGCTGTGTTTAGCAACTGTATTATTTAAATGCAAATAGTGTTGTTAATTGTCTTCAATCTTAAGTAGGCTAAAGGAGGAGGCATGTAATGCTGGAGAAAGCAAGGAACCAGGGGAACCTGGTTTTGTAATTACTCTGCCACTTAGCAGCAGTATTCCTTGGGCGAGTTACTTAATATCTCTGAGTCTCAGTTTTCTTCTCTATGAAGGAAGGAAAATAATATTTACTTCACTGTGTTATTGTGAGGTTTCAATAAAATAAATGTGCATCAAATGCCTGGAACAATAAATGGCAGCTATTATTATCATATTTTTAAAATTTGTTAGTCTAACACTTCTTTCCCTGCTTTGAGTCAAATTCTGTCCCCAAGTTTCTGTATGAGTAAACATCCTAACAGTCTGTAGTAACAGAGTTTGGTTGGTCCGATCATAATACATCCTCCGCAGTGCGAATCCTTGCCCCTGTCCACTTAGCGTAATTCTGTACCACAAATGCATGCTTCCGCAGTTTTCATTAGAGGAGTAGAGGGGGACAGTTGGGCTGATGGCAGAGCAGACTCATTCCTTCTTTTCACTTCAAATAGCAGTGGTCCATCAAACCTCACCCTGCTCCATGTCAGATAATCAAATCAACCTCACACAGAAGCATTTCTAAGTCCTCATATTAACCATTATCTATAACTCTCAACCTCCACGCCCACCAACCAAATTCACTCCACTCACTCTGCTGCACATTCTCAATATCAGTTTGCAGCATCCTATCGTCCATGACACCCCCTTTTCCTCACGGCCACATCTAAAGGGTCCTGTCTCTTAAATCAAGTTCTTTCTCTCCACTCCCGTTCTGCTGCCCAGTTCAAGACCCTCGTTACCTCTAAATGATTTCCAGGCTGCAGTCTGTTCTCTATTCTAATCTGCCCTTCACACTACAAAAGAGATCTAATTATGTCATTCTGTCACTTGCTAACTTCTATTAGCTCTGTCCATTGCCCACAGGATAAAATCCATACATTTAAGTTGAGCATCATGGCCCTTTATATTCCCAGCCTAGCTATCCAGCCCATCCTTTGCTCCAGTTTCCCAAATATGTAAATATCATTCACTAATTCAAGTCATTGCATGTACTGTTCCCTCCATGTGTAATATCTTCCCACAACTTGTATGACAGGCAAACTCTTACTTTTCCTTTAAAACCCAATCTCAATCAATAATAGAGATTGAGGATAGTTTCTTGAATTCTAGAGCTCTGTCCTTACTTAGTCACCTATAACCTGGAAAGGCTCCTAAGGGAACTACAACCATGTAAGCTAAGTCAAGCAAAAGAACAACTTTTAACTTGGCTTTCGCCTCAAACACCAAGAGGAAGCCTTAGGTGAGCTAACCTGAGCAAGACTGCCTTGAATTCAATTATTTTACTTGGACAGAGGAACTTACTTTTTTAGTGGGACTTCACTCTAGTTTCCAGATGCCTTTCTAAGAATGTCAGAGAAAGGGAGGTGTGGGAGCTCTCTTTTCTTAAGGAGGAATGCCATGGGCCCTGACTTATCCTCTTAACCTTGTGGGAGAACAGAAATGGAGCTATTTACCCACTAGAGGTTCACGTTTCATATCTGACACCAAGACCCCACCCTCTAGAAAACCTGATCCAATAAATATCCCTGAACATGACACATCTATTGCGGTTCTCCTTCTCCTCGTGATGAAGTCATAGGCCAAGAAGACACCAAAAGCAACTTCCCTTGAGATTTCTTCCCTGACTCTTTCCATTCCCCAATGTCCCTTCCTTCATCTGTGTTCTTTTACTCCTTCCTTCATCTGTGTTCTTTAAGTAATTTGTTTATCCCTCTGATAGTACTTATATTTTCTATAATTATTTTCAATATCTATCTTTCCCATTTGACTATCACTTTTAAGAAGGTAGGAATTATGTTTATCTTGTAGTCCTATATGTCCATTGCCTAACAGGTCATATGGTGCCTTAATGCTGCTTTCTTCAGCTGGACTTGGCCTGTGCTTGGTGAGCAGAGCGTGGGCTGTTTTAGTCCCCCTCACCCCACTCTCTGGACACTTGGTGTAAGCATAACTTGGACAGTTGTGTCCAGCAACCCTAGACGAGTGCAAAGAGGAACGTTTACATATTTTTGAATGAGTGGATAGCACATAAAGGAATGCTTTGGAGCGTGAGGAATACAGGCTGAGAAACTATGAGGCTTAAAAATTAATAGAATTTGTGACCAGGATCATTAACGAACCATAAATTTTAGGAAGTTCGTAACTAAACAAAAGCAATAAGAGGGCCTTAAATGTCAAAGAATTTTATAACTGGAAGTATGGCAGCCATGTGTTCCAGATTTTCTAGGGTAATCCATATTTCAAATCTCCTGTCTCATTGTCCCCATAAGTGTAATTGAACTTCTCAGAGCATATGTCCTAATTTGGGGCTCAGAATATATAGTCACTAACTAGAAGGTATATTTGATTTATTTTTGTTCTACCTTCTCATTTTATAGATGAGGAAACTGAGGTGCTCAGATGCTAAATGTCACCAAATGTCACACGAGAAATTAATTATAAAACCAGGGCTTAACACTAGGTCTCCTGACTTTGCATCTATTGTTATTTTTGTATTATTTTATTCTGTGACCTAATGTAGCTTCCAAAAGCCTTTTGTTTGCTGCTGAACAAATATCCCTGCTTCTCCTATTAAACCTTTCCCTGGGATAGGATGCACTGCCCTGCCACCACAATCCACCACCGATCCTTCAATATCCGAATTACATGGAGTCTCTGATGTCCTATATGGCAGGGCAAGTTAAGGAGGAGATAGAGGATGCCTTCATCAAGCTTGATGGTACAGAAGGGACAATAATCGCTAGGTGATGTTTCTTAATCACTACATTCTGACTCTGAACATCAAAACCCCAGGCTTCCTGGTATCAACATCATCCAAGGTGACTTTCCAAGATAAAAGAGAAATGTGAGAACATCTGGTAGGGGGTGGTTCAATAATGAAAAAGTACAGGGAATACCCAGCAGCCGGTCTGAAACTGCCATTCATAAAGAATCTATCACAGAGGGAAAGTGCATATGGAGTTATTAAGAAAAAGGACAGAAAGAGTAGGTAAGTTGGTGAGACCTGCAAGATGGTGGAGGAGTAAGATGTGGAGATCACCTTCCTCCCCACAAATACATCTACATGTGGAACAACTACAGAACACCTACTGAACGCTGGCAGAAGACCTCAAACTTCCCAAAAGGCAAGAAACTCCCCACGTACCTGGGGAGGGCAAAAGAAAAGAGAAAAAACAGACACAAAAGAATAGGGACAAGACCTGCACCAGTGGGAGGGAGCTGTGAAGGAGGAAAAGTTTCCACACACTAGGAAGCCCCTTCACTGGTGGAGACGGGGGGTGGCAGGAGGGGAAGCTTCGGAGCCGCGGAGGAGAGCGCAGCAACAGGGGTGCAGAGGGCAAAGTGGAGAGATTCCCACACAGAGGATCGCTGCCGAACAGCACTCACCAGCCCGAGAGGCTTGTGTGCTCACCCGCCAGGGTGGGCGGGGGCTGGGAGCTGAGGCTCGGGCTTCAGTCGGATCCCAGGGAGAGGACTGCGGTTGGCTGAGTGAACACAGCCTGAAGGGGGCTAGTGCACCACAGCTAGCCGGGAGGGAGTCTGGGAAAAAGTCTGGAACTGCCTAAGAGGCAAGAGACCGTTGTTTCAGGGTGCACGAGGAGAGGGGATTCAGAGCACTGCCTAAACGAGCTCCAGAGACAGGGGCGTGAGCTGCAGCTATCAGCACAGACACCAGAGATGGGCATGAAACGCTAAGGTTGCTGCTGCAGCCACCAAGAATCCTCTGTGCAAGCACAGGTCACTATCCACACCTCCTCTCCTGGGAGACTGTGCAGCCCGCCACTACCAGGGTCCCGTGATCCAGGGACAACTTCCCCAGGAGAACACACGGCGCACCTCAGGCTGGTGCAACGTCATGCTGGCCTTTGCCGCCACGGGCTCGCCCCACATCCGTACCCCTCCTTGCCCCCTGGCCTGAGTGAGCTGGAGCCCCCTAATCAGCTGCTACTTTAACCCCGTCCTGTCTGAGCAAAGAAGAGACGCCCTCAGGTGACCTACACGCAGAGGCAGGGCCAAATCCAAAGCTGAACCCCAGGAGCTGTGGGAACAAAGAAGAGAAAGGGAAATCTCTCCCAGCAGCCTCAGGAGCAGCGGATTAAATCTCCACAATCACCTTGATGTACCCTGCATCTGTGGAATACCGGAATAGAAAACGAATCATCCCAAAATTGAGGCGGTGGAGTTTGGGAGCAATGGTAGATTTGGGGTTTGCTTTTTGCATTTAATTTGTTTTTGGTTTCATGTTTATCTTAGTTTAGTATTTAGAGTTTATTATCATTAGTAGATTTGTTTATTGATTTGGTTGCTCTCTTCCTTTCTTTTTTATATATAGATTTTATTTTTTTTCCTTTTTCTCTTTTGGTGAGTGTGTATGTGTATGCTTTGTGTGATTTTGTCTCTATAGCTCTCCTTTTACCATTTGTCCTAGGGTTCTGTCTGTCCGTGTTTTTATGCTTGTTTTTTTTTTTTTAGCCTAGTTTTTAGTGCTTGTTATCATTGGTGGATTTGTTTTTTCGTTTGGTTGTTCTTTTCTTTCTTTCTTTCTTTTTTTATTACTTTT
Source organism: Balaenoptera acutorostrata (assembly GCF_949987535.1). NCBI lineage: Eukaryota > Metazoa > Chordata > Mammalia > Artiodactyla > Balaenopteridae > Balaenoptera > Balaenoptera acutorostrata. The sequence goes on along the minus strand of NC_080067.1, from coordinate 86,553,101 downwards.
TAATTTTTTTAATTTTTAATAATTTTATTTTTTATTTTAATAACTTTATTTTATTTTTCTTTCTTACTTTCTTTTTTTCTCCCTTTTCTTCTGGGCCGTGTGTCTGACATGGTCTTGGTGCTCTCGCTGGGTGTCAGGCCTGTGCTTCTGAGCTGGAGGAGCTGAGTTCAGGACATTGGTCCACCAGAGATCTCCCGGCTCCATGTAATATGAAACGGTGAAAGCTCTCCCAGAGATCTCCATCTCAACGCTAAGACCCAGCTCCACTCAACGAACAGCAAGATACAGTGCTGGACACCCTATGCCAAACAACTAGCAAGACAGGAACACAACACCACCCATTGGCAGAGAACTGCCTAAAATCATAATAAGGTCACAGACAGCCCAAAACAACCCACCGGACGTGGTCCTGCCCAAAAGAAAGATAAGATCCAGCCTCATCCACCAGAACACAGGCACCAGTCCCCTCCACCAGGAAGCCTACACAACCCACTGAACCAAACTTAGCCACTGTGGGGGAGACACCAAAAACAATGGGACCTATGAACCTGCAGCCTGTGAAAAGGAGAGCCCAAACACAGTAAATTAAACAAAATGAGAAGACAGAGAAACACACAGAAGATGAAGGAGAAAGGTAAAAACTCACTAGACCAAACAAGTTAAGAGGAAATAGGCAGTCTACATGAAGAAGAATTCAGAGTAATGATGGTAAAGATGATCCAAATCTTGGAAACAGAATGGAGAAAATATAAGAAACATTTAACAATGACCTAGAAGAACTAAAGAGCAAACAAACAATGATGAACAACAAAATATGAAATGAAAAATTCTCTAGAAGGAATCAATAGCAGAATAACTGAGGCAGAAGAACGGATAAGTGACCTGTTAGATAAAATAGTGGAAATAACTACTGCAGAGCAGAATAAAGAAAAAAGGATGGAAGACACTCTCAGAGCACTCTGGGACAACATTAAATGCACCAGCATTCGAATTATACGGGTCCCAGAAAAAGAGAAAAAGAAAGGGACTGAGAAAATATTTGAAGAGATTATAGTTGAAAACTTCCCTAATATGGGAAAGGAAATAATCAAGTCCAGGAAGCGCAGAGAGTCCCATACAGGATAAATCCAAGGAGAAACATGCCAAGACACACATTAATCAAACTATAAAAAATTACACACGAAGAGTCAGCTCTACCCACCACCAGAGCCTCCCATCAAGCCTCTTAGATAGCCTCAACCACCAGAGGGCAGACAGCAGAAGCAAGAAAAACTACAATCCTGCAGCCTCTGGACCAAAAACCACAGTTACAAAAAGATAGACAAGATGAAAAGGCAGAGGGCTATGTACCAGATGAAGGAACAAGAAAAAACAAACCCCAGAAAAACAACTAAATGAAGTGAAGATATACAACCTTCCAGAAAAAGAATTCAGAATAATGATAGTGAAGATGATCCAGGACCTCGGAATAAGAATGGAGGCAAAGATCGAGAAGATGCAAGAAATGATTAACAAAGACCTAGAAGAATTAAAGAACAAACAAACGGAGATGACCAATACAATAACTGAAATGAAAACTACACTACAAGGAATCAATAGCAGAATAACTGAGGCAGAAGAACGGATAAGTGACCTGGAAGACAGAATGGTGGAATTCACTGCTGCAGAACAGAATAAAGAGAAAAGAATGAAAAGAAATGAACTCAGCCTAAGAGACCTCTGGAACAACATTAAACGCAACAACATTCGCATTATAGGGGTCCCAGAAGGAGAAGAGAGAGAGAAAGGACCAGAGAAAATATTTGAAGAGATTATAGTCGAAAACTTCCCTAACATGGGAAAGGAAAGAGCTACCCAAGTCCAGGAAGCACAGAGAGTCCCATACAGGATAAACCCAAGGAGAAACACACCGAGACACATAGTAATCAAAGTGGCAAAAATTAAAGACAAAGAAAAATTATTGAAAGCAGCAAGGGAAAAACGACAAATAACATACAAGGGAACCTCCCATAAGGTCAACAGCTGATTTCCCAGCAGAAACTCTACAAGCCAGAAGGGAGTAGCATGATATACTTAAAGTGATGAAAGGGAAGAACCTACAACCAAGATTACTCTACCCGGCAAGGATCTCATTTAGATTTGATGGAGAAATCAAAAGCTTTGCAGACAAGCAAAAGCTACGAGAATTCAGCACCACCAAACCAGCTCTACAACAAATG